>NC_069504.1:525029716-525339716 GCF_027579735.1 Bombina bombina
ACCCTTATAACACTACTTATGGAAATTGTTCTTTGACTTCTATATAAAACACAATAATATGGATATACAATCTACAAGATGGGCCTAATGATTTTATGTAGAAATGTTATTATATATGCATGTATACACTTTTATAAATCAGAAAAATTATATATATATATATACTGTGTGTATGTGTGTGTATATATATATATATATATATATATATTTTGTGTATGTGTGTGTGTATATATATATATATATATATATATATATATATATATATATATATATATATATATATATATATTTTCCCATGGGTTGAAAAGAAAGGAATGACCAGGAATGTAATCCTAGTAAAAAAGACAGGGATTTCAGCACTCTTTTGTAAAGTAAGTTCAAAGCGATCAACGTTTCAAAAAATGTGGTTTATTTAATAGTGGAAAGGGAGCTGCTCCCACTGAGCGAACACCATCACCAAAGAAACAAAACACAAAACACTAAGTTGTATTAATAGCAATGTATCGTTAGATGCAGATAGTAATAAAATATGCTTCCTACAAAAACGTTAGAGTTAGTATATTAACCTGACCGGTCAGGGGTACACATCCAAAAATTGTTACACAAATATTGCCAATAAAGTTCTGTTGGAAGTACCTGTATAAAGCCTCTACACCCTGCTGGACACAGAACCCCTTTGAGAGAGGTGTAGCCTGGGCAGGTTATAATATTGGGATCTAAGAGACCTAAAAAGGCACTTGTCACAGAAGCAAGATACAATCAAATACTAAGGTCATAGACACAGCAAGCATTTCGATATATATCTTATTGTAGGGATAGCCTCAACTTTGACTCACTACACCCAACTGCTCACAGAGCTCTAAACAAGGAGAATTCCATCCTGGGCAGTATTTAAATTTGTTGTAAGGGATCTAAGTGGTCAAAGGAATGGCTCTCTATAAATGCATAATAATAACCACGTTATTTAGTGACTTAATGCATATTCCCAATAAAACAACATTTTGTATTCGACAGTATGTGTCATATAACGTTGTTTTGTTCAGCCATACATTCAAAAGCCAGCCAGTGGAAAGTTATAGCGAGTAAAGAGGATTTTAATTATGTTGTCAGTTCAGACAATATTAGTACACATGCAGAGAAACTTTGCTTTTAGTAGCTTTGAGATCTTATAATGCAGTCCGATATAAGCTTCAGCAGTAAAGATGTTAATAAGCAGAGTTGTAGTGAAGTTGGTTAGAATCTCTGTAAAGCATAGTGAATGTTAGTATCAAGCAGCAATATTTATTTTCTCAACATGATGTAGTCATCAAAGTACACACAATACTGTGTTAGAATGGTAATATCTTATGTTTCCAAAACATGCCTTCAGTGATTTACACTTTTATGCTTCCCAAAAACACTGGCAGCGTAGGGCAGTAATATCAAATGCTTTTGTTTGTGATCGTGTTAAAGTCCATGCAGCGGACTATAGTAATTTATATACGACCTTACTTCCTTGCTTAAAACATTGATAGCCGTAGCCAGCACTGGATGCGTTCTTCTTTTCCTCTTAGGCTCCAGCCTTAATCTGTGTGTTTGTTTGTAGCCGCAGACATCTCCATGCATGTGGTCCGTAGGCTGTGTAGATAGCGTGTACCACGTACACCGGTCGGCTTAGCCAATGCCGATGCGCGTTTCACCCGCAGGGCTGATAGACAGACCGGGCTTCGCCCTGACGAAGCCCGGTCTGTCTATCAGCCCTGCGGGTGAAACACTTTCCACTGGCTGGCTTTTGAATGTATGGCTGAACAAAACAACGTTATATGACACATACTGTCGAATACAAAATGTTGTTTTATTGGGAATATGCATTAAGTCACTAAATAACGTGGTTATTATTATGCATTTATAGAGAGCCATTCCTTTGACCACTTAGATCTCTTACAACAAATTTAAATACTGCCCAGGATGGAATTCTCCTTGTTTGGAGCTCTGTGAGCAGTTGGGTGTAGTGAGTCAAAGTTGATGCTATCCCTACAATAAGATATATATCGAAATGCTTGCTGTGTCTATGACCTTAGTATTTGATTGTATCTTGCTTCTGTCACAAGTGCCTTTTTAGGTCTCTTAGATCCCAATATTATAACCTGCCCAGGCTACACCTCTCTCAAAGGGGTTCTGTGTGCAGCAGGGTGTAGAGGCTTTATACAGGTACTTCCAACAGAATTTTATTGGCAATATTTGTGTAACAATTTTTGGATGTGTACCCCTGACCGGTCAGGTTAATATACTAACTCTAACGTTTTTGTAGGAAGCATATTTTATTACTATCTGCATCTAACGATACATTGCTACGAGTTTTTCTTTGCACACCTGAAGTGTTCACGCCAGCTTGTAGAACACCAGTTCAGCCTGTTGCAGAGACCGGTGGATTTGTGTCAAGGGACTGGGCTTTATTTGGCGTCACTATGTTTTTCATCCATATCAGAAACACTGGTACGATCCAGAGAAAGCAGAGTACTTTGTGGGGGACTTTAAAAATGCATGGGACAAGCATAAGGCTATCCTACGAACTAGATAAGTTTATACTGTTAGGTAAGGTCGGGCAGACTTGCTGGGCCTATGGCTCTTATCTGCCGTCAATATCTATGTTTCTATGTTTCCTTTGAACTTACAACACTTAAAGGTCAAATAAATGACTATAGAAGTGACGAGCCACAGAGAGTCTAGTGAGATTCGAGATTGTGTTGAGCTTAAACATACCTCACATTATTTGAGGTTGGAAAGCATGTATAATAAATATTTGTGTTTTATACGTTTTTATACACTTAGATCCGTTTTCTTTGCATTTTTGTTTTTTATGTTTGTTCTTTGACTTCTATGTTTTATAATATATCTGTATAGTTTCATAGCACTAAAACCAATATAGCTTTATTCCTAGTTGGCTCCACTATTAAATGTAACATGAAGTTAGTAGTAGTAGATGGCGCTGGTCTATTGAGTGATTTTCTCTAGTAAGTGAAGAGAAAAAAGGCTTGATGCATATATTGAAGCCAATTAATATGGGTGCAGTATACTCACTCCATAAGATGAATCTTTACAGCTGAAAGGGAACGTAGCGTCAGATGGCAAGAGTCCACAGATTCCTGGTGTCAGATACTGAATTTTCAGGTTTATCCAAAAGTGGACTATAAATGAATAGAGACCCAAATGACAAAAGTATCCAGTGTGTAATTGAAAAAAATGTAGTAACATACTCCATAAATAAGGAGATTCCAGCTCAGCACAGCAAAACAAGATCTTGACAATCTTTCAACAAAGGATAAAAGGTTTTATTTGCTCAACGCATTTCAACGTATTACACGTCTTTATCAAGAGCATACATTAAAACAAGTAAAACAGGTAAGTAAAACCAAGTATTGAGTGTGTTTGCTGTGGCTACAGGGCTGGTTTATATACAGGTGAACAATTAGTTCCAATTTCCTGTTGAGCACAGGAAATTGGACTCACAAAAACTTCATAAAATGTTTAATACTATATATATGCATCAATAGTAAACTATTCCTGAGAATAAAAATGAAGAAAAATATATTTTAAAGAAAATCATTAAAAAAACATCAAAGTTTAAAAATAGAGGCTTAGTTTAGTATTGATACGTTATTTAACCAATCAAAACATTTCTTGAATATTTAGACCAATGAACAGACAGTGGTATAAAGTCCTCAATCAAGTAGTCCGTTGTGTAACAGTTCCTTTTCAGGTCCGATCTGTGGTCATGTGCTTCTCTTGTCCAATCAGAGGACGGCTGTAATCCAAGGGTGAAAGCATCAATCCGGAAGAGTCAAAATTCTGTGTACTAATAGAGGGAGTGTCCTGAATGACATCAGACATACATCTCAGCCAATAAAACAAGATAAATAATTCTGAAACAAAAGCAGGAAAAAAAGTGACCAGTATTTGCTCTTCAGAATGGATTTGAAACATTTGTGACACAACACATTCATATTTCAAAAAGGGAATCCTTACTGCAAATATTTTGTTTAAGGAAATTTCATAGTGAGAGCCCAAAGATCTAGTAACATGATTATAAATAAATATTTTGTTTAAGGAAATTTCATGGTGAGAGCCCACAGATCTAATAACATTATTATAAATAAATATTTTGTTTAAGGAAATTTCATGGTGAGAGCCCACAGATCTAGTAACATGATTATAAATAAATATTTTGTTTAAGGACATTTCATGGTGAGAGCCCACAGATCTAGTAACATGATTATAAATATTTTGTTTAAGGAAATTTCATGGTGAAAGCCCACAGATCTAGTAACATGATTATAAATAAATATTTTGTTTAAGGAAATTTCATGGTGAGAGCCCACAAATCTAGTAACATGATTATAAATAAATATTTTGTTTAAGGAAATTTCATGGTGAGAGCCCACAGATCTAGTAACATGATTATAAATAAATATTTTGTTTAAATAAATTTCATGGTGAGAGCCCACAGATCTAGTAACATGATTATAAATAAATATTTTGTTTAAGGAAATTTCATGGTGAGAGCCCACAGATCTAGTAACATGATTATAAATAAATATTTTGTTTAGGGAAATTTCATGGTGAGAGCCCACAGATCTAGTAACATGATTATAAATAAATATTTTGTTTAAGGAAATTTTAAATATTGTCTCTAACATAAGAAATAATAAAAATAAATATAAATTTGATGGTTTTTTAATGATTTTCTTTAAAATATATTTTTCTTCATTTTTATTCTCAGGAATAGTTTACTATTGATGCATATATATAGTATTAAACATTTTATGAAGTTTTTGTGAGTCCAATTTCCTGTGCTCAACAGGAAATTGGAACTAATTGTTCACCTGTATATAAACCAGCCCTGTAGCCACAGCAAACACACTCAATACTTGGTTTTACTTACCTGTTTTACTTGTTTTAATGTATGCTCTTGATAAAGACGTGTAATACGTTGAAACGCGTTGAGCAAATAAAACCTTTTATCCTTTGTTGAAAGATTGTCAAGATCTTGTTTTGCTGTGCTGAGCTGGAATCTCCTTATTTATGGAGTAAGTTACTACATTTTTTTCAATTACACACTGGATACTTTTGTCATTTGGGTCTCTATTCATTTATAGTCCACTTTTGGATAAACCTGAAAATTCAGTATTTGACTCCAGGAACCTGTGGACTCTTGCCATCTGACGCTACGTTCCCTTTCAGCTGTAAAGATTCATCTTATGGAGTGAGTATACTGCACCCATATTAATTGGCTTCAATATATGCATCAAGCCTTTTTTCTCTTCACTTACTAGAGAAAATCACTCAATAGACCAGCGCCATCTACTACTACTATCTATCTATACACAGTCACAAGGGCGAGACTGCAAGAAGGCTGCGGTCTAACCTAAAGGAGAGTATCAGTTCTTAGTTCATTTATACAGAATATTGTGTGTTTTTTTCCCATCTTGCACCTCTGTATATTGTTTTCCTTTTAACATGAAGTTACCCTTGAGAACATTTAAAAAATTATATCTCTCAATTGATGCCAATGTGTTATAATGTTTGTGTTTTTTTCTAATCCAAGCATGAAGATAGCGGTACAGAGTGAACTCTTTTGGTAAATTTGTGTGGATTGTTAGCTGACAACGCCAATGACATACCGCTTGTAAATACCTGTGAAATAGTTTTTTCTTTTTCATATGTAAACTCAGTAAAATTGTATTAAAATCATTTAAACATAGAAATCTGTCTCCCTTAGCTGGATTACTAGTTTCTTTTGCATTTCAGTTTATATCAGGGTAGTTAAAATCTCCCATATTTACAGCACTGGTATTAATAGCAGTCTTTTGTTTTTGCATTAATAGTTAATTTTCTCCATGTCACTATTGTAAGAGGGTTTGTAGCATGTTCCTATTTTTTTTAGGATTTTTTTCCCCCACTCTTTATTTCAACCCACAGGTTCTCTACATTATCACCTGTATCATCTATACTATAATCGCTTTTGTAACACGTCCATCATCACTTGCTCACGCATCCTCAAAGGAATGCTGGTTGCGCAAGGCAGCCAAAAGATTTTTTGCTGTGCGCGCTGCCAAAATAATCCGAAAATGGCAGGGTGGTGAAAGTTGTCGGAATCCACCTGGATGCAGCGTAGGCAAACGAACCCTTAAAAAAAAAACACTTAACTGCCCCAGAGAAATAAAAAAATAAAAAATAAAAAACTAACCTCCCACATGAAATATTAACAAACACAGAAACCGCCAACCCCACATCGCAAAATAATAAAGTAATTAACCCCTAATCCGCAAATAACATAATTAAAATATTAACCCCTAAATCGCCAACCCCCCACATCGCAATAAACCTAATTAACCTATTAAACCCTAAACTGACAAACTCCCACATCACAATAAACCTAATTAACCTATTAACCCCTAAACCGACAAACCCACACATTGCAATAAACCTAATTAACCTATTAACTCATAAACTGCCAACCCCCACAATGCATATAACTAATTTAATTACTAAGCCCCCTAACCTAACACCCCCTAAATTAACCACAATACTAAGTTACATCTTAAATAATAAAACCTAACATTAAATTACAAAAAAAATAATCCAAAATTACAAAAAATAAAAAACTCTAAAATTACAGTAAAAAATAAACAAAATTATCAAAAATTAAAAAAAATTAAACCTAATCCCTATGAAAATAAAAAAGCTCCCCCAAAATAAAAACACCCCCTAATCTAAACTACCAATAGCCCTTAAAAGGGCCTTTTGTAGGGCATTGCCCTAAGTTAAACATCTCTTTTACATGTAAAAAATACTAAATCCCCCCTAACAGTAAAAAACCCCCACCCACCAAACCCCCCAAAATAAAAAAGCCTAACACATTCAGCTCTTTTACTGCCCTTAAAATGACAATCAGCTCTTTTCCAGCCCATTAAATCCCTAATCTTAAAAATAAAAAATATATCCTAAAACTAAGCCCCAAATAGGTACTCACCGTTCCTAAAGTCCGGCGGAGAAGGTCTTCTTCCAGGCGGCTCCATCATCTTCTATCTTCATCTGGAGCAAATGCGGAGTGGAAGTGCGGAGCGGGCTTCCCTGATGCGTGGATCCTCAGCGGCGGTGAGGCTCCTCTTCACGTGATCGTCTGTCACACACTGAAGATTGAATGCAAGGTACCCCATATTTTATTGGGGTACCTTGCATTCATATTGGCTGACATTTTGAAATCAGCCAATATGACGAGAGCTACTGAAATCTTATTGGCTGATTTGAACAGCCAGTAGGATTTCAGTAGCTCTCATCCTATTGTCTGATTTCAAAACTTCAGACAATAGGAATGCAAGGTTCCCCAAATTGAATGCGGTGCCTTGAATTCAGTCTTCAGTGTACGATGGACATCGGATGAAGAGGAACCTCCACACCGCCGAGGAACGCTGCCATTGAGGACCGCAGCTGAGGATCCACGCAATCAGGGAAGCTAGCTCCGCACCTCCACTCTGCGCCGCCTTCGCACAGGATGAAGATAGAAGATTACGGTGCCGCCGGGAAGAAGGCCTCCACTGGACTTCAGGAATGGTGAGTACCTATTTGGGGCTTAGTTTTAGGATTTTTTGTTATTTGTTTTTATTTTTAAGATTAGGGATTTAATGGGCTGGAAAAGATCTGATTGCCCTTTTAAGAGCAATGCCCACACAAATGCCCCTTTAGGGGCAATGGGTAGTTTAGGTTTTTTTAGTGTTAGGTTTTTTATTCTGGGGGGATTGGTTGTGTGGGGGTTTTACTGTTAGGGGGTAATTGGTATTTTTTGTAAGTAAAAGAGCTGTTTAACTTAGGGCAATGCCCTACAAAAGGCCCTTTTAAGGGCTTTTGGTAGTTTAGTATTAGATTAGGGGGTGTCTTTATTTTGAGGGGGATTTTTTATTTTTATAGTGGTATTAGTTTAGGTTTAATTTTTTTTCTAAATTACAACATGGTATACTCTGTGTTCTAATTGCATATGATCTGACATCTGAACATGTAACTGGTATACAATGTTTTTTCTCTTTGTATCTCTTGTTGAAAAGCATACCCAAGTAGGTTTAGAAGAAGCAATGCACTACCGGGAGCAAGGTGGTGATTGGTGGCTGTGCACATGTCTCTTGTCATTGTCTCACCAGATATGTTTAGAGATTCTATTACTGTATTGCGGCTATGCAGGGGTAAAACACACATAGCATTTTATTATTTTACTATTGTTTACATATAATTCACACATTAGAGCATTATCTCTTTACACTTTTATGTCCCTTTACTGGATATCCCCTAGGTAATAATAATTTAATTTTGTAGTCAGTAAATAGCTACTCTGCCCTATGGTCATTATAATAAATGGAACCCCCAAATATCCATTTGTAACCTGTGCTCTCAACCACTCAGTACCAATGACTGTACCTCTCACAAAGGGCCTGGTTCTGTAAAGATCTCTGGGCTATTAAGATTATTTAAGAATGCTCCAATAGTACTTCTGTTTCCCTTGTAGAATTCTGTAAAGCCACTTTTTACCCTGGAAACCTGGTGTCTTGCTAAGGGGTGTATGCTGAATTTTCATATGGGAAGAAGAGACATACATTACGAAAGTGCACAATGAAAATCGTAATTTAAAAATCATACAAAAAAATAATAATGGAATCAATTACACAAAAATACTCAGGCAAAAAAATTGTATTGTTATGGTGCATCAAAAATCGTAACAAAATTGTTCACCTAAAATCGTATTTTGTCAAAAACTAAAAATTTGTATGTAAATTACATAGACATAAATTGTAATAAATATGCACAGCATAAATCATAATTTAAGTGCACTGGATGTGAAAACGCCCACACAGAGAAAACTTATAAGTACAAAATAAAATGGGGTGAACATGGGCGTCCATAAGTGTATATGAAATTGTCTCTTAAAGGGACAGTCAACACAAAAATTGTTATTGTTTAAAAAGATAGGTAACGCCTTTACTACCCTTTCCCCAGCTTTGCACAACTAACATTGTTATATAAATATACTTTATAACCATTAAACCTCTAAATTGCTGCCTGTTTTGAAGCCACTAAAGATGGCCTCTTATCACATGCTTTTTTATTAGCTTTTAATAGGGGAGTGCTAGTTCATGCGAGCCATATAGATACCATTGTGCTCATGCCCGTGCACAACACAGCACTAATTGGCTTAAATGCAAGTTTATAAATAATAAATAAAAAGTCATGTGATCAGTAGGCTGTCAGAAGATGCTTAGCTACAAGAAATCACAGAGGTAAAAAGTGTATTAATATAACCATGTTTTCTGTGTAAAACTAGAGAATTGGTAATAAAGGGATTAGCTATCTTTTAAACCCCTTAACGACCAAGGACGTGCCAGGCACGTCCTACAAAAAGTGTCAGTTAATGACCAAGGACATGCCTGGCACGTCCTCTGAGGTTTCAAGCGTTGGAAGCGATCGTGACTGGGGCTAAGGGGGGGATCCAATAAAAAGCCTTTTATTTTAGTACTGGCAGACTTTCCGCCAGTACTTAAAATGGTGGTGACAATTGTGAGGTGCGGGAGGGAAGAGAGCTGTTTGAGAGGGGTCAGGGAGTGATCAGGGGGTAGGATGTGTCAGGTGGGAGGTTGATCTCTACACTAAAACTAAAATTAACCCTACAAACTACCTTATTAACCCCTTCACTGCCGGGCATAATACAAGTGTGGTGCACAGAAGCATTTAGTGGCCTTTTAATTACCAAAAAGCAACGCCAAAGACATATATGTCTGCTATTTCTGAACAAAAGGGATCCCAGAGAAGCATTTACAAGCATATGTGCCATAATTGCACAAGCTGTCAGTGAGAAACCTAAAGTTATTGAAAAAAAGAACATTTTTTTTTTTATTTGATCGCATTTGGCAATGAAATAGTGGCATGAAATATACCAAAATGGGCCTAGATCAATACTTTGGGTTGTCTATTAAAAAATATATACATGTGAAGGGTTATTCAGGGATTCCTGGCAGATATCAGGGTTGCAATTGTTTATTTTGCAAAAACAAATGGTTTGGAAATATCAAAGTGCTACTTGTATTTATTGCCCTATAACTTGCAAAAAAAGCAAACAACATGTAAACATAATGGGTATTTCTAAACTCAGGACAAATATTAGAAACTATTTAGCATGGGTGTTTTTTGGTGGTTGTAGATGTGTAACAGATTTTGGGGGTCAAAGTTAGAAAAAGTGTGTGTTCCATTTTTTCATCATATTTTATATTTTTTTATAGTAAATTATATGATATGATGAAAATAATGGTATCTTTAGAAAGTCCTTTTAATGGCGAGAAAAACAGTATATAATATGTGTGGGTACAGTAAATAAGTAAGCGGAAAATTACAGCTAAACACAAACACAGCAGAAATGTATAAATAGCCCTGGTCCTTAACGGTAAGAAAATTGAAAAGTGGTCTGGTCACTAAGGGGTTAAAAAAATAAAAAACTTGAGTTGACCGTCCCTTAAAATCTCAGTGTAATTCTGTAAATATTGTCACCCTACAGATCTCACTGTTTTTTCTTGAAAATTAAAAAGTGGCGAACTTTTATCAAAATACTCATTACACCAATTACTCTGATAGGAAAACCTATGCATACGTTTTTAAGATTTTAAGGTACAGTGCACTGAAAACAGTAATTTTATTTGTACTAGATGTAATATTAAAGTTAAACATAAGCTGGTTCTCCCTTTGTACTTCATTGCAACATTTTACCAAGCAGAGAGCTCTCATTACTTTTATAGGAGACATCTTGCCACTAGTAGGGAGAATTTTATATATTTTATAGAATTCCATGAGGGCTGCCCCTGCGAGTGCCGGAGTCGAAAACCACATCTAGACTGGTACATTTTTTAGAATCTGCCCCAAAGTGATAGCATGCACTCCTGCTCCCCTCTTCTCAAACTTTTATTCAATGAAGGGGCTTGGATTGTGCTGGGCAAGCTTGAAAGCAGCAATACAACTTGTGCTGGGCAAGCTTGAAAGCAGCAATACAACTGAACACTTCGGGGAATATAGTTAAAATGACCATTTATGGATTAATAGAGGGAACTTATGTTTCCAGTTTAGTGCCCCCTTTAATGAATTGGCCATTATAACATACTAGTCCTAAAGCCTGTGTACACGGTCCATTTTTTGCAGTACAGCGGTCCCACCCCTTGCTCTCTCTCCCTTCTCTTTTACTCTCTCCCTCCCCCCTCTCTTTTACTCTCTCTCTCCCCCCTCTCTTTTACTCTCTCTCTCCCCCCTCTCTTTTACTCTCTCTCTCTCCCCCCTCTCTTTTGCTCTCTCTCTCTCCCCCTCTCTCTTTTGCTCTCTTCCCCCGTGCTTTTGCTCTCTCTCTCTCCCCTCTCTTTTGCTCTCTCTCTCCCCTCTCTTTGCTCTCTCTCCCCCCTCCTTTGCTGTCTCTCTCCCTCTCTTTTGCTCTCTCTGTCTCCCCCTCTTTTGCTGTCTCTCTCCCTCTCTTTTGCTCTCTCTCTCTCTCTTCCCCCTCTCGTTTGCTCTCTTTCCTCTCGTTTGCTCTCTCTATCTTTTGCTGTCTCTCTCCCTCTCTTTTGCTCTCTCCCCCTCTCTTTTGCGCTCTCTCCCCCTCTCTTTTGTGCTTTCTTCCCCTCTCTTTTGTGCTCTCTCACCCCCTCTTTTGTGCTCTCTCCCCCTCTCTTTTGCGCTTTTTCCTCCTCTCTTTTGCGCTTTTCCCCCTCTCTTTTGCGCTCTCTCTCCCTCTTTTTTGCGCTCTCTCCCCCTCTCTTTTGCGCTCTCTCCCCCTCTCTTTTGCGCTCTCTCCCCCCTCTCTTTTGCGCTCTCTCTCGCCCTCTCTTTTGTGCTCTCTCCCCCTTCTCTTTTGCACCCTCTCCCCCCTCTCTTTTGCACCCTCTCCCCCCCTCTCTTTTGCGCTCTCTCCCCCCTCTCTTTTGCGCTCTCTCCCCCTCTCTTTTGCGCTCTCTCCCCCTCTCTTTTGCGCACTCTCCTCCCTCTCTTTTGTGCTCTCTCTCCCCTCTTTTGCTGTCTCTCCCCCTCTCTCTTTTGCTGTCTCTCTCCCCCTTTCTCTTTTGCTGTCTCTCTCCCCCTCTCTCTTTTGCTGTCTCTCTCTCCCCCTCTCTCTTTTGCTGTCTCTATCCCACCTCTCTCTTTTGCTGTCTCTCTCCCCCTCTCTCTTTTGCTGTCTCTCTCCCCCTCTCTCTTTTGCTGTCTCTCTCCCCCTCTCTTTTGCGCTCTATCCCCCCTATCTTTTGCGCTCTCTCCCCCCTCTCTTTTGCGCTCTCTCCCCCTCTCTTTTGCGCACTCTCCTCCCTCTCTTTTGTGCTCTCTCCCCCCTCTTTTGTGCTCTCTCTCCCCTCTTTTGCTGTCTCTCCCCCTCTCTTTTACTGTCTCTCTCTCCCCCTCTCTTTTCCTGTCTCTCTCCCCCATCTTTTTTGCTGTCTCTCTCCCCCTCTCTCTTTTGCTGTCTCTCCCCCCTCTCTTTTGCTGTCTCTCT
The DNA here is from genome assembly GCF_027579735.1 of Bombina bombina. Lineage (NCBI taxonomy): Eukaryota > Metazoa > Chordata > Amphibia > Anura > Bombinatoridae > Bombina > Bombina bombina. The sequence continues at coordinate 525,042,258 of NC_069504.1, forward strand.
CCCCCCTCTCTTTTGCTGTCTCTCTCCCCCTCTCTCTTTTGCTGTATCTCTCCCCCTCTCTTTTGCTGTCTCTCCCCCCTCTCTTTTGCTGTCTCTCTCCCCCTCTCTCTTTTGCTGTCTCTCTCTCCCCTCTCTCTTTTGCTGTCTCTCTCCCCCTCTCTCTTTTGCTGTCTCTCTCTCTCCCTCTCTCTTTTGCTGTCTCTCTCTCTCCCTCTCTCTTTTGCTGTCTCTCTCTCTCCCTCTCTCTTTTGCTGTCTCTCTCCCCCTCTCTCTTTTGCTGTCTCTCTCCCCCTCTCTCTTTTGCTGTCTCTCTTCCGCCTCTCTTTTGCTGTCTCTCTCCCCCCTCTCTTTTGCTGTCTCTCTCCCCTCTCTCTCTCTCTCTCTCTCTCTCTGTCTCTCTCTCACCATTCTCAAATACACAGTTGTGTAAAGTGCTATTTTATGGAGTGATCCAAGTACGAGCAACAATACTCAGCTTTGTAAATGGTTTATTATGATTACCATGGAGCTTAAATTAATCGCTAAATTGTCAGGGGATCAAGTTCCCATATCTGTTTGCAATATTAAACAAAACAGCTAAGAAGTTATACTTTTTACAGCTCCTATCCCATTCTGGAAATACTAGTTTAACTGCATTATGAAATATCCATCAGGCACAAAAACGGGTGTATGCAGAGCATAGTGCATTTAAAGTGACACAGAAGTCAGACTTTCACTTACATGATTCAGACAGAGTTAACTTTTCTATCTGTCTGTAATTGCTCTCTCTCTCTTCCCCCTCTCGTTTGCTCTCTTTCCTCTCGTTTGCTCTCTCTATCTTTTGCTGTCTCTCTCCCTCTCTTTTGCTCTCTCCCCCTCTCTTTTGCGCTCTCTCCCCCTCTCTTTTGTGCTTTCTTCCCCTCTCTTTTGTGCTCTCTCACCCCCTCTTTTGTGCTCTCTCCCCCTCTCTTTTGCGCTTTTTCCTCCTCTCTTTTGCGCTTTTTCCCCCTCTCTTTTGCGCTCTCTCCCCCTCTTTTTTGCGCTCTCTCCCCCTCTCTTTTGCTCTCTCTCCCCCTCTCTTTTGCGCTCTCTCTCGCCCTCTCTTTTGTGCTCTCTCCCCCTTCTCTTTTGCACCCTCTCCCCCTCTCTTTTGCGCTCTCTCCCCCCTCTCTTTTGCGCTCTCTCCCCCTCTCTTTTGCTGTCTCTCCCCCTCTCTTTTGCGCTCTCTCCCCCTCTCTTTTGCGCACTCTCCTCCCTCTCTTTTGTGCTCTCTCTCCCCTCTTTTGCTGTCTCTCCCCCTCTCTCTTTTGCTGTCTCTCTCCCCCTTTCTCTTTTGCTGTCTATCTCCCCCTCTCTCTTTTGCTGTCTCTCTCCCCCCTCTCTCTTTTGCTGTCTCTATCCCACCTCTCTCTTTTGCTGTCTCTCTCCCCCTCTCTCTTTTGCTGTCTCTCTCCCCCTCTCTCTTTTGCTGTCTCTCTCCCCCTCTCTTTTGCGCTCTATCCCCCCTCTCTTTTGCGCTCTCTCCCCCCTCTCTTTTGCGCTCTCTCCCCCTCTCTTTTGCGCACTCTCCTCCCTCTCTTTTGTGCTCTCTCCCCCCTCTTTTGTGCTCTCTCTCCCCTCTTTTGCTGTCTCTCCCCCTCTCTTTTACTGTCTCTCTCTCCCCCTCTCTTTTCCTGTCTCTCTCCCCCATCTCTTTTGCTGTCTCTCTCCCCCTCTCTCTTTTGCTGTCTCTCCCCCCTCTCTTTTGCTGTCTCTCTCCCCCCTCTCTTTTGCTGTCTCTCTCCCCCTCTCTCTTTTGCTGTCTCTCTCCCCCTCTCTTTTGCTGTCTCTCTCCCCCTCTCTCTTTTGCTGTCTCTCTCCCCCTCTCTCTTTTGCTGTCTCTCTCTCCCCTCTCTCTTTTGCTGTCTCTCTCGCCCTCTCTCTTTTGCTGTCTCTCTCTCTCCCTCTCTCTTTTGCTGTCTCTCTCCCCCTCTCTCTTTTGCTGTCTCTCTTCCGCCTCTCTTTTGCTGTCTCTCTCCCCCCTCTCTTTTGCTGTCTCTCTCCCCTCTCTCTCTCTCTCTCTCTCTCTCTCTCTGTCTCTCTCTCACCATTCTCAAATACACAGTTGTGTAAAGTGCTATTTTATGGAGTGATCCAAGTACGAGCAACAATACTCAGCTTTGTAAATGGTTTATTATGATTACCATGGAGCTTAAATTAATCACTAAATTGTCAGGGGATCAAGTTCCCATATCTGTTTGCAATATTAAACAAAACAGCTAAGAAGTTATACTTTTTACAGCTCCTATCCCATTCTGGAAATACTAGTTTAACTGCATTATGAAATATCCATCAGGCACAAAAACGGGTGTATGCAGAGCATAGTGCATTTAAAGTGACACAGAAGTCAGACTTTCACTCACATGATTCAGACAGAGTTAACTTTTCTATCTGTCTGTAATTGGCCACAGACAGGGAGATGAGCTAGACAAGGGGCTTTTCAATGAATTCAAACTTGCAAACCTTTTCAGTGGGAACCTTGCTAGAGAGGTTAGCAGAAGTAAAACATAATTCTCAATGGAAGCTCTGTTAAATGTTCCCCAAGCATCTGACAGAGCTACATCTTCCAAATAACCCAACATATGTCAGCGTGCTTTAAACAAGCCAGCACTCTTCTCAGTATGTCATGATTATCTGGGTGACCTCTTATGAGGTTACAATGAACCCTGATCTAAGATAAGATAATAGTAACACCGTCAACTTTCCAATGCTATGAAATGCTACTGGCTGCTTATGAATGTGGTGGTTTCCACTAGATGTCAGTGTTTTATCTGGTCCCTTTTCTATGAGAACGAGCACTCAACAAGACTTTTCAAGTGAAGAAGCTAATGTTAAAATGAAACTTCCATGGTTCAGATGGAGCATGTCATTTTAAGAGACTTCTCTACTTTATTTTTTATTATCAAATTTACTGTTTTCTCTTGGCATTGTGGAAAAGCATACCTAGGTAACAATGCACTGCTGGGGGCTGGCTGTTGATTGGTGGCTACACACATATGCAACCTTTTATACACAACTTAAATACATACATCACTATGCTTATTTATGATTGCATTGAGGTGTTTGGATGTTTTAATAAAAAAAAATTAATTATAAAATTAAAGAGAGTTGAAAGTCAAAACTAAATTTTTATGGAGCTAATGAGTGATTGGTGGGTAAACACCTATGCCTCTAATCATTGGCTCATTAGATGTTTTCAGCTAGGTCCAAGTAGCTGACTTAAACTATGTGTTTAACCTTTTTCTTTTTTTTAAATCCCTAACTTAATAGACTTCTTAGAGGTGCACACAATTATTTTCAATAATGCCTGAGCGCTAAGCGATAGAGCACAAAAAATCCACACAGTGGAGTTCTTCATTCAGTTCTGTGTACAATATTTCAGTGAAACGCAAGCATAAAATACTTTACACATACACCCTTGACCCCTTCCCAGTCTTGCACTTGATCTAAATTTTGAAGCGTTAGTTTGGATTGTGCTTGAAATCAATATTTAACTCACCACTTGTAATACGAGCTCAAAGAGCACACTAGTAGCAATATCTGTATAGAGCATAGTAAAAAAACGTGCTGTCTGGCTTTGCTTAAAATTTTTTACCCATCCACTTGTAATACTAGATTGTGCATTGTGCGAGCACAAGATAACACACCCTGCGCTATCGGTTGCGCTCCACTTGTAATCTAGGCCAACATTTTTAATTATACACAAAAAATCCCAATGCACATTTATTATTTATTTTGCCTGCATTTCTTATCATTTGTCCTCGAAAAGTTTAGTTTTCCCACTGCCCCACCCCAGAGAGACTGGAATGCATTCTGTGGAATTCAGAACCCTGTACCACATAAATGCTGCACAGCGATTGGTTGATATGGGCAGAAGCTCATTTCTATCTTTTCCTAATTGGTCACAGCAAATTAAATAAGATTAACAACATTTGTCCTCGAAAAGTTTAGTTTTCCCACTGCCCCACCCCAGAGAGACTGGAATGCATTCTGTGGAATTCAGAACCCTGTACCACATAAATGCTGCACAGCGATTGGTTGATATGGGCAGAAGCTCATTTCTATCTTTTCCTAATTGGTCACAGCAAATTAAATAAGATAAACAATATTCAGGTGGCTTTTGAAATGGTGTGTTCCAGGACATTAGAACATTACAAATGTTGATAACAAAATGACAGTTGCAGGAGGTTTTGTGGCATAAATAAAAAAAATAAAAAACCTTTAGAAGCCTCCATTACACCTAATTCTTATTGTTTTGAGTCTTTTTTTGTGTATTTAACTAGATTTTCCTGTTATATCTATTAATGATTTGAGCTGATTTACTCAATCAGATGGTTCTTCTAAGGGAATGGAAAGGCTCAGAATGAAAAAGAAAAAGCACCTGAGCTGCACACCTTAATTATAATGGATTGGAATTAGGCCACATACTTCATTTTATCAACAGAGACAAGTGTAGTCTTTATGCCTTGGAAGTAAAAGTGTTTTAACTGTTTGTTATATCACTAAAACAAGAGTTTTGAAATGTCATGGAGGATCTAACTAATGGGATGTAGAAAAAACCCTTCCACCTCTGTAATTATAGTTACATCAGGAGTGTGCACATGTTTTGAGCACAATATGTATAACATTGTTACAGACATTGATTGTTGCAAACACAGATTACATAGATTGTTCAAGATATGTGCTCACCCCTGATATTCTTGGAAAGGAGGTAAGTGTTAACGAAAGAGACCAAGTAAAAAAAAGGTAAATTTAGTAATAGAAATAATTTAGATAGTTTTTTTAATATAAACAGCACAGCAATGTGGACTTGGGCTGGGTGTCTATTGAAATGAAAATAACCAGTGTCCAGCAAAAGACTGTTGTCAAGCCCTTAAAATATTGCTTTAATGTACGTTAATGCAAAGATGAAGCCCTTGTCACTCATCATGAGCCACACTCCCGATACACACAACACTGTAGAGTAGTAAAACTCAATTCTGTCTCTCTCACCACCCTCACCCTCTTTTAGACTTCCAGACTAAAAGGTATGGTCTCCAGCTGATTGCTAATACGTTATTGATGCTCTGTCCAATCATCTTGCTAATCAGGGGACAGCTACTGCTGGAATCTCCATGCTACACTCCAATTGGTCTTCCACAAACAAATAATAAAATAAGCCGCACTGGAGAACCAAGATAGGGAATAAAAGTTTATCTTTATTATTGTAACAATATTAAAGGACAGTGATCTAAATACAACATCATGTCAGTGTACCAGCTGAATGCCATACTCCTAGCTGCATAACACACAACTATACTGTAGTTTACTGTGAATCACTATTATTTTATATTGTTACAATAACAAAAATACGTTTTTTACTCACTATCTCGGATCTTCAGTGCTCCTCGTTTTACTCTTTTTTTTTCAATCACACACTGTGTCTAAATCAATAAATCTTACTTTTGGCTTCAATATCTCTTTAATAATAATTTGCCGTGAACTGGAGGCTTCACTTTGAAAGTGGATTGTCCTTAGCAAAATTCATGTGGATGTGAGTTTTCATGAAGACAGATATTTTGCACCTTGAGGAATATGACAGTAGTGTTTGTAACAATCTTATACATATAGTACTCAAGTCACGTGCACAAGCTGGAGCCTACCTCAGTATGCTTTCATAGAAAGGAGAACATTGAAGCAGAGGTGTAACTAGAAACCACAGGGCCCAGGTGCAAGAATCTAAGAAGGGTCCCCCCCACCACCCCTCCCCCCTCCAAAAAAGGTGAATTTAATACTTTTTTTTTTTTTTTTACATTTAACACAGAAAAAATGTGAACCAGATTACATGTCTGCAAAAGGAGGTACCCTGTGCCCACAGTCTGTGAGATGGTCTGACCCCCTATTACTGTATATATATATATATATATATATATATAGTGACACTATTTAACCCCCCAGTACTGTATATAGTAAGTTAGTGACACAGTCTCTGCTGGTGAGATGGCTGGCCTGACCCTACCCGCCCAGTACTTTATAAAGTGACCACAGTAGTCAGTGACATGGTCCACCCCCCCATACTGTATATAGTGGTACTGTATAGTGACACTGTTTACCCCCTTCCCCCCCCCCCTCATGCTGTAGTAACAAGGTCTGTAATTTGCTGGTTCCACAAACATATACACACACATACACACACACACACACCATACACACACACATAAACACCAATGGGTATAACAGAAACACTAACCCCTGTAGTCATGTCACATTCACATGATATCAGTGCAGGCAGTGGTAGGTTAACGTTTTTTATAAAAAAAAAAAAAAAAATTAAGCTGGGCCCCCACCCTCAGGGGCCCAGTCGCACCTGCGACCTCTGCACCCCCTGTAGTTTTGCCCCTGCATTGAAGAAAGATTACCAGAAGAATGAGGGAGACTTGGCAAGAGAAGTGAATGAAAAGGTTTTTATAAATTGCAAGCTCTATCTTAATCATGAAAGTTTAATTTTGACATCCATGTCCCTTAAACCTATACGGAGGGGCACATGCAGTCTAAATATGTAAATACCGTCTTGGTTAAGCCCTTTATATTAAAGAACATATTATTATCATTGCATATTTACCCTGTCTTATGTTTCACTTGCTCTGTTTTATAGAACATGAGGGTCGGATAGGAATGGCTACTCTCCGACTGAGAGACGGATTTGAATTTGATGGGAGGAAGCTGTACGCTCATGTTAGAGACTTCCTACCAAACTATGCAAGACCTCGCTTTGTTAGGATACAGGTATAGTATATTAACACCACATTGTATTGCAGCTGTTCTAAATACCATGAAAAAAATGAATGCCAACATTACTACAAATGTTTAGAATGGACATCAACAAAAACATTTGTAATTTGATTAAAAAAGTGAAGTTGACCTGAAATGCCTAAAGTATTTGTTCTGCTCTTTAAAAAAAGTCACACTTAGGATATAGTTTCATTTTATGAGTGATAATAAAACAAGTATTTAAAAATATCAAGGGTATCAGCCCTTATCTAACAATTCCACAAAATCATTTTTTTATTGAGAATTCAGTTCAAGAATATAACAGTACATTTCCGAGAAGTGACACAATTTACAACATGTGAGCAAACAGTTATTAGTACAGTTTCACAACTTGGATATGGTATTTAATGGAACTTACTATCCCAATGGGTTTTTATTTTGTATCCAGTGAGAATGAAGTGCTGTCAAAGCTATAAATTGCTGAATCAGATAATGTAGAATGTGAAGAGAAAAATATATAAGGGTTTAAATATTAAGTGTCTGGAAAGTATCTCAGTAGCGGTTGTATCCATACATGGTGAAAAGGGGAAGGGGGAAAGGGTAGGGAGTAGGTAATGGGATAAAATGAAGGTGCGGGAGGATTGGGAGGGGAGATAGGAAAGAAAGAGAGAAAAAAAGGGGGGGGTGAGGGAGAATAGGCCTTAGTTTGAATTTGTAACTGAAGGGTATATTCTAGTCAGAGAAGAACTCCATCCAGGGAGGCCAAACCTCAAAATAGAAATCAGTCTTGTCTAGGGATCTGTAGGAATATAACTCCATCTGTTTAATATAATTTATAATGGAGAGGACCTGTGATGTTGGAGGAGGGTCCTTGTTTTTTCAAACATACGGGCAATTGCGAGTTTTGTGGCCATGAGAAGATAGATTACAAGAGCTTTCTTTGCTTTCGGTAAGTCTAATAGATTAAAATGGAGTAAGGCTATCTCTGGTTTGAAAGGTAGGTCAATGCTAAGTAGATTTAAACTGCGGAAAAACCACCTCCAGAGGGGGCGCATCTTGGGGAGGACCACCATATGTGTAGCTGGGTTCCTATCTGTCCACAACCTCGCCAGCATCTAGGAGAGGGAGTGCCATATATCCAGTTTAATGTGGAAGGTACTAAGTGCCATTGCACTGTAATTTTATATTTTAGTTCCCATAAGGTAGCGCAGTGGAGGAGTTTTTTGGTTATGAGAATTTGTGTATGCCATGTATTAGTGTCAGCTGTGAAACCTATCTCTCTTTCCCAGGCTTTATGTTGGGAAATTTTATGAAGAGTGGTAAGTTCAAGAATAAGATTATAATGAAAAGACAAAGTGTGGTTAAGACCATGTCCCTCCATCCACCTTGTCTCCCATTTGGTAAGAGATCTCAAGTCTGGGGATTCCCCAGGATTTCAGCCAAGTGCTAGGTCGGAAAGCTTCAAAGTGTAAGAAAATAGGGATATCAAATTTCAGACAAAATTGCGAGTGAGCAATACATTGACCCTGGTCATAGAAGTCTGTGACTAACACAGGTTGTAGGTTTTGCCAAGATTTCAGATGAGTCCGGGAGACAAAAAATGGCTCCAGGCAAAGTGAAAGCCGGAGAGGGGGTGTGGTGCTAAATCTGGGTTGTGTCTGATGTAATCCCAGAATTTCAGGGTATCTACCATAATTGGTGATAAATTATCTAATTTCCCTCTATAGTGGGTAGGGATCCATGGTAAGTCCAATAGTGTGAGTCCAGTGGGAAGAGTGGATAGTTCAGAGTCACTCCAGTGCGGGCAATTAGTGGTGATTGACCAGCCGTGTATATGTGACAATCTGGCCGCATTATAATACAGAATTAGATTAGGTAGGGCTAGACCCCCGTGCATAGTTGGTCTCTGTAAGGTGGTGCTAGAAGTCCAAGGCCTGTGGCCTTTCCACACATAATTTGTTACGAGGCTCTGTAATCTGTTTAATAGGGGTCTGGGGATGTTATAGGGTATGCATCTAAATAGATAGGTTAGCTTGGGTATAAATGACATTTTTATTTATCGCTGCTATTCTTCCCGTCCAGGAGATTTCTTTGAATTCCCAAGTAAGAAGAAGATTCCTAAATTCTGAGAGCCTCTCTGTGTAGTTTTTAGTTATTGTGAGCTCCGGGTCGGAACTTAAAAAAGTGCCTAAGACTTTGATAGTGTGAGGATTCCATTGGAAATGGTACTTTTTTTTGTAAAATAAGAAGTTCTTGAGGAGGAATGTTAAGTAAAGTGCCTCTGTTTTATTAATGTTCAGTTTATAGTAAGATAAGCGGCCAAATTAGTTAATAAGGTCAAATACAGCGGGGAGGGAGGTAGTTGGCGAGGTGAGGAATAGAGTTATGTCATCTGCATATAAGGAGATGGAGTGTGATGACGTTGCTAGTTGTGCACCTGTAATATGTGGATTAAGCCTAATTGCTTGTGCTAAGGGTTCTATTGTTAGTGCAAAGAGAAGGGGCGAGAGTGGGCATCCCTGCCTAGTACCATTGGTTATTTGGAAGGTATCAGATCTAAAGCCTACTCCTTTTACTCTAGCTGTGGGCGTTGAGTAGATAGCCCTAACTGCCCGTATAAAAGTTTCTGGGAGGTTGAAGGCTTCCATTGTAAGCCATAGAAATTCCCATCTCACCCTGTCGAACGCTTTCTCGGCATCCAAGGATAGGGCAAGAAACGGGACCCTCTTCCTTTCCATAATTGTGAGAATATTGAGAATTCTCCTGGTGACATCCGGTCCTTCTCTGCATGGTATAAACCCTACCTCATCTAAATGGATCAGTGGGTTAATAACTCTCGAGAGACGTTCGGCTAATATTTTAGTGTATAATTTAATGTCTAATTTGAGAAGCGATATGGGCCGATAGCTACTACATTGATCCGAGGGTTTCCCAGGCTTCAAAATAGTAGTGATGGTTGCCTCAAAAAATTCACTATGAAAGGTGTCCTTCTGCATAATCTCGGAGAATAGTCTACACAGTACCGGGGCTACTATAGATTGAAAAGATTTATAGAAGCGTGCAGTATAGCTATCTGGGCCAGGGGATTTCCCAAGTTTCAAACTCTGTATCGCTTTTAAGACTTCTTCTTGTGTGATAGGATTGTGTGGCCTCATTCTCTATGGGGAGGAGAGGGAGATGACGAGAGCTTAGGAATGTTTTTACGCTATGTGCATCAGGAGGAGAATAGTCTGGGTTTTCTTTTATATTGTACAGGGAGTGATAATAGTCTCAGAAAGTTTTACCTATATCTTTAGGGGAGTAAACTAGATTGTTCACTGAGTTCCTGATTGATAGGACTTTGGCCTGTGCTGTGCGATGCCTGAGTTTGGTCACGAGAAGTGTGGATGCTTTGTTGCTATGGTGATAAACAATCCTCTTAAATTTCTCAAATGTGTTATGTGTCTTTTTGAGTTCTCCTGAATTTGTTTGGTAACATCAACGATTGCTTGGGTTACCGAACTGGAGTAAGATGTATTTAATGTTTGTTGGAGTTGTCTGAGAGGGATAGCAAGAGTTGCTAAGGGGGCCCCCTGTTTATTACGTTTATCTGCTTCTATGGCAATGAAATGCCCCCTGAGAAATGCCTTGAAGGCTGCCCATAATATTTCCGTAGAGGTTTGTTGATTGTCATTGATGTCTAAAAACTCTAGTATCTTCACCTGTATTTCCTCTTTAATGAGAGGATATGTAATAAGGTAATCTTTGAGCTTCCACGAGGGAGGAGAATGAAGGTTAACCTGTGGGCTCGTAATTAAAGCAACAGCGTCATGATCTGCCCAGGAAACCGGTAGTATCTTTGTAGAGGATATACTATCTATTGAGACCCAGTACATTGATGGATAGGAAACGGAGGTTCTCCATATTCATCTAGGACGGGAAGAGAGGAAAAAAAAAAAAGGGAGGAGAGGGAGTCGGAGTATATTAGGGGGATAGAGGGAGAAGAAATATAGTATGAGGGAACGTAAGGACAAGGTGAGAGTTTGGAAGGGGCTTGGGATTTCCTCAGACACTGAGTACACTGGTGTCTTCTCAACCGAGTAATAAAAAACAAAATCAAAGTTGGGATCTAAACAGGAGTATGATTCAGCATTATATAAGATAATGGTGGATAATATATATATATATATATATATATTCAGCAGACAAGAGCCGCTTAATAGTGAATAGAGTTAATTAACCAATTAATTAATTAAGGAGTTAAGGAGGGGGGGTGGAGAGTGAGCAAATAGTACTTCTGCTAATTACATGTGTCAACAAATAAACCAGTGCAGAAGTAATGCTAATAATAAAAAAATAAATAAAAAAAGGAGATAAAGGGGATATATAAAGAGAAAAAAAAAAAGAAAAAACAAAGAGATAAAAATGTGAATGAGCAGAGTGGAGAGGAGATTGATAATATTCTCTAGTCAATAAACTCAAGAGTTCAAGCTAGAATAAAAAAAAAAAAAAAAAAGGAGTAAGAGAAGGAGACCGGGTGGCATCCTAATCCCCCCCTGACAAGTGAAATAGCAGAGCATGTATAAGAAGAGATTTACAATAGAATTTGAGAGACAATGTTACATTTAAATATCACATATAACACTTTCCAACCTGTAAACCTGTGAGATCTCACCAATGGTCGACCTCTTTTTGTGGCTAGTATCTAAAGTTAAATAGAGCAACAATAGGTATAAACATCTGCCAACATATAATAGGAGTAGGGTAAGGATAGTCACCGGGGGACTTAACTGTCGTTAGTTAACAACTAGGGCGTCATGGTAAATTTAACAGGTTAAGCAGAGTGGAAGGAGTGGAGAGGATCTTAGCAGGAATATGGAAGGTGAAGATAAGACCTCCAAATGTGACATTTAAAATGATTCTGGATATGCATGAGGGGAAAGCTAATTGCATTTTGATAATTGTTCTTATGTATCATCCCCTGGAATTTACCTAGTAGTACAGTAATAATCTCAAAACATTAGGGAGACAATAAGTAGAGTATAACATAATCAATGAATATACTACAACTTTCAAAAACAGAGACGTCTATTTCTTATAATTTTATCTAAATTCTACTGCCTGTCAATGAGGTGCAAAAAGGAGAAAACAAGTAAAATGTTGTAGTATATATGTGCCTCAAATAGTGGTGCATAGTTGTGCTGATGAAATTCCATCTACTGCAATCTCATTTATGGGCTACTATTTTTATAAAGCAGACGATGTATGTAGGTTTAGAGTATGAGTGTGCAAGTAAGTTTCAGGTCTATTGTGTGTATATATAAGGGGGTGCAAGTAATTGAGAGAGATCTAGGAGTAATCTATATGATATTCTAGAAACCGTGTCCCTATTGCAAGTACGGAACATAAGAGACGGTCTTAAGGGAAAGCCGTAGCCCTTACTAGGCTAGTAGGTGTAATAAATGAATGCACAATAGTGTGCACCCGTGAACTCAAAAGCCTACATTGTGCAAAACTCAATAACATAAGTTTCCAATAGAGCAGATAACTCAAACATGTGGAGCATACAAGTTATAAAACAAATAATAACATAACAACGTCAAACAAATTGTAACAAAATGGGGCAAACCCCTAAGATTCAAACCTGTCTGGCGATGATGGGAGTTGAAAATAGAGAGCTATGTTTAGATTAATGAGTAAGTGGAGTACCCGTTTGTGAGCTCAACATATCCTTAAGTAATATAGTCCGTCTATTATCAGGAAACATAGAGAAGTCCCTTCTGAATAAAGGAGAAGTATTATTGAGCATAGAAGGTAAGATAAGTACCCGTACGTGAGCTCATACCATCTCCCTAGGCAGTTTCCATGACCCCAAGAAGGGGAAGGGGACGGTGTGTCAAGGTGATGCCCTAAAGTCCAATGCTTCTATTCTTTTCACTTGTGAAGTGGGTCTTCTGGGCAATGGTTGCCATTCAGGTGCAGAAGAATTTAAGGAGCCAGTCTGTTTTGGGTCCTGGAGGTTCTGGTCTGTAGCCTGAGTGAGTTCCAGTGATTGGAGAATCTTCATCCCTTGATCTGGTTTGGAAACAAGATAGGAGCGGACTTTGTGCTGAAAGAAAATCTTTACGGGAAATCCCCACCTATACTTTATATTATGGTGTCGAAGAAGTTGTGTAAGTTGTTGGAATGTCCTACGTTTCACTAACGTATGTGGGGAGAGATCTGGAAATACTTGTACAGTATCGTACGGGGTTGTCAAGTTCTTGTTTGAAAATGGCGGCCGTTCGCGCCACACTGCTCTGCCCCGAAGTCTCTGTATCCTCTCTGCGGGTGGTGGCTGGGCGTCCTAGACGATGCAAGAGGGTCTACGTACTGTAAACCAGTACTACCAACCCGGTGTTGGCCTTGGGTATGTCGTGGTAAGCAAGCCAGTTTTCTCAAGGTATCTGCGGTCTGAGAGCCGAATCAGAACCGGGTTGTGGTGTCGTAGCCAGTTAGGGTTACTGTCTACCGTGTTAGAGTGCCTATGTGAGTACGAAAGTATAGGCTTACAATTGTTAACCCCCAAAGTAACTACTAAAACTTTCTATTAGCTTCTTTTAATAAAAAATTAAATTAATTATGATGGAGCTCTCCTTCAATGCTGCCACTCTGCTCGGCAGTTAACTCTGCCCCCCCTGTTTATTATTATTTATTTGTAAAGTCCAACAAAATTCTGTGGTACAGAAGTAAGGGTACACAACGACAACAATTTGTGGTATTATTTTTTTTATCATTTATTTGTAGGGCTGGGTACAAACGCCTAGATTTGGAGTTTTGTCGGTAAAAACTTGCGGGGCTAACGCTCCTTTTTTTTCCAGCGCACCCTTAAGCCAATGCTGGTATCAGGCTGCGTTAGCTTCAGAAAAGTGAGCGTTGAGCCAAATTTAGCTCCACTTCAACCCTCAATAACAGCGTTGCTTACGATAGCGGTAAGCTGGAAAAACGTGCTCGTGCACGATTTCCCCATAGGATACAATGGGGCTGAGCTGGCTGAAAAAACCTAACAGCTGCAAAAAAGAAGCATTTAGCTCCTAACACAGCCCCATTGTTTCCTATGGGGAAACACTTTCTAAGTCTACACCTAACATGAACCCCGAGTCTAAACACCCCTAACCTTACACTTATTAACCCCTAACCTGCCGCCCCCGCTATCGCTGACACCTACATTATATTATTAACCCCTAATCTCCCGCTCCGCCACCACCTACATTATAGCTATGAACTCCTAATCTGCTGTCCCTAACATCGCCGACACCTATATTATATTTATTAACCCCTAATCTGTCGTCCCCCCAACGTCGCCGCCACCTACCTACACTTATTAACCCCTAATCTGCCGACCCGACATCGCCGCCACTATAATAAATGTATTAACCCCTAAACCGCCGCACTCCCACCTCGCAAACACTATAATAAATTTTATTAACCCCTAATCTGCCCTCCCTAACATCGCCGCCACCTACCTACAGTTATTAACCCCTAATCTGCCGTCCCCAACGTCACCGCTACTATAATAAAGTTATTAACCCCTAAACCTAAGTCTAACCCTAACTCTAACACCCCCCTAAATTAAATATAATTTAAATAAATCTAAATAAATTTACTATAATTAAATAAATTATTCCTATGTCGGATGTCCTCTTCTGCCCCATCGGATGAAGACTTCTGGATGGATCGGATGACCAGTGGTGCCCGGCTTGGTGAACATGGCTAAGGTAGGGTGATCTTCAATGGTGTAGGATCGGGGGGATCGGGTGGGTTTTAGAGTAGGGGTGTGTGGGTGGTGGGTTGTAATGTTGGGGTGTCTTGTATATTTTTTTTTACAGGTAAAAGAGCTGATTACTTTGGGGCAATGCCCTGCAAAAAGCCCTTTTAAGGGCTGGTAAAAGAGCTGGTTACTTTTGTAATTTAGTATAGGGTAGGGAATTTTATAATTTTGGGGGGCTTTTTTATTTTATTAGTAGGCTTAGATTAGGTGTAATTAGATTAAAATTCTTGCAATATTTTTTTTATTTTTTGTACTATAGTTTAGTTTATTTAATTGTATTTTAGTATAGATAATTGTAGGCAATTTATTTAATTAATTTATTGATAGTGTAGTGTTAGGTGTATTTGCAACTTAGGTTAGGATTTATTTTATAGGTAATTTTGTAATTATTTTAACTAGGTAGCTATTAAATAGTTATTAACTATTTAATAGCTATTGTATCTAGTTAAAATAAATGCAAAGTTGCCTGTAAAATAAATATAAATCCTAAAATAGCTACAATGTAATTATTAGTTATATTGTAGCTATATTAGGGTTTATTTTATAGGTAAGTATTTAGTTTTAAATAGGATTAATTTATTTAATTATAGTAATTTTATTTCGTTTTATTTAAATTATATTTAAGTTAGGGGAGTGTTAGGGTTAGGGTTAGACTTAGGTTTACAGGTTAATAACTTTATTATAGTAGCGGCGACGTTGGGGGCGGCAGATTAGGGGTTAATAATTGTAGGTAGGTGGCGGCGATGTTAGGGAGGGCAGATTAGGGGGTTAATAATATTTATTATAGTGTTTGCAAGGCGGGAGTGCGGCGGTTTAGGGGTTAATACATTTATTATAGTGGCGGCGATGTCCGGTCGGCAGATTAGGGGTTAATAAGTGTAGGTAGGTGGCGGCGACGTTGGGGGGGCAGATTAGGGGTTAATAAATATAATATAGGTGTCGGGGATGTTAGGGACAGCAGATTAGGGGTTCATAAATATAATGTAGGTGGCGGCGGTGTCCGGTCGGCAGATTAGGGGTTAAATAATTTTATTATAGGGTTTGCGATGTGGGGGGCCTCGGTTTAGGGGTTAATAGGTAGTTTATGGGTGTTAGTGTACTTTTTAGCATTTTAGTTAAGAGTTTTATGTTACGGCATTAGCCCATAAAACTCTTAACTACTGACTTTTAAAATGCGGTAGGAGTCTTGACAGGAGAGGCTGTACCGCTCACTTCTTCCAAGACTCGTAATACCGGTGTTAGGCAAATCCCATTAAAAATATAGGATACGCAATTTACATAAGGGAATTTGCGGTAAGCTCAAGTCGCGGAAGAAAAGTGAGCGGTACACCTGTACCTGCCAGACTCGTAATACCAGCGGGCGTTAAAAAGCAGCGTTGGGACCTCTCAACGCTGCTTCTTAAGGCTAATGCAAGACTCGTAATCTAGCCGTTAGTTTTTTCACATTAAAAGATGTGATTGTCTCCAATTAGAAGCTATCATGATTGGGTAAATAATCCTGATATCATAAGGGTATATTCATGACAAATTTTTACACCAAAAATAATATGTCAGGATACCCATCAATGTGATGACAACTATAGAGGGTAAACTAAATTGTTATATTAAATTTTAAGGTGAAAATAAAGCTCCTATGTCCTCAATGTTGTTCTATATAGAAGTGAGTGCAATTATAAAGATCTTGTATACTATAGATAATTGTCAACTACATGACAGGGATATAGCATTGGAGTGGTAGTGTCACTACAAGTGAAATAAATATAGCTACAACTATTATCTAAGGGATTCTTAAAATGTGATAATCATGATATCTTAACGTGTTAATGTCTTATTTTAGTCTGGTTACTTATAACCTAAGCTATCAAGACTGTGAGCTAGTGATAATGTTTTTGTATGTATTTGTTTTTATTTTATATGTTGTTTTTATATATATGATCTTAGACTCATATATTGTGTGTATTTGTGAGATGTATGTGTTTAATTTTGCATACACACATAGTACATATAATTATATACTAGTGATGAATAAGTGAAAACATAAAAAGTTCTTGTGATTGTGGTAATATACTTGTGATTAATGGGGTGTTACAATGTTTTATCGGTGTATATTGTCATTAATAATTAAATGTGATAGATATAGTAAGAAGTGAAAAATAAAAATTGATCAATTGGCTGCTAGGTCCATATTCATGTTGAGGCCGTCTGGATACAACGTGCCCAATTGGTATATCCAGAAAGTCTCACGCTGATGTAGTCTATTAAATCTATTATATAGATTTGATGCAGGAATAAATTCAATAGGGGTGATATTGAATATATTAAAGGGACACTGAACCCAATTTTTTTTTCCTTTCATGATTCAGATAGAGCATGCAGTTTTAAGCAACTTTCTAATTTACTTCTATTATCAATTTTTCTTCGTTCTCTTGCTATCTTTATTTAAAAAAGAAGGCATCTAAGCTAAGGAGACAGCAAATTTTTGGTTCAGACCTTAGACAGCACTTGTTTATTGGTGCTGTCCAATCAGCAAGGACAACCCAGGTTGTTCACCAAAAATGGGCCGGCATCTAAACTTACATTCTTGCTTTTCAAATAAACATACCAAGAGAATGAAGACAATTTGATAATAGGAGTAAATTAGAAAGTTGCTTAAAATTGCATGCTCTAAATCACGAAAGAAAAAAATTGGGTTCAGTGTCCCTTTAAGATCCCCTTTATGTCTTAAATTACAATGTCTGGGGATGCTATGATTATTTTTGATAATTTGTTTATTATTTTTCATAATTTAGTGGGGGGGGTTGTAATTTAGTTAGTTTTTATTTTTTGTAATTAGATACTTTTTTTAATTTTTAGAATTGAGTTAGGATTTTTTAAATTTGTAGTTTAGTTTTATTTAATTGGTAGTTAGTTTAATTTTAGTTTAATAATTATAATAGTTTAATTGTTAGTTTAAAATATTTTTTTTTAATTTGACAGGTAAATTTTAATTTAATTTAAGATAGGGAAATTGTAATTTTAATATAAAATTAGGGGGTCGTTAGGTTTAGGGGTTACTAGTTTAAATTAATTTATTTCATTGTGGGGGCTTTCAGTTTAGGAGTTAATAGTTTATTTTAGTTTATTTTGTTGTGGGGGGCTTGCAGTTTAGGGGTTAATAGGTTTATTATAGCGGCGGTGTGGGCGGACAGCAGATTAGGGGTTAATAATATTTAAATAGTGTTTGTGATGCAGGAGGGTGGCGGTTTAGGGGTTAATAAATTTATTATAGTGGCGACAATGTCGGGGAGCGGCAGAATAGGGGTTAATACATTTTTTAGTGGCGGCGATGTCGGGAGCGGCAGATTAGGGGTTAATAAATTTATTAAAGTGTTTGCGGGAGGGCCTTGGTTTAGGGGTTAATAGGTAGTTTATGGGTGCTAGTGTAATTTTTAACACTTTAGTTATGAGTTTATGTAACAGCTTTTTAACGAAAAACTCATAACTACTGACTTTAGATGGAGGTACAGATCTTGTCGTTTCAGGCTGTAAGGCTTACTTTTTAGCAAGAACACAAAACTCGTAATACTAGCGCTATGGAAGTCCCATGAAAAAACTTAGGCCTAGATTTAGAGTTTGGCGGTAGCCGTGAAAACCAGCGTTAGAGGCTCCTAACACTGGTTTTAGGCTACCGCCGGTATTTGGAGTCAGTCAAAAAAGGGTCTAACGCTCACTTTTCAGCCGCGACTTTTCCATACCGCAGATCCCCTTACGTCAATTGCGTATCCTATCTTTTCAATGGGATCTTTCTAACTCCGGTATTTAGAGTCGTGGCTGAAGTGAGCGTTAGAATTCTAACGACAAAACTCCAGCCGCAGAAAAAAGTCAGTAGTTAAGAGCTTTCTGGGCTAACACCGGTTTATAAAGCTCTTAACTACTGTGCTCTAAAGTACACTAACACCCATAAACTACCTATGTACCCCTAAACCGAGGTCCCCCCACATCGCCGCCACTCGATTAAAATTTTTTAACCCCTAATCTGCCGACCGCCACCTACGTTATACTTATGTACCCCTAATCTGCTGCCCCTAACACTGCCGACCCCTATAATATATTTATTAAACCCTAATCTGCCCCCCTCAACGTCGCCTCCACCTGCCTACACTTATTAACCCCTAATCTGCCGAGCGGACCGCACCGCTACTATAATAAAGTTATTAACCCCTAATGCGCCTCACTAACCCTATAATAAATAGCATTAACCCCTAATCTGCCCTCCCTAACATCGCCGACACCTAACTTCAATTATTAACCCCTAATCTGCCGACTGGAGCTCACCGCTATTCTAATAAATGTATTAACCCCTAAAGCTAAGTCTAACCCTAACACTAACACCCCCCCTAAATTAAATATAATTTTAATCTAACGAAATTAATTAACTCTTCTTAAATAAATTATTCCTATTTAAAGCTAAATACTTACCTTTAAATCAGCCAATTAGAATCAGCCAATCAGAATCAAGTTCAATCTGATTGGCTGATTGGATCAGCCAATCGGATTGAACTTGATTCTGATTGGCTGATTCCATCAGCCAATCAGAATATTCCTACCTTAATTCCGATTGGCTGATAGAATCCTATCAGCCAATCGGAATTCGAGGGACGCCATCTTGGATGACGTCATATAAAGGAACCGTCATTCGTCGTTCAGTCGTCGGCCAGGATGGATGTTCCGCGTCGGAGGTCTTCAGGATGCTGCCGCTCCGCTACGGATGGATGACGATAGAAGATGCCGCTTGGATGAAGACTTCAATCGGATGGAAGACCTCTTCTGCCCCGCTTGGATGAAGACTTCTACCAGATGGAGGACCTCTTCTTGCCCCGCTTGGATGAAGACTTCTACCGGATGGAGGACCTCTTCTTGCTCCGCTTGGATGAAGAATTTGGCTCGGCTGGGTGAAGACGACTCAAGGTAGGGAGATCTTCAGGGGCTTAGTGTTAGGTTTATTTAAGGGGGGTTTGGGTTAGATTAGGGGTATGTGGGTGGTGGGTTGTAATGTTGGGGGGGTATTGTATATTTCTTTTTACAGGCAAAAGAGCTGAATTTCTTGGGGCATGCCCCGCAAAGGGCCCTGTTCAGGGCTGGTAAGGTAAAAGAGCTTTGAACTTTAGTAATTTAGAATAGGGTAGGGCATTTTTTTATTTTGGGGGTCTTTGTTATTTTATTAGGGGGCTTAGAGTAGGTGTAATTAGTTTAAAATTGTTGTAATATTTTTCTAATGTTTGTAAATATTTTTTTATTTTTTGTAACTTAGTTCTTTTTTATTTTTTGTACTTTAGTTAGTTTATTTCATTGTATTTATTTGTAGGAATTGTATTTAATTTATTTATTGATAGTGTAGTGTTAGGTTTAATTGTAGATAATTATAGGTATTTTATTTAATTTATTTATTGATAGTGTAGTGTTAGGTTTAATTGTAACTTAGGTTAGGATTTATTTTACAGGTAAATTTGTAATTATTTTAACTATTTTAGCTATTAAATAGTTCTTAACTATTTAATAGCTATTGTACCTGGTTAAAATAAATACAAAGTTACCTGTAAAATAAATATTAATCCTAAAATAGCTATAATATAAATATAATTTATATTGTAGCTATATTAGGATTTATTTTACAGGTAAGTATTTAGCTTTAAATAGGAATAATTTATTTAAGAAGAGTTAATTAATTTTGTTAGATTAAAATTATATTTAATTTAGGGGGGTGTTAGTGTTAGGGTTAGACTTAGCTTTAGGGGTTAATACATTTATTAGAATAGCGGTGAGCTCCAGTCGGCAGATTAGGGGTTAATGTTTGAAGTTAGGTGTCGGCGATGTTAGGGAGGACAGATTAGGGGTTAATACTATTTATTATAGGGTTAGTGAGGCGGATTAGGGGTTAATAACTTTATTATAATAGCGGTGCGGTCCGGTCGGCAGATTAGGGGTTAATAAGTGTAGGCAGGTGGAGGCGACGTTGTGGGGGGCAGATTAGGGGTTAATAAATATAATATAGGGGTCGGTGGTGTTAGGGGCAGCAGATTAGGGGTACATAGGGATAATGTAAGTAGCGGCGGTTTATGGAGCGGCAGATTAGGGGTTAATAATAATATGCAGGGGTCAGCGATAGCGGGGGTGGCAGATTAGGGGTTAATAAGTGTAAGGTTAGGGGTGTTTAGACTCGGGGTTCATGTTAGGGTGTTAGGTGCAGACTTAGGAAGTGTTTCCGCATAGCAAACAATGGGGCTGCGTTAGGAGCTGAACGCGGCTTTTTTGCAGGTGTTTGGTTTTTTTTCAGCTCAAACAGCCCCATTGTTTCCTATGGGGGAATCGTGCACGAGCACGTTTTTGAGGCTGGCCGCGTCCGTAAGCAACTCTGGTATCGAGAGTTGAAGTTGCGTTAAATATGCTCTACGCTCCTTTTTTGGAGCCTAACGCAGCCATTCTGTGGACTCTCAATACCAGAGTTATTTTAAAGGTGCGGCCAGAAAAAAGCCAGCGTTAGCTACGCGGGTCGTTACCGACAAAACTCTAAATCTAGCCGTTAACTTTTACATGCGCGGTACTGATGTTGAGTTACAGGCTAAAAGCTGTGCGGTACTCCTATACTGACAACACTTGTAATAGCTGCGGTGCTGTTTTAAAGCTGAAAATGCCATATTTTCAGCGTTACAAGCCACAACGCAAAACTTGTTATCTAGGTGTATGTGAGTTACTAGTTAATGTATATGGGGGTAAAGTCACTTTACTGTCTGTGGTACAGGTTAGATGCTGTTATTCAATCATTAAACATTCACAAGTGCATTTCAATTTTGATAAGAAGCATTTTGCATTATATATGCAATCCTCTAGTAAAATGTGTAGGTTAATAACCGAAAGGACGTTAAACACTGTGCTCTTTGTGTTTATTACAGGGAAGAAGGAGTTAATAACAAACTGTGCAGTCAGTAGAAATCTACATGAGGCAGGGTATGACAGAGGCTGAGGTTTTTGTTCTTCATATTACATTGCACTAATTGCAATTACCTTGTAATTAAGACCAAACCTTTTCTACTATAGTGTATATAAAGTGTTTCTTGTACCAATCTGAAATCTAAATGAACAACTTTATAGTTTAAACTATACAACCTGCTTTATTGCCACAGCATGCTTTACAGTGCAACTTATTAATGGAAATTCAACGTTGGAAGATTGCTTATATGTAGACATATACCTTGGGCGCGATCCGATATCGATCGCAGTTTGCGGCGCAAGCGAGGGAACCGGCGTCGCCCGCAGTTTCAGCTCGCAACTCGAGCTATCCCATATAGGTCGCCGTCAGATGCTAACGTGCCGTAAGTCTCACAAACCAGCGATGTCCAGAAATCTGCGTAAGTACAAATTTCTGGCGTCGCCAGTGACTTGCGCCACGTTAGAATCTGCCGGCGCCTATAAAACCTGACTAAAGTCTAAAACACCCGCACTGTCTAACACGCCTCCCTAACATAGCCCGCACTGTCTAACACGCCTCCCTAACATAGCCCGCACTGTCTAACCCTCTATCCGCTATCCCCCCTCACTAGCCTAACAATAAAAATGCTATTAACCCCTAAACCGCCGCTCCTTTACCCCGCCGCAACCTAATAAAATTATTAACCCCTAAACCGCCGCTCCCGTACCCCGCCGCCAGCTATATTATATCTATAACCCCCTAAAGTGAGCCCCTAACACCGCCGCCATCTATATTAAAATTATTAACCCCTAATCTAAGCCCCTTACACCGCCGCCATCTCTATTAAAATGATTAACCCCTAATTTAATCTACCTACCCTGCCGCCAGCTATATTATCTATATTAACCCTAAGTATATTATAGTTAATATAGTTATTACATTATATATATTAACTATATTAACCCTAATTATATTAGGGTTAATATAGTTAATATAGTTACTATAGTATTTATATTAACTATATTAACTCTATCTAACCCTAACACCCCTAACTAAATTTATATTAAATTAATCTAATTAATTTATAAACTAAAATATTCCTATTTAAATCTAAATACTTACCTATAAAATAAACCCTAAGATAGCTACAATATAATTAATAATTACATTGTAGCTATGTTAGGGTTAATATTTATTTTACAGGTAAATAGTTAATTATTTTAACTAGGTATAATAGATATTAAATAGTTATTAACTATTTAATATCTACCTAGTTAAAATAATTACCCAATTACCTGTAAAATAAATACACCTACACTATCAATAAATGTAATAAACTACAAACATCTATCTAAAAATACAATTAAATTAACTAAACTAAATTACAAAAAAAAACAAACACTAAATTACAAAAAATAAAAAAAAGATTAAAAGATTTTTAAGCTAATTACATCTATTCTAAGCCCCCTAATAAAATAATAAACCCCCAAAATAACAAAAATTCCCTGCCCTATTCTAAATTAAACAAATTTCAAAGCTCTTTACCTTACCAGCCCTTAAAAGGGCCTTTTGTGGGGCATGCCCCAAAGAATTCAGCTCTTTTGCATTCAATAAATACAATCCCCCCCCCCCCCATTACAACCCACCACCCACATACCCCTATTCTAAACCCACCCAAACCCCCCTTAATAAATCCTAACACTACCCCCCTGAAGATCTCCCTACCTTGTCTTCACCACACCGGGCCGAACTCCTGATCCGATCCGGGCGATGTCGTCCTCCAAGCGGCAAAGAAGAAATCTTCCTCCGGCGACGTCTTCCTCCAAGCGGCAGCAAAGTCTTCAGTCTTCCGGCGGCATCTTCAATCTTCTTTCTTCGCTCCGCCGCCGCGGAGCATCCATCCCGGCCGATCGCTAAACTTGGAATGAGGTACCTTTAAATGACGTCATCCAAGATGGCGTCCGCCGAATTCCGATTGGCTGATAGGATTCTATCAGCCAATCGGAATTAAGTTAAAAAAATCTGATTGGCTGATTGAATCAGCCAATCAGATTCAGGTTCAATCCGATTGGCTGATCCAATCAGCCAATCAGATTGAGCTCGCATTCTATTGGCTGTCAACCCTAAGAAATCTAGTAATAAATACTATGATGTGCCTTTCTCTGTGGAAGTGTTTCCTGTTCCTGACCGTGTGACAGAGATTATTTCACAGGAATGGGAAACGCCAGGGATACCTTTCTCTTTAAAAAGATGTTTCCTGTTACTGACTCCATTAAAGATTCATGGCGCACGGTGCCTAAAGTAGAAGGGGCTATTTCTACTCTGGCTAAGAGAACTATGATCCCTATTGTCTATAGCTGTTCTTTTAAGGATCTCATGGACAAAAAGCTGGAGGCTTATTTGAAGAAGATGTATGCTCATCAGGGTCTTCAATGGCAACCTGCAGTTTGTATTGCCACAGTAGCAAGCGCAGCATCTTATTGATGCGATGCCTTGTCTAAATTAATTTTAAAAGAAACTCCGTTGGAGGAGATCCAAGATAGGATTAAGGCTCTCAAATTAGCCAATTCTTTTATCTCTGATGCTAACATGCAAATCATTAGACTGGGAGCCAAGATGTCTGGCTTCACTGTTCTAGCCCGTAGGGCCCTGTGGCTTAAATCTTGGTCAGCTGATGTTACTTCCAAGTTTAATCTCCTGGCGCTTCCTTACAAGAGTAAGACCTTGTTTGGGCCTGGTCTGGCAGAAATAATTTCTGATATTACGGGTGTAAAAGGGTCTTTTCTACAACAAGACAAGAAGAACAGACCTTAAGGACGTCAAAGTAATTTTCGTTCTTTTCGTAACTTCAAGAGTCTTCCAAGCAGGAGCAGCCCAAGTCTTCTTGGAGACACAATCAGTCTTGGAACAAGGGGAAACAATCAAAGAAACCCTTAGCTGAGTCTAAGTCAGCATGAAGGGTCTGCCCCCCGGTTTGGGATTGGATCAAGTGGGAGGCAGAGTTTCCCTGTTTTGTCAAGCATGGATATGAGATGTTCCAGATCCTTGGGCTGTGGACATAGTATTTCAGGGTTGCAAAATAGAATTCAGATCTCATCCTCCCAAGGGCATATTTCTCCTCTCAAGGCGGATCAGGTAAAAAGAGAGGCATTCTTAACCCCTTAATGACCAGACCATTTTTCCATTTTCTTACCATTAAGGACAAGGGCTATTTTTACATTTCTGCAGTGATTGTGTTTAGCTGTAAGTTTCCTCTTACTCCTTTACTGTACACACACATATTATATACCGTTTTTCTCACCATTAAATGGACTTTCTAAAGATATCATTATTTTCATCATATCTTATAAGTTACTATAATTTTTTTTTATAAAATGTCAGGAAAAAATGGAAAAAAAACACTTTCTCTAACTTTGACCCCCAAAATCCGTTACACATCTACAACCATCAAAAAATATCCGTGCTTAATAGTTTCTAAATTTTGTCCTGAGTTTAGAAATACCCAATGTTTACATGTTTTTTGCTTTTTTGCAAGTTATAGGGCAATAAATACAAGTAGCACTATTAGCTATAGTTACATTGGAACACATATCCCTGAATATCCCTTGACATGTATATATTATTTTTTTTGGAAGACAACCCAAAGTATTGATCTAGGTCCATTTTGGTATATTTCATAACACCATTTCACCGCCAAATGCGAACAAATAAAAAAAATCGTTCACTTTTTCACAAATTTTGTCACAAACTTTAGGTTTCTCACTGAAATTATTTACAAACAGCTTGTGCAATTATGGCACAAATGGTTGTAAATGCTTCTCTGGGATCCCCATTATTCAGAAATAGCAGACATACATGGCTTTGGGGTTGCTTTTTGGTAATTAGAAGGCCGCTAAATGCCGCTGCGCACCACACGTGTATTATACCCAGCAGTGAAGGGGTTAATTAGGCAGCTTGTAGGGAGTTTGTAGGGTTATTTTTAGCTTTAGTGTAGTAGACAACCCAAAGTATTGATCTAGGCCCATTTTGGTATATTTCATGCCACCATTTCACTGCCAATAGCGATCAAATAAAAAAAATTGTTTACTTTTTTACCCATTTTTTAACAAACTTTAGGTTTCTCTTGTGCAATTATGGCACAAATGCTTGTAAATGCTTCTCTGGGATCACATTTGTTCAGAAATAGCAGACATATATGGCTTTGGGGTTGCTTTTTGGTAATTAGAAGGCCGCTAAATGCCACTGCGCACCATACGGGTATTATGCCCAGCAGTGAAGGGGTTAATTAGGCAGCTTGTAGGGAGTTTGTAGGGTTATTTTTAGCTTTAGTGTAGTAGACAACCCAAAGCATTGATCTAGGCCCATTTTGGTATATTTCATGCCACGATTTCACTGCCAATAGCGATCAAATAAAAAAATTGTTTACTTTTTTACTAATTTTTTCACAAACTTTAGGTTTCTCACTGAAATTATTTACAAACAGCTTGTGCAATTATGGCACACATGGTTGTAAATGCTTCTCTGGGATCCCCATTGTTCAGAAATAGCAGACATATATGGCTTTGGGGTTGCTTTTTGGTAATTAGAAGGCCGCTAAATGCCGCTGCGCACCACACGTGTATTATGCCCAGCAGTGAAGGGGTTAATTAGGCAGCTTGTAGGGAGTTTGTAGGGTTATTTTTAGCTTTAGTACAGTGTAGTAGACAACCCAAAGTATTGATCTAGGCCCATTTTGGTATATTTCATGCCACCTTTTCACTGCCAATAGCAATCAAATAAAAAAAATTGTTTACTTTTTTACTCATTTTTTCACAAACTTTAGGTTTCTCGCTGAAATTATTTACAAACAGCTTGTGCAATTATGGCACAAATGCTTGTAAATGCTTCTCTGAGATCCCCTTTGTTCAGAAATAGCAGACATATATGGCTTTGGAGTTGCTTTTTGGCAATGAGAAGGCCGCTAAATGTTGCTGCGCACCACACTTGTATTATGCCCAGCAGTGAAGGGGTTAATTAGGTAGCTTGTAGGGAGCTTGCAGCCCACCCCCTGATCCTTCCCAAACAGCTCTCTTCCCTCCCCCACCCCACAATTGTCCCTGCCATCTTAAGTACTGGCAGAAAGTCTGCCAATACTAAAATAAAAGGTTGTTTTTTTGTTTGTTTTTTTAAATGATTTATTCAGCTGTGATGGACCTCCCTTAGCCCCCAACCTCCCTGATCCCCACCAAACAGCTCTCTAACCCTCCCCCCGCTACCTATTTGCCGCCATCTTGGGTACTGGCAGCTGTCTGCCAGTACCTAGTTTGTCCCCCAAAACAACGTTTTTTTTTAATAAAATATAGCTTTTTCTGTAGTGTAGCTGCCCCCCCCCCCCTCCCAGATCCTTTGATATTTTTTATTTTTTTATTTTTTTCTCCCTCACGCTGCAATTCATTGATTATTGGTGGCAGTGGTTGCTGCGTGCATGCACACACACGCGTGTGCACCCGCAGGCCCGCCCCCCGCACGCTCCTGGTAGCGATGGTGCAGATTGTTGGTGGGTGGGAGATTAGCAGGGAGGCCCATCGCTACCCGGCATCCGGTTCCTGTAAGTGCAATGTGCATGCCGGGTAGCAATGGCCCGCCCACCTGCCTCCCTGCTAAGCTCCCACCAACGATCGGCACCATCGTTACCTCTGCATCGGATGCTTGAAAAAGGGTATTGCAGGATGCCTCAATATCGAGGCATCACTGCAATACTCAGAGCTGCTGGAAGCGATCGCAATCGGTACATCTATTGTCACTCACAGTTTAGGGGTTAAAGTGCATTCAGGATCTCTCTTATTGGGAGTGATTGTTCCAGTTCTAGTAAGAGAACAGGGTTTAGGATTTTATTCAAATCTGTTTGTGGTTCCCAAAAAATAAGGAACTTTTCGACCCATTTTAGACCTAAAGTGTCTCAACAAGTTTCTCGGGTTCTATCCTTCAAAATGGAAACCACTCGTTCCATTCTTCCCTTTGTCCAAGGAGGTCAGTTCATGATAACCATAGACCTAAAGGATGCCTATCTTCATGTTCCCATTCACAGGGATCATCACCAGTTCCTGAGATTCACTTTTCAAGGCAAGCACTTTCAGTTTGTCGCTCTTCCGTTTGGCCTTGCCACAGCTCCCAGAATTTTCTCAAAGGTTTTGAGGGACTCTCTTGGCAGTTGTCGGGTCTCGGGGAATTGCGGTGGCGCCTTATCTGGATGACATTGGTTTAGGTAACATCTTTTCAACAAGCAAACTCACATACAGAGATCTTGTCTTTTCTACGTTCCAACGGTTGGAAACTGAATCCGGAGAAGAGTTCCCTTGTTCCAGCTACAAGGGTTTGTTTCTTAGGGACAATCATAAATTTCCTATCTATAACGATTTTTCTGACGGAGGTCAGAAAATCAGAACCTCTCTCCTCTTGC
Organism: Bombina bombina; assembly: GCF_027579735.1. Taxonomy (NCBI): domain Eukaryota; kingdom Metazoa; phylum Chordata; class Amphibia; order Anura; family Bombinatoridae; genus Bombina; species Bombina bombina. The sequence goes on from NC_069504.1 coordinate 525,070,200, forward strand.
CTCTCTCTACAGTCTACTGTTCGGCCATCAGTGGCTCAGTGTATGGAGGTAATTTGTCTGATGGTCCCTTCCATGGACATCATTCCCTTTGCTCGATTCCATTTGAGAGCTCTGCAGTTATGCATGCTCAGACAATGGAACGGAGATCATTCAGATCTGTCTCAGAGTATAGATCTGGATCAGTTGACAAGAGACTCTCTCTCGTGGTGGCTTTCTCAGGATCATCTGTCTCAGGGTACATGCTTCCGGAGACCCTCCTGGGTGATCGTGACGACAGACGCCAGCCTGCTAGGCTGGGGAGCAGTCTAGGACTCATTAAAGGCGCAGGGATTATGGACTCGGGAGGAGTCTGCTCTCCCCATAAACATCTTGGGGTTAAGAGCGATCCACAATGCTCTCATGGCTTGGCCCCAATTATCCTTAGCCCAGTTTATCAGGTTCCAATCGGACAACATCACCTCAGTGGCTTACATCAACCACCAGGGAGGAACTCAGAGTTCCTTAGCTATGAAGGAGGTGGCACGGATTTCAGTGGGCGGAAGCTCACAATTGTTGTCTATCTGCCATCCACATTCCAGGAGGTGGATTTCCTGATCAGACAGACATTTCATCCCGGGGAGTGGGCTCTCCTTCCGGAGGTGTTCTCCAGGTTAACTCTCAAGTGGGGGGTGCCGGAGTTGGATCTGATGGCGTCTCGGCAGAACACCAAGCTTCCAAGGTACGGTTCAAAATAAAAAAAAAACGCAGGCTGCTCTGATAGATACTCTGGCGGTTCCTTGGTATTTCAGTCTAGCATACCTGTTTCCTCCGTTTGCACTCCTTCCACGAGTCATTGCTTGTATCAAACAGGAGAGAACGTCGGTAATTCTAATAGCTCCTGCATGGCCTCGCAAGATCTGGTATGCAGACCTAGTGAAGATGTCATCTCTTCCACCTTGGAGGTTACCTCTGAGGAATGACCTTCTAACTCAGGGTCCATTCCTCCATCCAAATCTCATTTCTCTGAAGCTGACTGCTTGGAGATTGCCTTGGCTGATGCTTCCTTTGGGAGAAAGGTTCTTCAAGCGGTGGTGCCTTCTGTTTAGGTCTGCCTGTCTTGTTCTCCCTCCCTATTCCTTCTGTGTACTCTAGCTTGGGTATTGGTTCCCACTAGTAATTGGAATGACGTTGTGGACTCTTCATGTCTTAGGAAATAAAACAAAATTTATGCTTACCTGATAAATTTCTTTCTTTCTGGACATGGAGAGTCCACGACCCCACCCTTTAGATTAGACAGTAATTATTTACTAAACCTCAGGTGACTCTACACCTTTGTGTTATCTTCTTTTTCCATTTCCCTTTGGCTGAATGACTGAGGGTTATGGGTAAGGGAAGTGACACTTAACAGCTTTACTGTGGTGCTCTTTGCCTCCTCCTGCTGGCTAGGAGTGAATATCCCACTAGTAATTGGAATGACGTTGTGGACTTTCCATGTCCGGAAAGAAAGAAATTTATCAGGTAAGCATAAATTTAGTTTTTTTCTTTCATGATTCATACAGAGCATGCAATTTTAAGCAACTTTATAATTTACTCCTATTATCATGTTTTCTTCATTCTCTTGCTATCTTTATTTGAAAAAGAAGGAAATTAAGCTTAGGAGCCAGCCCATATTTGTTTTATCACCATGGTTAGCACTTGCTGATTGGTGGCTACATTTATTCACCAATCAGCAAGTTCTACCCAGGTGCTAAACCAAAAATGGGCCGGCTCACATTTCTATTTTTCAAATAAAGATAACAAGAGGAGTAAATTAGAAAGTTGCTTAAAATGTCATGCTCTATCTGAATCACAAAAGAAACAAATTGTGTTTAGTTTCCCTTTAATCGAAAGAGCGATCAGATATTAGAAAGAAAGATTTAGAGGAGATAAAACAGTGACAACAGAAATGAAATGAAAATATAATAATTACATCTTAAAGCAATATTTAAAGGAACATAAAACACCCTGCAATTGCAAATCTTTTTGCACTAATAAAATTAATATACCAGCAACATGTACTAATATTATGACCATGACCAGGTATTTTATCTGCAGATCTTCTTCTCAACAAAAAAAAGTTACAGCCATTTGTCACACACTTCATTTACAACCTATATTTCTCTAACCTAGTGATGGAGCCAGAGATTAAAACATAACTTTTATTCTAAATATTAAAATGGTATCATCATGAATAACTATTAAAAACAATTAAAAATAAATATACAAGTAGCACTGCCTGAGTACCTGAAAGTTGATGTATCTATGTATCTGTGTATCTATACACATATTACAATGTAACAACAATTAATTAGATCAGCCTTTATCCAAATCAGTCCTAGAGTAATATTCATCCAATGAGAGAGTCTGATAAAGTAACCCACTAATATGCCACATTTGTGGGGCCCACGCAATCATAGACTGTAATACGCTAGGGATCTTTTTAACTCATTGGATGTTTCACAATGGGCCTCTAAGTTTGGCCTGGTATAGATCTAGGACTGATTTGTATAAAGGCTGTTCCAATTAATAGTTGTTACATTGTGATATGTATATAGATACACTCAGGTTTTTAGTATATCAACTTTCAGGTACTCCGGCAGTGCTACTTGTATACCTCAAGGTAGATCATACTGTGATTTGAGATGTCATTGCAGAAAATGCAGCAAGTCTGCAGAAAGAATAGGACACATGCAGGAACTGTTGAAGTTTCACTTTGCAGCACTGCTCCACATCAGGCTGTTCTCTTCAAACAACATTGTGCTCTGGCTGCACTTTGTAAGAGCAAAGCACTGTATGGAGCAAAACTGCAAACCAGCAGCGCACTGATTGATCTCAGGAATTTTTCAACCCACCCACCCTAGCCTTTCCAGGTCTTCAAATCTGCACCTTTTTTATTACTACATTTTTACCTTATTATGTAATTATTATGCAAGGAAACAATTTTTTTCTAGAGAAATTTTAAAAACTTAAAATTATTTTTTTTTTCTCTGCAGCTAATTTGCAATGTAATTTTCAGCTGCTGCAATATATTATTAAACTTTGAAAATGGCTTTATTTATCAGATAATTAACACACTGCAAGTGTGCTTTAGTGTAACTACCTAATTTAAAATTGATTTATTTTTTATAATGCATTTAAAAAAACAGGCATATCCATCAAACTGAGACAACTGCCTGAAGGACCTTTCTACCAAAGGCTGCTTCAGAGGAAGCAAAAACTTCAATATGGTAAAATTTATCCTGAACAAAACAATGAACTTAAGGAATATTAGCAATCTTACTGTGAAACAAAACTGAAAGGGCTGAAATCTGCCCTTTCAGGGAACTGGCAGATAAACCCTTATCTAGACCATCCTGCAAAAACTGAAGAATCATAGGAATTCTAAAAGAATACCAGGAAAAAAAAAACATGATTTACACACCAGGAAATGCGTTTTCCAAACCTTGCAATAAATCTACCTAGAAACAGGTTTACGGGCCTGAATCCGAGTTTCAATCCCAGAATCTGAGAAACCCCTATGTCTCAGAACTAAGCGTTCATTTTCCATGCCATCAAGTTTAGAGACTGAGATCTGGATGGAAGAAAGGACAGAAGATCTGAAGAGGCAAAGGATGGCAACTGGATATTTGAACCAGATCCGCATACTAAATCCTGCGACGCCACACTGGGGCAATCAGGATTACAAATGACTTCTCTTGCTTTATCTTGGAAATCAGGCTGGGAAGAAAAACCATAGCAGGGAACAGATAATCAGGTTGTTTTAGAAGAGGGGACAGATTTATTATTCTGTTTGACCTTGTTCCAGCTAGCATTAGGTCTCCAGACTGAACCAGAGGAACTTTGCTTTTGTACAGAGGAGTCAGTTTTCTGTTCTTTTTTCTGACAAAAGGAACGAAAACGATTAGAAGCTTTGGATTTTTCTTTCCACTTCCTGTCTTGAGGAAGAAAAGGTCCCTTTGCTCCTGGCAAGAATTGCTAAAGACATGTTTTTGACATTGATGTTCATAATATCAAACACAACATCATAAATAAAAGAATTTGCACTCTGAAGCAAACTCAATATATTTGCACTAACAGGGTCATCAGAAAATCACATAATATAAGAATTATCATATATTGCAATATTTTGTTTTATTTTCCACATACAGATTCAAAGCAGCATTTAAATGTGAGATAGCACACTATTTCTGGGGCCAGTACTACTTGAAATGTAATATACCTTAAAAGTTTGTTTTTTTTTTTCCTCAGATTTGTGTAGTCTTTTCAAATGAAATGCTGCAAACTTTTTTTATATTTGCACATGTTTAAAAAAAATGTAAGAACTGTGTTACTAAATATACTTCTATATAAATTACTGGTTTTCAACAGGCCACATTTTGAGGATATCTGAACTAGAGCACAGGTGAAACAATCAGCTGATTAGTAAACGGGGTTATTTTACCTGCTCTCACCCAAGGTAATCCTGAAAACCTGGCCTGTTGTTGAGGTCTGAGGACAGGTTTGAAAACCAGTGATATAAATAATGTATATGATGAACACTTTACTAATACTACATATACTTAGGAACTGAAACTAATACATCTGGTACACACAGATAATATAGTAATGGAGATGTGGCGCTGAATAGAATAAATCTGTGTGTTGCAAATGTGAAAGGTTTGAGTTGTGGGAAAACAGGTAAAACAGTAGCAAGCTGCATTATGGTCCTTTGTCATTAGATTTGACAGTCTGTCAGTTTAATAAGGCAGCCATTCTAATTATATTAATATAGAACTAATTTATGTCTTTATGGCAGGTTTCTTAATCTCCTGTGTTAATTTCTAAATGTGTTTCTTATGTAGGATGCCTTGGAGACTACAGGGACCTTTAAACAGCGCAAAGTGGGACTTATAGAAGAAGGATTCGATCCATCTCATATATCTGATCCGCTCTACTTCTTGGACGAACGAGAAAAGAAATATGTCCCCATGACTCAAACAATTTTTAATGATATAAAAGAGAAAAAACTCAAGTTGTAAGACATCTTACAGAAACTTGAATACTTGGACATTTATCTCTGATCAGCTGATTTTTTAGTAGAAAGTTTAGCTAGTTTGTTTTACATTAAAATCAGTTGTTAATATAACACTGTTTGTCCTTTCTTAGGAGGGTATCTTGGTAACACAGAGTAAAATCCACAAGGATAACATTAAGCAGCCCAGTGGGACCAATTTATAAATTCTGGCCCTCCTGTATTAGTAACAAAAATAAACAACACCAGTTACATGTGTTGTAATACACCTGCAATACTCAGCACTGCTCACTTCAGAGTAATCCTTGTAATATATTACAAAGTATGAGTGCCCATATTCTTATATTCATAGGAATATAAATGCAGTTCCTGGTTTATAAATACATTTATTAATGGAGTTTTTTGACAGAATCTCAAACCTACACACACACACATATATATATATATATATTTTTTTTTTTTTTCTCACTATCTCAATTTGCCCACTAGACAGCAACCTCACATAAACAGCCTGAGAGGCTCTGTTATTCTGCTATGTTTAGTCACCATTCTGTCTCACTCAACGTGATGATTGTGAATGCCCTTGGTTATATACAGAACACTTCTACCTGCTTGTGCGCACACTACAGCTTTGGTAGATCAAAAATGTCATCAGGATTGCAATATTTTACAAAAGCAGTTCTCAATTCCTCTCATAACATTATTATTTCTCCTTACATAGCACTTTTTTTTTTCTTCTCAAATACCTGGTTTGTTCTCCAGTGATCATTCCAAATCCCTTTGGTATTAATTTATGTAAGTTTTTATGGATACAACAGGGACATAGAGCTACCAAAACAAACCTGCATGTGTGAAAGTCACAATTATACACTGCAAATTAGGGTACTACCTATAAATAGCTTGCTAAACAGAGTCCTCTGAGAAAAAATACTTGAGAAGATATAGAAAAAAAACTTCAGTTGTAAGAAAGACGTGTATACTGCATTTATCAAATCTGTTGGCATTTTTTTATTGCAAAGCACAATCAATTTAAATTACATGTATTTTACTCACTTGTTCATCTCAAGTTCTTACTAGTTTAAAATGGAGTATTCACATACAGAGGGCAGATTCTGACATTTTTACCATTGGAGGTTAAAAAAATAATTTTAATATCTGTGTTTTATTGTTTAAAACTGTTGTTAAATTTTGTTTTGGATTCAGATATGTTCATTTTGTTGTTGTTTTTTAAGTTATGTATTTTGCTTCAACAACTTTGCAAAATAAATATATTTTTGAATCCCTTCTCATATCAATGAGTTATTTAATATTTTCTAAGATGATCTGAAAGGCTGTTACATCATTGGGGATGATTTTAGGGAATAGATAGATATTGGTTATTATCTTATTATATATATTATTATTTGCGGTAACACTTGAGACACTTTTTTAGTTATTATTTTCTGTATCTGTTTTGACCATAGGTAAACTAAATTCTAATATGCCATACATAGACATATAGGTTGTTGATTTAGCAAATAATAAAATAGTAAAAAGGAATCTACGTATAAAGAGACATTAGAATAGTAACTGTAATGCAGAGGACTGTGAAATGTAAGTGTCCTGCAAATGCTGCAGAGGTCCAAATACTGATATATTTTATGTAAAAAATTAACCAACGGGATGTGTGTATCATGGGGGGGGGGGAATAATAAATCAGCGAAAAAGTGAAAAGGAAAGACAGAATTATTTTAATACTGTATATAAATATGTACTATTGCACATCTAACTGTCTAACAATATAAATTAAACAAGAATAATCAGATGCAGTAAACAGTGAAGTGTTTAATGTGGGCCTGTTAATAATAAACTACAATTTTGTAAGCAATTTTTAAAGGGATGGGAAAACCCAAACATTTAATTCATGATTCGGATAGAACATACAATTTTAAACAACTTTCAAAGTTACTTTTATTATGAAATATGCTTTATTATCTTGCTATCCTTTGCTGAAGGAATAACATTGCATTGCTAGCTCAACACATCTAGTTAGCCAATCACAAGAGACAAATGTGTGCAGGCACCAATCAGCAGCTAGCTCCCACTAGTGTAGGATATGTGCACATTCTTTTTCAACAACGGATACCAATAAAACAAGGCACATTTACAAATAGAAGTGAATTTAATTGTCTTTTAATATTGACTTTCTTATCCCTTTAACTATTGGCAATTCTGCATTTAAAGGATCACTAAATACAGGAGACTAGCATACTCAGTAAATCTATAATTAAAAGAAAATGCTAAAGCACTTAGGCCCAATTATATAAACTTGTTTTTCTTGTTGCCCCTCACAGGGGCTGCAATCATGGAATTATATTTAAAAAGGGGCAGTTCTTGCAAGTGGGGAAAAGTCTCCTATTGAAAGTAATAGAGAATAGGAAACTTTACTGGGTAGAGCAAAGTTAACAATGAGCAGGGTGCACTTTATAATTCAATCCGGCATCAAAAACAAATCGCATTACGTTGCTTTCTGCGTAAAGTATTTTACAATTGCCTCTATTTTCATATGCATGCGTTTTTGATTACGGTATTAATCCTAACCTCACCACCTTTTACTTTGGAAGAGAAAACAGAGAGATCTGTAGGCTGGGATTTGAGAGACAATTTCATACAGGCCCATGGAACGGCCAAGTTCAGCCCACTTTACAATAAAACAACAAATACGTTTTGTGCTTATTTCTAGGTTTTTTGCACATCCAGTGTACTTAAATTACAATTTGCTCTGTGCATATTTAATACAATGTATTTCTTTTTAATTTACATAGAAATTTTACGCTTTTGATAAAATATTTATTTTTGGTGAACAATTTTGTTAAAATGTTTGATTTTTTTATGTTATCTGTTGTCACGGCTCACTGACACCGGTAATATGAGTGTCATTCCTTCAGGGTAAGAGCTGCGTACGTCATATGTCATGTACGCCATAGACATCAACTTCTTTAATTGGGGGCAGTCTGCGAAAGTTTCATGGAGTTATTTATATGAATAAATAAAACAAAAGTTTTGTTTTAAAATAATGTGCATTTAATCAGTACATGTCTGTTTAAGCTCCAATACCTTTTTAGAATCTTCTATCATTGTTTGCTAAATCAGCAGTATATATGTTTGCTGCATGACATATTAAAAATCTGATTACCCATTCAAATACATCAAGATTCTTGTGTTGGAGGGTACTTCCCAGTATGGGCCATGACCAGTCAAACATTTAGGAAACTGTGCTTCAGATTTATCCATTACTGGCACTGTAATGTGACCTGATGGGTCTAAGGCACTGGTTTTCAAATCTGTCCTCAGGCCTCCCCAACAGGCCAGGTTTTCAGGATTAACTTGGGTGAGAGCAGGTAAAATAACCCTGTTTACTAATCTGCTGATTGTTTCACCTGTTCTCTAGTTCACATATCCTCAAAACATGGCCTGTTGGGGGGTGTTTTTATTTTAGGGTGGATTTTTTGTTTTTATAGGGGTATTAGATAAGGTTTAATTTTTTTATTTTGGATAATTTCGTTTATTATTTTCTGTAATCTTAGATTTTTTTATTTTTTGTAATCTTATTTTTTTTTAAATGTAATTTTTTTTTTTTTTTGAGTAAGGGTAGGTTTTTTATTTTCAGTAAGGATAGGGTAATTTAGTTTTTTATAATTTTGGTAAATGTTTATTACTTTTAAATGTAGTTAGTCTTTTTTATTTGATGTAATTGTAGTTTAATTGGGGTTAACTTAGGGGGTGTTAGGTTAGGGGGCTTAGTTATTAGATTGATACTTTGCACTGTAGGGGGGTTGCGGTATAGGGGTTAATAGGTTAATTAGGTAGTTTGCGTTGTGGGGGGTTTGGCAGTTTAGGGGTTAATAGGTTAATTAAGTAGTTTGAGTTGTAGGGGGTTGGCGGATTAGGGGTTAACTTTATTCGGTGGATTGCAATGGGGGCGTTGGTGGTTAAGGGGTTAATACTTTTATTAGTAGTTGCGATGTGGGGGGATGGCGGATATAGGGGTTTTAACATTTTGGTTTAATTTTTGGGAGGCAGGTTAGATTTTTACAGGCGATTATGACTTTTTTTGTTTTTTACTTAGGCGCCGGCAGTTCATAAACTGCCGTAAGTCACTGGGGACTCCAGAAATGTGTATTTCCGCGCATTTCTGAACCTCGCCAGTTTATCTGACTTACGGCAGCTTATGATCTGCCGGCCCCATACATGTGATTCATCCGATGTGCGAGGTGAACTTAAGAGCGGCGTGGGTTTCAGCAGTTGCGCTGAAACTTACGCCGCATATTTAATTTCGCCCTCCATGTCTATATGCCCTTAGGTTTACATCACTGACTATGTGGGCTTATCATGAAGATTGATTTACTGGATTCACTTGAGCAGGAGATGATCTGCAAACCAAGGACAAGAACAAGCTAAAGTCAGAAGTTAAATAAGCAGAAAAGAACCAGCATCAGCTCCAGAGGAAAATGCAAAAGAATTGTCTATGTCATAAGCTGGGGGGGTAGACTGTAGCTGGGTCGTTAAGCACAAGAAGTTACCTACAGTATAATCCAAAGTACAATTGCAAGCGTCAGTGGCCAATTAATCAGTCCAGAACAGATAACAACAAGGGGCCAGGCAAGCGGCAGAGTTCATATAACAGGCCAAGGTCAAAACAGGAAAGGAGGCTCAGAAGTATGAACGTCAGGATCATCATAAACAAATAACCAAGTGTCAAATAGTAATTCCACAGTACTTTTAAAAACTTTTATTTCAGAATAGGAATTAAGCAAAATATTTGAATAGACAACAAAAACAATCAATGACTCTTATACCACAAGCCATGAGATAAATTTAAAGTAGGCAACATTTTCAAAATTTTAATTACAAAATATGGCAGCTCTCTCGTGCCAATAAAATTGTAATTTTACAGTCAACTGCTATCTCTTATGACACCCAATGCACAATTACTGTTTATCAAACATACAGGCTAGGGATGGGTGAATGTGTTTATATCCGAATTCGAATGTTAGAACGAATGTTATTGTAGAAATTTGATTTACATAATTGAATGTTGATAAGAATGAATATTCTTAAAAATTCGATTTTCGAATGTTATTTACAGTTTTCGAATGTCACATTCGAATTCGAATGTCACATTTGAATGTCACATTCAAATTCGAATATTACATTTATAAAACACAATTGTAGACTAGAAACACTATTTCGAATGTCACATTCAAATCGAATATCACATTCAAATCGAATATCACATTTAAAACACAGTATTAGACTAGAAATACTATTTCAAATTCGAATGTGACATTCAAATTCAAATGTAGCATTCAAATTTGAATATTACATTTATTAAACACAGTTGTAGACTAGAAATACTATTTCAAATTTGAATGTCACATTCGAACTCGAATATTACATTTCGAAATTGAATGAATACATAGCTAAACATTCTATTATTCGAACGAATATTTTCGAATTTTATTGAAAAATTCGAAAAAGAAAATTCAAAAATAGAATGTTAGAATGTTATATAAACATTCGAAATTCGATTCGAACGAACGAATGTATCAAAATTCATTTTAAATTTCGAATTTTTAGAAACATTCTCCCATCCCTAATACAGGCCAATCTGTTTGCCTGGTTGATAGCAGATATCAACATCAGGTGGGGCAGTATGAAGTACTTTGGGGTATCTCTTAATTAAGCAGGGAGTTATGAAAAGGAAATGAAAGGGAGAAAATATGAAAAGGAAATGAGAGGAGAAAATATTGCTCTCTCTTAAACGTCTGTCATACTTTAAAATATCATGTTTGGTCAGATTAGTAGAAGTATAAACAAAACCATCTGTCTTTGAAGCAGTTTGAACAACAGTAGATCTTAAAAACTGTAGATAAAAGTAATGATAGACAACAACATTAAAACTAATTAATGGCTCTCATTACACAAGTCATGGGACATGTGGTATGAGAGGTACATCATAAAATTTCTTAAAATGGTACCTTGAAGCTGGGGATGTAGTCTGGGTGGACCAGTGGTAGTGGTATAGTGGCCAAGACTGATAGAGGGAAAAAATTTGGGGACAGATTACAGACATTTCTTAAAAAAGGATTTTGGTGGTCCTAGAAGTCCATCCATGGTGGCCGCAAATCCAATAAGGTCCGGGAGTTACTGAAAGTGATTATGCCTAGGTGGGAAGCCTAATAAAACTGTGCATGTGTGGGCTGTATGAAGAGGGATATTGGGAGCTGCTTTGAAAAGCAGATCTGTGGCTCAGACAGTGGCTGTTGTCTTAGAGTTGGGCATTAGCAGCTGGCAAGTTAGTCAGTCAGTGCGTGTGCATGAGCTGCTCTAGTCTGGGTAAAAAGCAGCAAGCAAGTCATAGGAGAAGTGCTTAAAATAATTGTTATAATATTATATGTCGTTATTGGTTAAAGGGACATTGTACAATGGATTTTTCTTTGCATAAATGTTTTGTAGATGATACATTTAAATAGCACATCTGGGATTGTTTTTGTAACTGTATAATTTTGATTATTTTTTAATAACGTTGTGCTGATTTTCAAACTCCTAACCAAGCCCTTCAGTGTCAGATGTATACATGCGTTTACAGACTCCCTTCTGGCTCCTGTTTATGTTATCTGTCTTTTCATATGCAGGGAAGGGGGAAGTGTCTGCTGTTTTTTCCAGCCCATTTCAATGGGTGTCCTAGCATGACCTCATCAACAGTGCTAAACTGGGAGCTTCTAAGAAAAATAAAAAAATGTTGTTTACTAGAATTTTAGATCAGTATCTGTGCCTATTCTTCTTTATAGTAGTGTTTGCTACATGCATTAATATGAAAAAAGGGTGTACATTGTCCCTTTAAGGGCCAGTCAGATTAGCTATTGTTTTCAGTTAATGGTTGCATCATATACAACAATATATTTGTACAATGACAAATCACATGTGTATTTATGCTTTTTCTGCAACAGTTCACATAACCAATTGTTTCTTTTGAATATTCATATATGTTTGGCTTTTGGTGTGTTAAATTTCTGCTAAGCAGTGTAGGGGACATTATGTCTGGGACAGCTCTGGTAGGGTGGTGCCAAGGGAGCAGTGTAAGGGGCATTATGTCTAGGGGCAGCTGTGGTAGGGTGGTGTGTGTCAAGGGAGCAGTGTAGTGGACATTATATCTGGGGAAGCTCTGGTAGGGTGGTGCCAAGGGAGCAGTGTAGTGGACATTATATCTGGGGAAGCTCTGGTAGGGTGGTGCCAAGGGAGCAGTGTAGTGGACATTATACCTGGGGAAGCTCTGGTAGGGTGGTGCCAAGATAGCAGTGTAGTGGACATTATATCTGGGGAAGCTCTGGTAGGGTGGTGCCAAGGGAGCAGTGTAGGGGAATTATGTCTGGGGAAGCTCTGGTAGGGTGGTGACAAGGGAGCAGTGTATGGGGAAATTATATGTGGGGCAGCTCTGGTAGGGTGGTGACAAGGGAAGTGTTGTGGACATTATATCTGGGGAAGCTCTGGTAGGGTGGTGCCAAGGGAGCAGTGTAGGGGAAATTATGTCTGGGACAGCTCTGGTAGGATGGTGACAAGGGAGCAGTGTAGTGGACTTTATATCTGGGGAAGCTCTGGTAGGGTGGTGCAAGGGGAGGGCTAGGGAAAATAACTACTGTGGAATATGCTTGTGGCTAACAAAGTATCTATTGCTCCACTAGCTGGCACCTCCTAGGAATGGGGGTAATTTGCCCAGGGGTAAGAGCTGGTTTACTCACAGCTCCCATTTGATCCCCCTTGTTAGGAGGGTGACAGCTGTGCCCCTGTATGACAGTGATGTAATGTGTACACATGTGTCAGGGTAGCTAGAGGGTGTGTTAGTGCCCCAAACTAGGACCTATATTGTCTGTAGTGGGTCCTTTGGCAGGTTGTCTCAGTCTGTATTAATGAGTGGAAGCAAGCATAGTGCAATTAGTGGGATCCCTGTTCTGTTTGCATTCGGGGTATTGGGGATTCCCCTTTGTGATTTGGGATGAGGTGCAATCATTGAGTACTGGCCCTTTTTTTTTTTTAATTTAAAAAAAGGACTGCCTATACCTATATATTCATTTTTATATATAAGTATAGATATATATTTTACAAAAATACATATATATAAAGAAATATATATTTAAAAAATATTTTCTTCTATGTGAAGAACATTGGAATGTAAAATATTCATAACTACCTTTGGGTTAGCACTGTATGTTGAACGTGGTGTCGGGTTAGCGTGATCGATAAGTGTTAGTTTTTCTTTTCAATTTGCACTCTCTATTAAAGTCTATGGGGAGAAGTTATTCACGGTTGCGATATTCAATGACCTGAAATTAGCGCATGTCTGCTTTCGCTCACATGTAAAGATTTTACTTTCAACTTGTAATACATGTGCTAACCTGCACGTTAAAAGTTTACTTCTGGTTGTGTTTGGACCACTAAATTTCAATTTTCTGCATCTATTATTTTTTATGGTACACATCATTGTATTCAGCAGTCAGACCCCCGCTGCCAGTAATGGTGGAAACAGAGCTTTTGGAAACTGTTGATAAGTGTAATGCCTTCCACTTGTGTTTTTTTTGCTTTTTTCATTTAATGAGCTCTAGCAAAACCAATTGCGACTCAATGGAAACGAGATCTATTTTGAGACAATAGCTATCCAGAATAGATTATGTTGGAATGTAACTGAAACTAACATGGATCCCTTTGATTTTGCAATATGAAATGTTTGATTTTGTAAAGTAAAATGTTTAATTATGTATTTTAGCTCTGCCAATTGTGTGTTTTCTTTCAGAAGATAGCCTGGCACATTTCTAGTTTTAAGAATTAGTAAATACGCCATTTTCAGAGCTAAATTACACGAAAAAGGGACCAAAATAAATAACCAAAGTATATTACAAAGTAACCGGGGAAGGGAGCTGTTTTCTGCCTAGAAGGACAACTATTCTTGTGCGAACACTATACCTCATATGTTTGGGGTTGGCCCATGTGAGTGCAATTGTTACTAATTAAAAGTATATGTATTTTAACTATTACTACACTTAGAGGTTGTATTCTGCGCTCTGTACATTCTGTTTTCCAGACCAGATATTAGCTTAGGTTGTGTGGATGTAGTCTGGGATGAGGAAGGGGGGGATATGTGTAACCTTAGCCAGAATATAAATCCACCTTAAATAGATAGAACAACTCTAGGAGGATACTGAAGGAGGAGCCTGAAATTTAATGTGACACGATACTGATATATATATATATTTATATATATATATATGTGTGTGCACGACACGCTTTCATCGTCCACCATGACAAGTGATTGAACTGTGCATGCGTGCATTTATTGGCCGCAGCAAAATCCGACTGGCTAATTTCCTTGTCAGAATTTTCTACCTCTCAGTGCGCATGCTGCCGATTATATAATTGCATTCCACACATTCCTTTTTAACATATGTGGAGTGCAATAGCGTAATGCTAAGCATGCGCACTAAGAGGTAGAAAATTCTGACAAGGTAGCAAATTCTGACAAGGTAGCAAATTCTGACAAGGTAGCAAATTCTGACAAGGTAGCAAAATCTGAAAGAACACCGGGGCTGCACACATGTATTCAAGCGCCACACCTCCCCCTGCCTGTACCCATTGATAGTTGTCTTCAGCTCTGCAACATTTCTTCATAGAGAGACATTGTGCACACTAGAGGATCGATTTATCAAGGCCCGAATGGCCCCTGAAGTCCCTGTTTCTGCCTGAGCCTTTAGGCTCGCCAGAAACAGCAGTTAAGAAGCAGCGGTCTTAAGACTGTTGCTCCTTAACTAGTCCGCCTGCTGAGGTTGCAAACATCAATCCTCCCGATCTTATGCGATCGGGTTGATTGACTCCCCCTGCTAGCGGCTGATTGACCGTGAATCTGCAGGGGGCGGCATTGCACAAGCAATTCACCAAAGCCCCCAAGCGTCTTATTGTCACAGCTCAATTTGTTCTTGTAGCAGCCAGACTCTATGTCCTGCAGCCCTTGGTGTCATCTGAGGTGGTGTTAAAGAAGCTAGAACAACTGGGGGACAACAGTCACTATGCTAAACGGAGTGATACAAATACTTTTCTGGCAGCCAATGTACAGTATACAAATCTATTGCATATGAATACATTTATTTTAGCAATGCAAATGATTGTGGATAATGTTGATTGTAGGGCATGATTTTATCATGTAGTTAGTACTGTCAGGGCACAGGTAAATACATATTTATATATATATGTATGTCAATAGGACAGGGAAATATGTTTATGTATGAAACCATATTTGTATCAGATATTACTGGAAAAAGGTTTAAATTCTGATGTCAGGATTTGACTCAGAAACTTTCACAAATTGAATATACATCTCCAGGCTGAGCTACAGACAACAGGTCCCAAGAAACAAAGGAAAACATTTGCTTCTTAATTAGGAAGTGCAAATTTCATTTCGGTTAGAGATACCAATACTCAATCTATAGATGTTCAAGGTTTTAGTTCAGAGTCCAGTGAGGTCACCTCACCTGTTGAGTTGAGTGACAATGCACACTGTTTTCACACAGAGGCCAATCAGGCATTGAATTTTGTAGATAATATCATGTTAGAGGGACTTAGGGACATGGAAGGTGAATATGGCCCTGAAAATTGTGATATTCCTACTTCTGTAAAACAATCTTCAAGTTTTTATCCAGTCCAGTTTAGGGGTCCAGCTTTGAATCTTTATCAGAAGAGGGTAGAGAGGGAAATTTTGGCCTTAGAGGACACTGTGAAACAACAAAAAAAGATGGTAAGAACCAATTTAACTAGGAAAGAAAAAGCCGCCCTGGCCTTACTTGAGAATAATACAAATTTGGTTATCCGGAATTTGGATAAAGGTGGCAATGTAGTCATTCTTAACAAGAATGACTATTTGCAAGAAAGTAGTAGACAATTGAATGACCACTCCACCTACAGAAAATTGGATTCTAATCCCACATTTGTATTTAAAGCCAAGTTGGTTAGATTGTTAGAACAGACTGTTTCTGTTGGACTCCTCACCAGGGTTCAGCTGGAATTTTTGATTCTTGAGAATCCCCGGATTCCGATTTTCCATTATTTACCCAAAACGCACAAAAGTCTGACCCAACCCCCGGGCGACCTATTGTCTCGGGGATTGGGTCATTGCTTGAACCCACCTCAGAGTGGATTGATTCTATTTTGCAGCCCCTGGTGAGGGGTCTCAAGAGTTACTTGAGAGATTCAACACATCTCCTACAGATGCTTAAGAATCTTAAGTGGGAAAAGGAGTATAAGTGGGTAGTGGTGGACGCCACTGCACTTTACTCAAGCATACCCCATCACATAGGGATACAAGCAATTAGGTACTTTTTTGACAAGCACACCAGATTCACGGAGGATGTAAGACTTATACTATGTGAAGTAATAGAGTTTCTATTGAAACATAATTTTTTTATGTTCAATGGTGAATTCCACATACAGGTTTGCGGAACTGCCATGGGGGCCAAATTTGCCCCCTCATTCGCGAACCTGTATGTGGGATTATGGGAGGATCTTTATTTATACACTGAGAGTAATCCATTTAAAGAAAACATAGTTTTCTATATGCGTTTTATTGACGATTTGATTTTTATAGTCAAGGAACCTTTTGTGTATGAGGATTTCCTAGGTTACTTGTGTCAAAATGAGTTTAATTTAAAATTTGTAGGAGATTTGTACGAGAATGTGGTGAATTTATTGGATCTTACTCTACATGGTGACTCTGAAACAGGTATAGTGATCAGTGACACTTATCATAAGTTGACAGCTGGGAATACCATTTTACATGCTGAATCATGTCATCCACCACATTTGGTACGGTCAATTCCCAGGGGTCAACTCATGAGACTTCGAAGAAATACGAACTCAGATAGTCTTTTTGATGCACAAGCCAAGACCCTCATTGAGCGCCTTAAAGCTAGGGGTTATGCCGAAAACCTCTTGAATGAGGTTCTCAATGAGGTGAGACAAAAATCACAGCAAGAATTAATGAGAGGGACTAGGAAACAAAACATCATAAAACATGATACTGTAGTATTCTCAACTGAATACTCTAAAGAATACTATCAGGTTTGTTCCATACTAAAGAAGAATCTTCATTTGTTAGAGAATGATGATGTTTTAAGACCTATAATTGGTTCATTTAAATTTGTACAGAGAAGAGCACCTACATTAGCTTCTAAGCTGTCCCCAAGTTTAATCCGTTCCAATAACCCAGATAGGAGCGATTGGATTAGGAGGAGAGGAACTTATAAATGTGGTCATGGTTCATGCATAACTTGTGGTTTTGTACAGGTGGGTGATGGTTTCAGGAGTAGCCAGACAGGAGAAGAGTTCAAACACAAATTCTACGCTAACTGTAGAACAACTTTTGTGGTCTATCTCCTAGAGTGCAAATATTGCAACCTCCAATACACAGGTCAAACAAGTAGGGAACTTAGGTCAAGAATCAGAGAACATGTTAGGGACACCAGAGAATATGTTAAAGAATCAGCGATAGCTAGACATTTTAATCGGGTACATATGACTAACATTTTTGATATGAAGGTTCAGGTTATAGACCGTGTTATGTTTCCACCTAGGGGGGGTGATAGGGGTAGTTTGTTGCTGAAGCAAGAATTGTATTGGATATACAAATTAAGAACTATAACCCCCCTGGGTTTAAACAGAGAATGGGATATGAGCTATTTTGTTGAAAAATGAAATGTGAATTTGGTTAGTTAAATTGATTTCTTTATTCCTTTGTTAGGATACCAATCATATGATCTATCCCCTATATGGGCTATTATAACTGTCTATCCCCTATATGGGCATTTATGTTTATCTATCTGAGAAGTTATTCTATCTATCCCCTAGAAAGGGGTTTTCTAGTATCTATCCCCTTTATGGGCGTTTTCTAGTATCTATTCCCTTTATGGGCGTTTTCTAGTTTATAGTTTTAGTTTTGTTTTTGTTGGTATTGTATGGGTACCACTTATTGGAATTTTTTGTCCTTTATGTGGTATTCATATATACATATCAACAGCATCTTTTAGTATAAGTTTGGTTTCCACCTTTTTACACACACACATTGTTTAAACATTTTTTGCTATTCAGCTTTTTGTCCTAATACAGGCATTATAAACAGTTTCAGCATGAAGTATATCTCTAATACAGTTTAAAGTCAATCTAGATGAAGTATTGAATATAAAAAAGATATAAAAAAGATATGAGAATAATGTCTGCAATATAAATATGATTAGGACTATGTAAATTAAATTGGTTCTTGTGTACTGTGGTTTGCTCAACTGTTTGTCTTTACTTTTTTCCATTTCCCCACACATAGTGTTTGTAATTAGGTATATTCTGCTATTGTTTTATCACTGTTTTAGTTTTTAATGTATAATTTGTTTCAGGTGTTCTGTGCCTTTAAATAGGCTATGAACACCAAGCAAACTCACCCTATGATTAAGTGCTCAACAGAGCACGAAACTAGTCAGGGAGTTTGTGTGCCCTGTACTGCCTAAGTATTTTTAATGGTCTAATAAAGGTTTTTTGTTTTTAACCTTGTTTTTGCCAGCCCTTATATTTATTCACTCTTTTTGAGCAGCTGCCTAATCCTTTTTTTCTGTGTGCAAATTTCATATCACTCTTGTACCACATGTGGTGAGCAAGAGACGAAGAGCCTGGAAACACACTCACATATGAACTTCCTGCCAACAAAGGAGCTGAAAATTGACAGCTGCCTGTTAAGTGACTCAGGCTGTGTGGCTGATAACACCAGAATACACGTGACACAGACATTGTGTCTGGGGTTAGGATAACATAGAGAAAGCACATGACTTACATTATGATTTCAAAATAACTGTATTTAGATTTCAAATAAAATATAATTCCAGGAAAATATATATATTTTAATGGATATGAGATGTATACTTATGTGATATCAAATATTAACATCTAAATATATATATATGGAAAGTAAAAGATTGAATGATATATATATATATATATATATATATATATATATATATGTATATTTTGAAGGCATGAATATCTTAGCCTCTGTGTGTTTAAGAACATGAATAGATGTTTATGGACCTGAAGAGAAGTGATTATTAACATTTATTTTTATTTCAGATGGACCATAGACATATGAATGCTTGGATCACTTCTAATAATTATTTCTATTTTTATTGCAGACAACCATTGGTCATGGGCATCAATCTATGCATTTAGAAAGAGACGAAATGCCTGCATGAAATGAAATAAGTCATATCATATGAATGTGCAATAAATGTTTATAAAGTTTTAAATACACCTCTTAAAATATAGTGAAATGAAGATATGGAAGTTACTTTGATGTGATATGACTATGAAATATAAACTTTCTGTTAGGATAAATGAAATATAAATTATTTTAATATAATGTTAGATGTCTTTGATGTTTCATATCAAAATGATCAGAAAATTCATTAAGATATAACTTATCCAAAACAAATATTGTGAATAGTTGTTGCAGTAAATTATGATAAAATGAATAACCATTTCATAGAAATACTGATTTAAGTTGATTCAAATGTTGCTATGTCTGTTTATAATGCTGCCACCCGGTGTTGCCATGAGAGAACTACAGCCAGAAAGCCTTTTGGCTGTTGGGAATGAAATATTCCGGTTATCCAATGAAAAGGGACAAGGCTCCATGGGCGTTTCCATAACAACAATGTATACTAAACCAATCATCCAATGACAAGGGACAAGCAAAAAGGGCGTGAACGAAACAGGTTATCAATGATTATATAATGGGAGTGTTGAATGCACAAGGGACAGTTGTCTGTAACTTGCTGAAAACTAGTGATCTGATTTTGGCTGCGATATACCTGGGAAAAATTTCACTTCAGCAAGGAGCTCAAAACTTAATTTTGATTTGTGCAAAAACCTTCCTTCGAATGAGATGACCTAAAGACCGCTACGAATTGGTTCAAAATTGGTGAAGTATATATATATATATTGTTCTAATTTTTAAAAACTTGAAACAAAAAAGGGAACTGGTGAGAGCATAGTCAACTTGTATTTAATAGATTTAGAGAACAGTCTGCATTTTTACTATTCAGCCTGTGTATGGTTAAACAAATTTTTGCTACTAAATTGTTTCATCTATGCAAATATATAATAATAATTCAGAAGTATATTGTATTTTAAATTGGTAGTCATAAGCCTAGGTATTGTTTAAATCTGTGTCTGATTGGCTAAGTAACTCATCTGTGCGAGTTCTGATATTGTAAGTTAATTATTGTATTAGGATAAATTGCAGTTAAATAGCAGAATATATATATATCCTATTGTTTAAGAGCACAGTTTAAAATTGTATTGCTTGGATGTTAAAGGTTATTTATAAATAAGGTTGATTTTAAAGATAAGCGTGTATGAACTTTGCATAGCATATTTAAATAGTTTTCAACCGCATAAACTTTTATTTCATATTCCTTTTTATTGTAAATATATTTCAATATGTTCATGGATATTAACTAAATAAAAGAATTCAGATATTTATATTAATTGTATGGTCTAGTAGATGCATGTTTATTAAGAGTTTCTATTTTTAAGGAAAATTATTGGTTGTATTGTGTCATAACCCTGCCATAAGCTGATATATTATTTGGATAGCACTACTAAGATTTTCATAAATATACTGACAGTACACAAATTATTTATTTATTTATTTTAAACTTTATTTCTTCACCAAGAGGGGTTTTACATGAACCAACAACCACATAAGTTCTTATACATTCATGAAGGTTTTTTTTAAACATCTTGCTAGACACAAGACTTTGATGGCAGGTTATAGTCCCTTAAAAGATTCATGATAGTCCCGTTTCAACTTGTCAAATATGTCGTAGGACATGCTGTCCCCTCTCTTTTTCCACTTTTCTTACAAAACATTATAAACAATAAACAACAAATAACAACGATTTATAATAAACCACAAGTTAGAGTAGTACTATATTCCAAAAAAAAAAGCCGACCATACTTACCCGAGATGCCCGCGGATCGCCAGCCCCAGAGCATCCCTCCTCATCAACTGAAGTGTAGGTGTGAATTTGTTATGCACCTAGGCAGTTAGTGTGTGGGTATTCGAGAAACACCATTTCCCCTTAAGGTTTTCTGTTAAAATAAATTCACTGTTTCTAAATAAATATATAGAACTCTTTCTCTGACACTATCTTGCAGGTATAGTAAATACAATTCCCATTTGTTAATGAACCTGGATATCCTCTTTTCAATATCCCCCCTAACATCTGCCTGTTCTATGAGCATCTGAGTATGTAGCTTGGTGAGGAATTTTTGAAATGGAGGAGATTTCTTATCTGCCCAGTGTTGCAATATTATTTGTCTTGCAATTAGAATAGTTATTTTTACTAGCATGTCTTGTGTTTGTGTATTTTTAGCGGGGAGCAGGAACACAACTTGTTGTGCCGAAAGGAGTATTTCTCTTTTCATTACTTTTGTTAGCCAGTATGCGATCTTGTTCCAGAACCATTTTAACTTGGGACAGTCCCAAAACAAGTGAATCCAATCAGGTTTTGCTAGTGTGCATTTGGTACAGACATTTTCCGCATCTGGTATCCATTTGGATCTGAGGGCTGGAGTAATATATGCTTGTTGAAGAATTTTTGTGTGTGTTTCTCTCAGGTTTGCTGATAGCGTTGTGTTCCTGACTTCCTCAAAACTAGATGTCATCTGTTCGGAATCTACCTCTATGTCACTACAGGTGGACCATCTCATGGACATTTTTTGGGTGGCAAGATTGTCCTGGTGTTTAAGGATGAGGTCATATGTGTTCGTTAGCTTATATATACCCTGTTTGGCTAATGAGCATAAAGTGTTGAAATTATTGTTTTCCACAGTAAGCAGGCCTTCTGACTTTAATTTGGTAACGTAATGCCGACACTGAAGATATGCAAACCTATGTGTGTTCGCTATCTGATAGGTGTTTTGTAGTTCTTGGAAGGAGTGGATATGTAGTGTCAGTGGGTTAAATAACTGTCCTATGGTTGTAAGGTGTTTTTCTTTCCAAGTCCCAAATACTGCTGTGGTGTATCCTGGTAAAAAGGATAAGTTGCCCTGAATAGGAAGGAATTTGCTAGTATGAAATTTTATTCCCCAAAACTTACACAGTTTTGCCCATGCTCTCAGAGGGTCTCTAAACAGAACATGATGTTGGATTTCGAGTGGTAATAAATTTAGTTTTGTGTGAGGCAGGAAGGCCATGTGTATCGGGTGTATGAGACCTGATTCTAACGTGGGGATTGTGAATTTTCCGTTCCCTACCAGCCAGTCCAGCACTATCTTGGTCAATCGCCAAATTGTACCACAGAATGTTTGGGAGGCGGAGCCCCCCTTTAGTAAATGGCATAACCAAGCTAAGCCTACTTATCCTCTGCTTTTTCCCTTTCCATATAAATTTGCCTAAGGCAGTTTGTATATTCTTAGCATCTCATTGTGTTAGCATTAATAGAAGCATCTGTAAAGGGTAGAGTATTTTTGGTAATGCTACCATTTTATAAAGGTGTATCCTACCTGTCAAGGACAGAGGGAGTTTGTCCCATCCGAGCAACATGTCGCACACTTTTAGAAGAGTTTTGCTGATGTTTAATGGGTACAATTTATTTGGATCTACATGTATATGGATGCCCAGATATTTAAACATGCCGTCTGTTATCTGGAGGCCGGTGTTACTAAGTGTATTGCGCTGTGTATTTTTAACCAAGTGACTTCTGACTTATCCTTATTGATTTTGTAACCCGAAAAAGTTTCAAACTTGTCTATAGTGTCTAAAAGTTTGGGTACATTTGACTCTGGATTGCTAACAAACATAAGGAGGTCATCCGCGTACAATGATAAATGTTGTTTATGGCCTTTAACGTCAATTCCCTCACTGTGTTGCCGAACATGGC
The DNA here is from genome assembly GCF_027579735.1 of Bombina bombina. Taxonomy (NCBI): domain Eukaryota; kingdom Metazoa; phylum Chordata; class Amphibia; order Anura; family Bombinatoridae; genus Bombina; species Bombina bombina. The sequence continues at coordinate 525,093,237 of NC_069504.1, forward strand.
ATGCCAGAGGTTCTATGGCCAAATCAAAAAGTAATGGGGAGAGAGGACATCCCTGCCGGGTCCCTCTCTGTAGCTTAAAAGAAGTGGATAGTCTGCCGTTTATTATGATCGAAGCCTGAGGAGCAGTGTATAAAGTCTGGATGAGGTTAAAGAATGCGCCAGTTATACTGAATCGTGTCATGGCTGTGTAGAGATGGTTCCATTCAATCCTGTCAAAAGCCTTTTCGGCGTCTAATGCCGAAAGACAGGCATCTTGGAGAATGGGTTGTTTTTTTGAGTGTTGGTTATACCAGTAGTAAGAGGATACGGCCAGGGTTTTTCTTATATTCATCATGGAGGAGCGTCCCATGACAAATCCAGTTTGGTCTAGGTGAACCAAGAGTGGAAGGACCATTGCCAATCTATCTGCCATAATTTTTGTCAGTAGTTTGTAATCACTGTTAAGCAGCGAGATAGGTCTATAGGAAGATGTGAGCGTAGGGTTCCTATCGGGTTTTGGTATAATGCAAATATTTGCATCTGTGAAGCGCTTATCAGGTTGGGTATTATTAATTAGGTAGTCTGTGTATAGGGATGCTAGTATGGGGCTAACCTCCTCATTTAAGAGTTTATAATACTCAGCAGGAAGCCCATCAGGGCCCGCTGCCTTGCCCAATTTCAGCTGTTTAATCGTTTTGGCTATTTCTCGTGCAGTTATTGGGGCATTCAGAGTGTTTCTCTGTGCATCCGTCAGAGATGGAGTTGTAATATCTCCCCAGAATTTGTTTTTATTTTCTACATTAATGTGCTGTTGGGAATATAGCGATTGGTAGTATTTCACAAATTCCGCCATAATTTCTTTTGTGTGCGTCACCTTATTGGATTTTGTTTGAATTTAAGTGATATAGGATCTAGGGTTGTGTGCCATTACCATTCTAGCCAACAACTTGCCTGCCTTGTTTCCGTGTCTGTAAAGTCGGCCTTGTCTATGAATATTGTATCTATTGTCTTTTTGGATCAGGTAAGTGTCCCTAGCTTTCTTGAGGTCATAGTAGGTTTGTCTCGTGGTGGGAGAAGGGTCTAAAAGGAAGTTATTGTAAGCTTCTGTAAGTCGTGATAGAAATTACTCGTCTATCCTTTTAGACAACTTATTAAAATGGGCTGTGTGTGAAGTAATGTGACCTCGCATGACCGTTTTAGAAGCATGCCAGAACAAATCTAGGTTTGATATGTGTTGATTATTGTCTGTTGCAAATTGTGTCCCCGCCTGCTTAAGACTGTCTAAATTCTGCATTGTCATACAGAAAGACAGGGAACCTCCAAGATCTACTTGTATGTTCCTGTTCTACCGGCCGGAGTCCCAAATGAATCGGAGCATGGTCTGAAATTGTAATTTGTCCAATTTTTGGTGAGTGGATTTGAGGTGTTAAAGCTCTAGAAGTCAAGAAATAATCAATGCGTGACAGTGTATTATGTGACGTAGAGACACAAGTATAGTCCCTATTGTCTGGGTGTTGTGCCCTCCAGGTATCTACTAGGTCAAGATTCTCCCTAAACATATTCAGTAGATTGCTTCTCTCATGTCGTGAAATGTATCCTATGGATGCGTTAGATATCATGGGCTCTTTGAATCTATCTAAAGGCACAGTTTGTGCCAAGTTAAAGTCACCCCCAACAATTAACAATGAGTTGTCATAGGTGGCCAACTTTGCCAATAATTCAGACCAAAAACTGGGTCAGTAGGCGTTGAGGCCATAGACATTGCACATCACATAGGTGAAATTCTGAATACGCATTAATGTGATTATGTATCTACCCCCGCTATCAGTCACTGTGTCTGTGAAGGATATTGGGAGCCCCTTGCTAACCAGTATGGCCACACCACGTTTTCTACCCTCTGTTGGCGTGTAAAGGACTTGGCCTACCCACCTAGATTTTAACTTTTCATGCTCTATTGGAGTCAGCCTGGTTTCCTGGATTAGTGATATGTCTGTGTGCATTGTGTTAAGGTGTTGTATGATCATGCTTCGTTTAGCCGGAGAGGTTTTTTCCCCCAATATTCCATGAAGTTATCTTATAATTTATAGCCATATCGGTGGGTTATGTTTTGAAGTATATGCACCATCAAAGGGCATATGCAGCAATTAGCTATGAGTGTGGATATGTTGTGCCTATGTGAAGAGCTCATTGTGTGTATGTATCCATGATTCTCACCAGGGCAGGCAAATCCACCAGCTCCTCGGGTCCCACATTGTGGTAGTAGAGATGGGCCGGTTAGAGCGAAAAGCTCTATGAACTCTGGCTTCCCATAGCGCAATGGACATGACTTCTGCATAGGGTAGACAAACACAAGTGTCAATATTTTGGACATATACATTTGTAGAGGTTGGTTTTGTACTGTAAGCAATGTGATAGACATCAATAAAGGTATTAATAGTCTCAGGTATATAGTAGAGTTAGTGGGGTTGATGTCTCGTTTAGACCAAACCATAATACAAAATAGGCAGACACTCAAGTCCTGTATAGAGAGAGGAGGAGGCGGTGGCGTGAAGCAGACGGTCCAGTATTTCATCCAAGTTTTGACATTGGTATTGGAGATTACTCCTATCAAGAAAATGATGATGATAGACCCTGATACATTATATAGGAATGGAGATAGAAGGGATGAAGCCCTAATAGGAGTCCATGGTCTGCGCATACTTGGCCCAGAATGTAAATTGCTATCTAGTCTTGAACTGTTAGTCACCGGGGAGAAGATATAGTTAGTTAATGAATATATGTAAGTCAGTCTTAGGACAGTTACCCTGTATTGAAATAAATTTAACCCGTATAGGGTCCCACCCTTTGGCATGTGGTTACTAGTTGTGGTCAGAGAAGTACTCTTACAGTCATCGGTCCGAGAGGTGCAAACTATAAGAAATAGTATGTCTACATTGGCATTGTAAGTTGTAACGGTAAAAAGTGGCCGCGAATCGGCCAAACCATAAAACAAAAACAGTTCTGTGACAATACATAACAACAGAGCATAAGTAATGGTGCAAACAATGCAAAACAGTGCAACAACATTGGAAACAATAAAAACAGAAACACAAACTTTCCTGCTCGTCTCACCCTTCACCCCTAGGGGGGAAGCAAAGGAGGCCGCACATATATGTGACATAGTTACCCAGACAAGGGTCTAAGTGTGGAGGAATCCCCAAGGTGGTTCATCCACCATGGAAGCTGTCCAGAAAACCTCCTCCTGCATGGAGGTCGTTGCAGTATTGGTCTCTCCATAGTAAAATAGAGGCGGTTGAGGGATTGTTTTCCTTTAATCAGCAGATATCACCTTGATCTTCTGCATCCAAATAAGCTTGTAGTTCTTTGGGGGTATGGAAAAACTTGGTTCCAGTTGCTGTCTGCAACCTTAACTTAGCTGGGTATAACAGGGAGGCCTGTCTCCCTTCTTTATACAAGCGTGAGCATAGGGGAGCAAAGTCTTTTCATAGCTTAGTCACCTCTGCAGAGAAATCTTGAAAGATTAAGAGTTTTTTCCCTTCAAATATCAAGTCTCCCTTGTGGGCACGGTATGTCCATAGTAGTACAAGCTTCTCCTGATAGTTGAGGCATTTAAAAATTACTTGGCGGGGTCTGAAGTTAGATGTTTCCAGGCCATTATCTGGGCCTATGTGGTGAGCTCGTTCTATATCAAAAGGAAGAATATCCGGGTTTATTTTCAGTGCTTTAGGAAGTGTTAATGTCGTGAATTCCAGTAAATCTTTGCTTTTTACAGATTTGGGGACCCATACTACTCGAAGGTTATTTCTCCGGCTACGGTTCTCGAGGTCTTCCACTTTCTCCTGCAATGCTTGACACAGTTGTTGATTCTTGTCTGTCCTCTACTAGATATCCGCTGTTCTGCTTGCGTGATTCTTGTGGAGAACTGGCAAACCTCACTGGTGAGGGTGTCCACACCTGCCTGAAGGGACTCCATTTTTGGTTAAAAAAAAAAGGATTTAAGCTCTTGAAGCAAAGCAGATGAGTCCATGATAGCAGTGTCTGAGGCCTTGGGGCCTTGGGGGAAGGCAGAGATTCTACATGTATTTCAGCAATAGCCTTTCTTTTGTCTAGTTGTTTGTTTCTAGAGGTCATCTTTCCCACCAGAGAGTTGGGAGCAGATGAGAAATACTGATCTAACCTCATACAAGAACCCTCTGTTAGGTGATATTCAACAGCAAAAGATATCAGGTGTAATGCTTCTGAGAGACCACAAGATGGTGCTATAAGCCTTAGTTGTCACAGTTGCAAGTTGTTTTACAGCGGAATGCTGAGTCTGTCCACAACTTTTCCCTTTTTCTCTCTTTTTGTTACTTTTTTTTTTTTTTTTTTTGTTTGTCTGCCTCCTCCACTGCTTCACACCAACACAAAATGACCGGATTTTTATTATGTTAAGTTAAGCTCCAGAGATATAGGTATATGCCTGTATAGACTGTAGAGTATAGAGCAGGCTGGCTGAGTTAAACACCAGAAAGGCAAAGCGATTAATAAAGAGTCCCTTATTTGTATTCAGGCACATTCAGACTAATGATAATAGAGACAGGGACCCAGATTTAGAATAACAAATGACCCAGGCGATTTCTTGATATATAAATTATCCACTGCATATGTAGGTAAGGCAGGGGTAGAGTTTCTTACAGGGCCGTGTATGATCTACATGAGGTCTTGGTGCACGAACCTCTTACCGGCCTCCTGCAGCAGTTGTCTTAGTGGCTGTTGCAGCCTAATGAGTGTCCTGTACTACCGGGGTACGTATGGTCCCCTTATAGGCTCCACAGGGCAAGTGCAGTCCTCTTTGGGCTCCGTCTGAGCCGATGCAGTTATTAAGGCGGGGAGGGCTCCTCCAAGATGGCGCCTGCAAGTAGTGCAACTTTGCGCAGCGTTGCGCAGTATTCAATGTCCTCCCGGGGTAAGGGCGATCTCCGGCCCTTCACAGCTTAGGCCAGTTGGGGCTCACAGGGCAAGTAGCCCAACAAGGCAGCATTGAGGGAGAGGCGGCTGGCAGTGAGATATATATATTTTAAATTGCAGAGCTCTTTACCTCTGCTGCCAGCCGTTAGCTCCGCCCACCGGAAGTCACACAAATTATTTTAATTGGCAACCTTTAGTAAGAAATAATCAATTGCCACATGTTCCTTGCTGAACAGCCCAGGACCAGTATTTGTGCTAGAAGCAACATCTCACAGATATCTTATAATACTGCATTCTTCACGTATATTTAGTTCAGTTTATAATGTTGCGCATTATTCAACCAATCTGTATTTGATTGTGTGTGGTACAATCATTTTAGAAAGCACAGTGGTTAATCTAAAGCCTTTTAATAGGTTTGATGTGCTGATGCATGTGCTAGTGTAGGGGGACCATATTGCCGCTTTAAAAAGGGACACATATGAAAAATGCATATGTCAGGGTTCTGATACAAAACATTTCTTTAAACAGCCCTGAAAACAGCCCTGACATATGTATTTTTCATGTGTCCCTTTTTAGTGGCACTAATCACATGTGAAAAGGCAAATGTCTTTAATGTAACCTGAGCCTACATGAACAGGCATCTTGAATCTGCCTTTGGGCTTGATTACGAGTGATTCGCACGAGCGAAAAGAGGTTTATCGTGACTCTTTGCACAGTATTATGAGTTGTAAGTAAACACGTTTGCTTGAGTGCAACTGAATTTAACATGCGTCGGGATAGCTTGACCTCAGAGCTCTGGTTAACTGTTAAAAAGTTGCACAAAACACATCAAAATTACATTTAAAAAGGGTAATTATAATTAGTGCAAAGTAATATGAAGAACAAAAACCTCTGCCACTGTCATACCCTGCCTCATGTAGATTTCTCCCGACTGCACAGTTTGTAATTAACTCTTTCTTCCCTGTAATAAACACAAAGAGCACAGTGTTTAATGTCCTTACACAACTCCTGTATGGGCACTAATACATATAGAGATGATAAATGCATTTTGATGCATTAATAAAAAATATTCCTAGTAAATATTATGACAGAGGTGGGATTTATTCATCTGAGTTGATGCAATATCTGCTATTGATTTGGATTATGAGTGTGCGAAAATCACATGCTCTTTCTGAAGCGCTCGAGCGCAATCGAGATTTACACTACAATGATTAGTGAGACTTCAGAGCTCTGGCTAACTGTTTTGAGAAACAAAAAAGTTGCAGAAAAGACATAAAAAATACATTATGAAGTATAGTTACACTAATAATAGCACTACCTAATAATGATTGCACACAAAAGTTATAAGGGCTCAAAAAATGAGGTCTTAGGTGTTAGAGAAAAAAAGGCAGGCAAACGGCTTTAAAGGGACACTAAACCTCAAAAAATTATTCCATGATTCAAGTAGAGAATACAATTTTAAACAATATTCCAATTTACTTCTATTTTCTAATTTGCTTAATTCTTTAGCTATGCTTTGTTGAAGAAATAGCAATGCATATGGATGAGCCAATCACACGAGGCATCTATGTGCAGCAACCAATCAGCAGCTACTGAGCCTATCTAGATATGCTTTTCAGCAATGTATATCAAGAGAATGAAGCAAATTAGCTAATAGAAGTAAATTAGAAAGTTGTTTAAAATGACATGCTCTTTTTAAATCATGAAAGAAAAAATATGGGTTTCATGTTCTTTTAACTTTGAGATACATACAGTACATGTCTAAAGATGGAGATGTATCTATATATACATGGCTATATATATGTATACATATGTATTTAAATGTGTATTTACACACATATACACACATATATAGACATATATAGAAATGCATTGGAGCCCTTTGAAGTTAAAGGGACATGTAACCCAAAAATGTTTTTTTCATGATTTAGGTAGAACCTACAATTTTAAACAACTTTCCAGTGTACTTCTTTTATCAATTTAGTTTCATTTTCTTGGTATCATTTGTTGAAAGAGCAGCAATGCACTACTTGCTTCTAACTGAACACATGGGTGAGCCAATGACAATCTGTATATATATGCAGCCACCAATCAGCAGCTAGAACCTAGTTTTTTTGCTGCTCCTGAGCTTACCTAGATAAACTCTTTAGCAAAGGATAACAAGAGAGGGAAGCAAATTAAATAATAGAAGTAAACTGTAAAGTTATTTAAAATCACATGCTCTTTCTGAATCACGAAAGAAATAATGTGGGTTTTATGACCCTTTAAGTAGATGACAACATGAAAAATCCTATTTATGCAATATTCAAATTTAATAAAGTTTTATACTGTGCATTCACTGTAAATATTTCGCATTCCAATGTTCTGTATATAGTAGAATATGTTCTATGTATTTATAAATAGATATTCCTATATATCTGTATATATCTATAACTATATATAATCATCTCTATATAGAGGTATAAATATATATTGTACCAAAAAACATCATATATATATATATATTTGTGTATTTATGACTAAATAGAACATATTCTTCTATGTGAAGAATATTGGAACGTGAAATATTCATTTTTTCATGTTGGGTTAGCGCATATGATAATATGTGGTCGGGTTTGCACTTTTTTTTGCTCCATTGACTTCTATGTCCGCCTTTTTGCGCTGGGTTAGCATGCAAGCGAAAACAGTTTACTTTAAACTTATAATACAAGTGAATACCGACATGCCAAAAAGCTTACTTCTAGCACAGTTGACACTCCAGCCTGAGCGTTAATTAGCGCTCCACCTGTGATCTGGACCCATATGTTCAATGAGCAGGGGTAGTGTTTGAATGCAGAAGCATTGGGCATTTCTACATATGCTCTATGCACAGTAAAAGCTATCACTGAAACTAAAAATGACAAGCTGAATTTGTGCTACTACATTTGTAATGCAAAAGCTTCTTATCCAAACTGAAATCTGTTTTACAAACATAACTATAAGAGTTTAGATGCAACAAAGAAAAAAATACTTTAATGTCTCGTTAATTTGACAGTTAATGCAGATTAAAAGGCAATTACATTAAATGCATAGTAAATCAGTTTAAATATATATTTTAAATACAAAGAAAATTATTTATAAATCAATTATATCTGTGAAAATCCAATAACGTATCAGATTGCATAAGAGTTATTATGTTACTTATTACTTGTCGAACTTAATACAATGTAAAGCCAACTTTTTTTTATTTAGGGACATTTAAGCTCCATTAGTTTCAATGGTGCTAAACTCTTCCATATGTTGAGAACACCATTTGCCAATAAATTGATAAAGAGCCTTCAGATAATTGGTGATTTAAAGGGACATTAAACACTAAATAAAGCATTGCTTGAATGATGTATTCAGAGCATAGATTAGCCTGAGAATAATGTGCGCATGTATTTCTAAAAATTATATTAGTTGTTTAAATATTGAAAAAATAAGGGTGAAGTTAATGGTCATAAAGCAGAGGGTGCCACCATATTGTAACTTAGGTGTCCTTTTCTTCTGAGGCCAATTAGGAATGGTTATAAATGGCTTACTATAGTGTGCAACCAATGACTGTGTGGAATATAGCTGTGTCTGCATTTCCATGTTTAACATGATTTGGAAAGCCCACAATATTGAGAAATAAATTACAGGAAAGGTCAACAAAATAAATAATTAAAGTATTATGCAAAATTGTTTTACTACATGTAATTAAACAATTTATAATAATATATTGAGGTGTTAATGTCAATTTAAGCTCTTACACTAGTGCTTGTAGTGGACAGCAGGGAAGTTGAAGGCCACATTGAATGCTGCATTCTGGGAAACTGGGTACACTATAAAACTTTATTAATTTTCTGAATGCATTTTTTTCAAGAATCATGACTTTTCCAGGGATTTTAGAAAAAATGCTACCATCTTTTGGGGGCTCTTCTGGTGTCACTATATTTTCATTTGTTACTTCCCTAAGGTTATGTGGTGGGACACTGTTGCAGCTAAGAGAGCGGGCAGTCTTTTTCTTTTCTTGGACAGACCAATATTTATACTTGAAAGATGTTGGCCTGTGTTTGTTATCTACTGTTATGTGGTCTGGAAAACAATCTTCAAAAGGATCCAAATCATCTTGAGAAATGTGCGCTGCCCAGTTTTTAGGGCTAAAGGATGCATGCTTTGGCTGAACTGTGATCTTTTGGAAACTATTTACTTTTTCACTGTCAGTAGAGATTATGGAGGTGCTGTTGAGATTGTGATGCTTGTTGGTCACGTTGATGGCTGTTTGATGTATCAGGTTCCAGTCACGCAGAATATCTGCCCTTGTGGTGAACTGAGAAGTAACTGTGAAACGGATAATGAGCTTCTCATTGATAGTTGCTGGTACAAGAAACATATCTCCAGACTTTGTCAGCTCAGTCAAAACTTGTTCAGTTAAAATATTAGGACCCTGGTGATATAGATAGAAAACAGAAGATTTGTTTTATACAAGAACAGTCAGTTACCCCACAACTAGGCTGGTAAAGAGAGGACAGTATTCTAAGAGACTATAGTCTAATAATGGGTGATCTGTCAGAGGAAAAGTTAACACTCATGATTCAGATAGAGCATGTAATTTTAAGAAGAATTTAGGTAGTCGTGATATGGGTGGGCAAAGGATTAGGGGTTAATAGGTTTAATATAGTATTTGCAATGCAGGGGGTGACGGTTTAGGGGTTAATAGGTAGTTTATGGGTGTTAGTGTACTTTGTAAAATTATTGTTATGAGTTTTGTGAAACATTTTTGTTTTGCAAAATACATAACTACTGTTTTTTTTCTTAGCAGAATGGATCGGGGCGGTATAAGCTATAATACTAGCGGAATAGCCGGACCGCATAATCTGTAATATTGGTGACCTGAAATTTCCACAGTCAAAAGCCATATTTTGAGTGCGGAATGGAGAGTTGCAGTACAGGCTAAAACAATAGCGGTATAGCCGTATGGCTGCAACTTGTAATACGGATTAGCTGCCATTCCACATGCAAAGGCCAATTTTTCAGCGGTATAGCCGTACCGCACAACTTGTAATTTAGGTGTAAGCTATTGCATTTCATCCTGTTCTTTTTCAAATCTGTTCTCCTGTTTTAATAGCTTAAAGGTGCCAGATACTGAAGCTCCGCCTCTTTGTACTGGGGGCTGCCATCTTAGAGCTCAGGTATTCTGACAGAAGCTGTACACACTCACAGATCAGTAATATTGTCCACTTTTTTACAGCTGTGTAATATGCTTCAGGTTAGGGTGCATGATACAAAGCAGGAGCTGTACATTTTTGCTGTGTCTGCATTGCTATATATTATTGTTGAGTGTTTTTTTAAATATATTTTGTGTAGCTAAAACTGTGTAAAAAATGCAAAAATGTAACGCTTACATTCTTGATCATGCACACGAACCCGAAGGACATTATACAGCAGGAAAAAAGTCGACAATTTTACTGATCTGTGAGTGTGCACAGCTTTTGTTAGAGGTTGTGAGAATGCCTGAGCACCAAGATGGCAGCCCCCAAAACAAAGGAGGCGGAGCTTCAGTATCTGGCACATTTAAGCTATTAAACAGGACAACTTATTTGTAAAGAACTGTAGGAACAGGATGAAATGCAATAACATAGTGAGTACTTACTATTCTTTTGTAGTTGTGCAAAGTAGTTTAATGTCCCTTTAAGGAACGTGTATGGATTTGCTTTTACAATATGGTGCCAAAGTTTTCAAAATGGCCGTCACAGTGTTGCTATACAGAAAACCTGTCGTCCATATATGTACAGGCAGGCTACACAAGTGCATATTCTGTACCGCAGGGAGAAGGACGACTCAGAACCACTCCTCTTTCTCCTTTGTGCCTGCCAGCTCAGCTTTTGCAAATGGACAGAACAGGCACTGTTGACATGAGGGCCCTGCTACAACCTGTGCTTTAGGACCCAATGAGGTCTGATTATGCCCTGATAAAATGGCCATAGTATTTAAAGGAAAAGTGTACTATAAAAGTGGTTTCCCCTTAATGACTTGTTAAACCAGCTGAGTATTACATGTATGGGAAATTAATTATTTATGTTTATTTTTGTATATAAAATAGCTGTTTTTTGCTCTTTTAAAACACAACCCATTAAAATGGCCTGAGGTTGCATGGAGATAAGACATTCTTATCTTATAACACACAGACTTTCTTATTTTATTTTGTCTCTGTCTTTATACACAAATACCAATAATTAGGGCTTGATGATCAAAAGATCTCCGCTTCATTATCTAAGACGTCTCATCAGTGATGCGTGGTCCCTCAAAAAATATTAGAAAGGTAATTTTTAGCTTGAGAGGTTTTATCTCATTATACAGGATTTTGGATGTGAAGGATAGAAGGTATTTTGCATGATTTCTCTCCTTGCTTGAGAATGTTTGATCATTAAGCCCTTAAAGGGACATGAAGCCCCAATTTTTTTATTTTAAATTCAGATAGAGCATGCAAATGTTTACAACTTTCTAATTTATTATCAATTTTTCTTCATTCTCTTGGTATCGTTTGTTGAAAAGCAGAGAGGTAAGCTCCTGAGTGTACACGTGTCTGGAGCACTATATGGCAGCAGTTTTGCAAGAATGTTATACATCAGCAAGAACACTAGATGGCAGCACTTTTTCATGTCATGTAGTACTTCAGACATGTGCATGCTACCTATCTAGATATCTCTTCAACAACATAACATGAGAATGAAGGAAATTTGACAGAAGTTGATTATATTGTTTTTTTTTTTAATTGTATCTTCTGTCTAAATCACAAATAAAAAAATTGGGGTTTCATGTCCCTTTAAAGAGAACAATTGAAAATTAACATTTTATTAACTATCTTTCCCACTCCCCATTTTCTCTGCTGGCTCTTGTTTACAAAGTTTTTTGCAGTAATTGAAAGTTTCAGTATAAGTGGCGGTTTCAACAGGCAAAAACTGTTATTTCAAATGTCAAAATAAAGGTAAAGATGTTTCTTGTAAACAATTAAATAAATTGTAGCAGGTAAAATGGATCAATGGGGACACATTAAAGAGGAGATAATATGAATTAGTTTACATTTAAAGAGTATAATCTTAAAGAATGCATACTAGGACAAAATCAATAACCATTGAATAGAATATCAATTACCTTTAAGCGGAATACAATCAATCCCAAGTGTCGCTTCGCAGGAATTTCAAACAGCTGTTCATTGTTAACCAAAGATTCAAAATACTTGGCCATTTCAATTCCCTGAAATTGTAAGCGATAAAATATTAACTACCAATCATTTGTAAAATACATATTTATAAATATATAATTAACAAACATTTACTGTTGGTTATAAATCTGTCAAAATTATCTGAGCTTACTTATTCGTGTTTCTACCATAGGTAATAATAATAATAATAATTATGTTGGGATGTCCTTAGAAAAATATAATTTATGCTTACATGATAAATTAATTTCTTTAATGGTGGTGAGAGTCCATGACCCATTACTCCTGAAAATTATACTCCAGGCCACTAGGAGGAGACAAAGATACCAAAATTCCCAGAGCCCTTAAAACCCCTCCCACCTTACTGGAAACTAGCCCAATGTATAGCCAAGCTAGAAAAGAAGAAGGCAGGAAAAGAAAATAACAACAATAAAAAGTAACCGGGAAAAGAGAGGTGCATACTCAAACTGCCACCAGAAAAAAACAATCACAATAGGAAAAAAAATGGTCTCTCATTACCATGAAAAAAATAATTTATCAGGTAAGCATAAATGATATTTTCTTTCATAAAGGTGGTAAGAGTCCATGATCCATTACTCCTGGGAACTAATACAATTGAGTGGTCTCCATAAGCTTTAGTGAGGTTACCAGAATTCCCAATATTTTTGGGACAGTCCCAAATCTTGGAAGTCTGTCCCTAATTTTTCAGATTTTCCAGATTGTCCCGAATTCGTGTGTGCTACATAGTTTAGTGTAAGGTAGCCCAAAATTAACGCTACTTATTTGGCACGAATAATCACTATTCCCTTTAAGGTATAAATAGTTTTTTAACGCCTCCTCAACATTTATGAGGTGTACATCCAGAATTTGGGTCTGAGGTGTCCAGAACTTGGGTCTGGGAAAATTGTTTACCTTAGCATAAGTGATGTCTAGGGGTGCATAATATATATAGGGCTAGATTACAAGTGGAACGGTAAACCAGCCATTACAATTGGCTGGTTATTGCTACTGCAAGCTCGTGGTAGCGCTCCAAAAATTAACCAGAAATCAGATCTCTGGTTAATTTTCTAAAGGTGCCCAAAATGCCCTCAAAATAGAGGGCATTATAGTTTTTAACTTTTTTTTTAAAAAAATCACCATTTTTTTTTAAAATAAAAATTAACTATACTAGGCAGTTTTGGGGCTTTAAAGTTGGTGAGAGTAGGTTTTTAGAAAAAAAAAATCACTGAAAAGTGCCTTTACATTGCGGTCTATGGGAAGTGTGTGTTCCTATAGACCACAATGTAAATATATATATATATATATATATATATATATGCAGCCTTATATACATATCTATTATGTGTTAATAGGTGGATGAACACTTATTACCAAATCAATATATATGTATATATACATATATATTTAAAAATGCTGTTCATCGCTGCGCTACTTACTCCCTTCGCTGCGCGAGCATCTGATGCCATCTCCGACGGCATCAGAATGAGGCTTACATAGGAGCCTATAGAAGCGTGCTCTCGTGAGTGCAATGCTTCCTAGCAATGTGAACGTAAGCTCGTCGTTCGCATTGCGATTTATTTGTAATACCGGTGCATATTATCGTGCACTGGTATTACAAAGTGGAGCGCTAATATATTTATATTTAGGGCTCCACATGTAATCTAGCCCATAGAATGGAATCCCTGCAAAGCTTCTGAGGCTTAAACTATAAGAGCAATACTTCAAGTACTGAACTACTGTATATAAATGCTATGGACATTGAAGTCAGAATTGAACTTATATGATTTAGAGCAACTAGAAAGGGAAAGAATGGTAAAAAAAGAAATGTGCACGTGTGCATTTCAATTAAAAATAGAAGCACTTTTGAGATATACTTCCATTAGAAAAATGCTTCTAGTAAAAATTATTACTGTTTTTCAGTGGCATACGTACATATCCTGTGAAGGCCATGCACCAGTATTTAAACATTAACACATGCAATTTTATCACTATCAACGCTACAAATCTATCGGCTAGATTACGAGTCTTGCGTTATGAGTAAAAAAGCAGCGTTAAGCCTCATAACGCTGTTTTTTTACTACCACTGCTATTACGAGTCTTGTAGGTACAGCTGTCCCGCACACTATTTTGGTCTTACCGCAAATCAACTTATGCAATTTGGCTGATTGGAACAGCCAATAGAATGCAAGCTCAATCCTATTGGCTGATTGGATCAGCCAATAGGATTGAAGTTCAATCCTATTGGCTGATTGCATCAGCCAATAGGATTTTTTCAACCTTAATTCCGATTGACTGATAGAATTCTATCAGCCAATCGGAATCTAAGGGACGCCATCTTGGATGACGTAATTTAAAGGAACCTTCATTCGTCGTTAGTCGTCGGAAAGAAGAGGATGCTCCGCGTTGGATGTCTTGAAGATGGACCCGCTCCGCGCTGGATGGATTAAGATAGAAGATACCGTCTGGATGAAGACTTCTGCCCGTCTGGAGGACCACTTCTCCCGGCTTGGATGAAGACTTCTCCCGGCTTCGTTGAGGACTTCTTGCCGCTTCGTTGAGGACTTCTCCTGTTTTTGTTGAGGATGTCCAGTCTTCAAAACAGTAAGTGGATCTTCAGGAGTCAGTGTTAGGTTTTTTAAGGGTTTATTGGGTGGGTTTTGATTTTAGGTTAGGGTTTGGGTCGCAATAGATCTAAATCCCCTTTTAAGGGCAATGCCCATCCAAATGCCCTTTTCAGGGCAATGGGGAGCTTAGGTTTTTTAGTTAGGGTTTTATTTGGAGGGTTGGTTGTGTGGGTGGTGGGTTTTACTGTTGGGGGGGGTTGTTTGTATTTTTTTTTACAGGTAAAAGAGCTGATTTCTTTGGGGCAATGCGCCGCAAAAGGCCCTTTTAAGGGGTATTGGTAGTTTAGCTTAGGCTAGGATTTTTTATAATTTGGGGGGGGGGCTTTTTTTCATTTTGATAGGGCTATTAGATTAGGTGTAATTAGTTTAAATATCTTGTAATTTGTTTTTTATTTTGTGTAATTTAGTGTTTTTTGTTTTTTTTTTGTAATTTAGGTAATTGTATTTAATTTATTTAATTGTATTTAATTTAGATAATTTATTTAATTGGTCTATGGGAAGTGTGTGTTCCTATAGACCACAATGTTAATATATATATATATATATATATATATATGCAGCCTTATATACATATCTATTTATGTGTTAATAGGTGGATGAACACTTATTACCAAATCAATATATATGTATATATACATATATATTTAAAAATGCTGTTCATCGCTGCGCTACTTACTCCCTTCGCTGCGTGAGCATCTGATGCCATCTCCGACGTCATCAGAATGAGGCTTACATAGGAGCCTATAGAAGCGTGCTCTCGTGAGTGCAATGCTTCCTAGCAATGTGAACGTAAGCTCGTCGTTCGCATTGCGATTTATTTGTAATACCGGTGCATATTATCGTGCACTGGTATTACAAAGTGGAGCGCTAATATATTTATTTTTAGGGCTCCACATGTAATCTAGCCCATAGAATGGAATCCCTGCAAAGCTTCTGAGGCTTAAACTATAAGAGCAATACTTCAAGTACTGAACTACTGTATATAAATGCTATGGACATTGAAGTCAGAATTGAACTTATATGATTTAGAGCAACTAGAAAGGGAAAGAATGGTCAAAAAAGAAATGTGCACGTGTGTATTTCAATTAAAAATAGAAGCACTTTTGCGATATACTTCCATTAGAAAAATGCTTCTAGTAAAAATTATTACTGTTTTTCAGTGGCATACGTACATATCCTGTGAAGGCCATGCACCAGTATTTAAACATTAACACATGCAATTTTATCACTATCAACGCTACAAATCTTTCGGCTAGATTACGAGTCTTGCGTTATGAGTAAAAAAGCAGCGTTAAGCCTCATAACGCTGTTTTTTTACTACCACTGCTATTACGAGTCTTGTAGGTACAGCTGTCCCGCACACTTTTTTGGTCTTACCGCAAATCAACTTATGCAATTTGGCTGATTGGAACAGCCAATAGAATGCGAGCTCAATCCTATTGGCTGATTGCATCAGCCAATAGGATTTTTTCAACCTTAATTCCGATTGACTGATAGAATTCTATCAGCCAATCGGAATCTAAGGGACGCCATCTTGGATGACGTAATTTAAAGGAACCTTCATTCGTCGTTAGTCGTCGGAAAGAAGAGGATGCTCCCCGTTGGATGTCTTGAAGATGGACCCGCTCCGCGCTGGATGGATTAAGATAGAAGATACCGTCTGGATGAAGACTTCTGCCCGTCTGGAGGACCACTTCTCCCGGCTTGGATGAAGACTTCTCCCGGCTTCGTTGAGGACTTCTTGCCGCTTCGTTGATGTCCGGTCTTCAAAACAGTAAGTGGATCTTCAGGAGTCAGTGTTAGGTTTTTTAAGGGTTTATTGGGTGGGTTTTGATTTTAGGTTAGGGTTTGGGTCGCAATAGAGCTAAATGCCCTTTTAAGGGCAATGCCCATCCAAATGCCCTTTTCAGGGCAATGGGGAGCTTAGGTTTTTTAGTTAGGGTTTAATTTGGAGGGTTGGTTGTGTGGGTGGTGGGTTTTACTGTTGGGGGGGGTTGTTTGTATTTTTTTTTACAGGTAAAAGAGCTGATTTCTTTGGAGCAATGCCCCGCAAAAGGCCCTTTTAAGGGGTATTGGTAGTTTAGCTTAGGCTAGGGTTTTTTTTTAATTTGGGGGGGGGGGCTTTTTTTCATTTTGATAGGGCTATTAGATTAGGTGTAATTAGTTTAAATATCTTGTAATTTGTTTTTTATTTTGTGTAATTTAGTGTTTTTTGTTTTTTTTGTAATTTAGGTAATTGTATTTAATTTATTTAATTGTATTTAATTTAGATAATTTATTTAATTGTAGTGTAGTGTTAGGTGTTAGTGTAACTTAGGTTAGGTTTTATTTTACAGGTAAATTTGTATTTATTTTAGCTAGGTAGTTATTAAATAGTTAACAACTATTTAATAACTATTCTACCTAGTTAAAATAAATACAAACTTGCCTGTAAAATAAAAATAAACCCTAAGATAGCTACAATGTAACAATTAGTTATATTGTAGCTAGCTTAGGGTTTATTTTACAGGTAAGCATTTAGTTTTAAATAGGATTTATTTAGTTATTAATTGTAGGTTTTATTTAGATTTATTTTAATTATATTTAAGTTAGTGGGTGTTAGGGTTAGACTTAGGTTTAGGGGTTAATAAGTTTGATATACTGGCGGCGACGTTGGGGACGGCAGATTAGGGGTTAATAATATTTAAATAGTGTTTGTGAGGCGGGAGTGTGGTGGTTTAGGGGTTAATATGTTTATTATAGTGGTGGCAACGTTGGGGGCAGCAGATTAGGGGTTAATAAGTATAATGTAGGTGTCGGCGATGTCCGGAGCGGCAGATTAGGGGTTAATAAATATAATGTAGGTGTTGGCGATTTTGGGGGCAGCAGATTAGGGGTTAATAAGTATAATGTAGGTGTCGGCGATGTCGGGGGCGGCAGATTAGGGGTTAATAAGTATAATGTAGGTGTCGGCGATGTCGGGGCGGCAGATTAGGGGTCAATAAGTATAATGTAGGTGTTGGCGATGTTGGGGGTGGCAGATTAGGAGTTAATAAGTGTAAGATTATGGTTGTTTAGACTCTGGGTTCATGTTAGGGTGTTAGGTGTAAACATAAATTAAGTTTCCCCATAGGAATCAATGGGGCTGCGTTACGGAGCTTTACGCTGCTTTATTGCAGGTGTTAGGCTTTTTTTCAGCCAACTCTCCCCATTGATGTCTATGGGGAAATTGTGCACAAGCCTATACAACCAGCTCACCGCTGACTTAAGCAGCGCTGGTATTGGAGTGTGGTATGGAGCTCAATTTTGCTCTACGCTCACTTATTGCCTTTTAACGCCGGGTTTATAAAAACCTGTAATACCAGCGCTGTAGGTAAGTGAGCGGTGGCAATAACGTGCACCCCTCATAACGCAAAACTTGTAATCTAGCCGTATGTGTTTACCCCTTGCAAAGAGTAATACCACACATACCTACCACCCCTGTAAATGGGTTAAACACATAGTTAAATTACCACTTAGTAACTTTAGGAAACTGCTGGCCCGAGCAGAAAACTGCAGCTAGCCCAATCAGCAAAGCTAATCGCATGACCCAAATGTGCAACTAACACGACTGATTGAATCAGCAGCAATTTTCACTCGGGATCAGCAGTTCTCTGCAGCTCCCAAATGTTACTTTTACTTTGTGTTTAACCTTTTTGTGTTCTAAGGAGCATGTATTTTTTATTTGATATAATGGCCCTTAAAAGCAAAACAGAGAAATTCTGGGATTTGGTACTTCCTTTGACATTTAAAACATAAACTCTTTACTCCCCCTGGTGGTGCACACAAGCACAACTGGAAGAATATTGCTCCTCCTTACCAAGTACTTCACTAACAACTAAGGGGGAAATTTATCATGGTGCAGACAGACATGATTCGCTATAGCAAATCATGGCCGCCACACATCGATAAATGCTGACAGCATACGCTGTCGGCATTTATCATTGCACCAGCAGTTCTTGTGAACTGCTGGTGCAATACCGCCCCCTGCAGATTCATGACCAATCGGCCGTTAGCAGGGGGTGTCAATCAACCCAATCGTATTCCATCGGGCTGATTGCTGTCCGCCACCTTAGAGGTGGCGGACGAGTTAAGGAGCAGCGGTCTTAGGATCGCTGCTTCTTAACTTCTGCTTCAGGCGGAACTTAAGTGGAGTGGGTCGGAAGCAGCATCCGCTGCTTCATAAATAAACCCCTAAAGCTCTAAAATTGTTTTGAGGAGTGCTGAGCTAAAGAAGGGATGTCATTTAGGAGAGTTATGGGGGTCGATTTATGAAAGAGCGGACGCTGCTTCCGACCCACTCCGCTTCAGTTCGGCCTGAAACAGAAGTTAAGACGCAGCGATCCTAAGACCAATGCTCCTTAACTTGTCCGCTACCAACTGAGGTGGCGGACAGCAATCAGCCCGATCGAATACGATCGGGTTAATTGAAACCCCCTGCTAGTGGCCGATTTGTCGTGAATCTGCAGGGGGCGGTATTGCACCAGCAGTTAACAAGAACTGCTGGTGCAATGATAAATGCCGACAGTGTATGCTGTCTGCATTTATCGATGTGCGGCGGACATGATTCGCTATAGCGAATCATGTCTATCCGCACTATGATAAATTTACCCAATGGTCTCAAACATTAGCCTGGAGGCTGGATTACAATGATTTCTATAGTAGTCAAAGAAGTCCACACCTGGGGGTTATCTGACAAGAAATATATGGACTGTAAAAAAGCAACTTAAAGGGACAGTATACTAAATTGTTTTTCCCTTAATGTGTTTCCAATTACAGCTGTAGAGTATAAAATGTATGAGATTTGCTTTTTAAGGTTTATTTGTTTATATGAATGAGCTGATTTTGTGTTTTGAAGCCACAACCTAATAAAATGGGTTGAGCTTGTAGGTATAATCAGATCTCATTACTTTATCACATTGTGTAAATATACCTGCTTCATTATCTTATATCTGTCCATAAACGAATCACCAATACTTGGAGAGAACAATGGAAAATTAACATTTTATTACCTTATCTCTTCTATACCCCACTGGTAGTATAATTTATTCTGCTGGCTGTGTTTACACAGCTTAGCCTTAAAGGGACACTGAACCCAATTTTTTTCTTTCGTGATTCAGATAGAGCATTCAATTTTAAGCAACTTTCTAATTTACTCCAATTATCATTTTTTCTTCGTTCTCTTACTATCTTTATTTGAAAAAAGAAGGCATCTAAGCTTTTTTTTGGTTCAGAACTGTGGAAAGCACTTTTTTATTGGTGGATGAATTTATCCACCAATCAGCAAGGACAACCCAGGTTGTTCACCAAAAATGGGCCGGCATCTAAACTTACATTTTTGCATTTCAAATAAAGATACCAAGAGAATGAAGAAAATTTGATAATAGGAGTAGATTAGAAAGTTGCTTAAAATGTCATGCTCTATCTGAATCATGAAATAAAAAAATTGGGTTCAGTGTCCCTTTAAGGCCACAAACTTTCAGAATGGGTGGGGATACCAAAGGCTAAATCAACTATTTCAAATGCCAATATAACGGTAATGGAAAAACTTGTAAACTATTTAATACACTCCAGCAGGTAAAGTGGATCATTTGGAACAAATTAAAGTGGAAAAATTGAGCCTTAGTAAAAAAAAGTATAGTGGTTTACAAAGGAAGACAAAAACAGATCTGTTACTTAAAGTAACATGAAACACAGTTTTTTTCTATTATGATTCAGATAGAGCAAGCAATTTTAAATAGCTTTCCAATTAGCGCTAGCTGTTACCTAATTTATTTTGTTCTATTTGTAACCTTTGCTGAAAAGTATATCTAGGTAGGCTCAAAATCTGCTGATTGGTGGCTGCACATATATGCCTCTTGTCACTGGCTTCCAGCTAGCTCCCAGTAGTGCATTATTGCTACTTCAACAAAGGATATCAAGAGAATGAAGCAAATTATATAATAGAAGTAAATTGGAAAGTTGTTTAAAATTGTATAATCTATCTGAATATTGAAAGAAAAACTTGGGGGGGTTGTGTCCCTTTAATATTAGAAGAATCAACATGGATTAAATCATAAACCACTGCCATACTCACATGTCTGATATGCACCTGAAGATTTTTTACACCAAAAGATCGAATCACAAACCAAAGTTTTAGAGATCGAAAGCGGCGGCTCAGGGGAATTTGCCAGTGCTGGAATAAGTAAGCAGATTTAGAAAATGTACAATAATATTGAGAGCAGTAATATATACTGGCAAAAGCTCTGTGCATAATTCTGCCCTATTTGTGAGCACTTTGAGACTTAGGAACTAAATTGACACCCTTACCATGAAGTCAGTGGCAGCTCCAGTGTTTGCATGCCGGAGGTAAATTGGGTTTACGCTGAATGTTTGTTGCAGTTTGTATTTGTCCTTCACCCTAAAGTAAATATAGCTGTTAGCATTTAATTTCTATAGAAACCACAAGCACTTCAGTAACAGTGTAAAATACATAATTATAATATTTTTAGCCCATTTAATATCTTTATAGTCTTGTAACTTTTAAAGATTAAGAATACACATCTATAAATTCTCAGTCAAAGAAGGGCATTTTTTTATGCTGCACCTTAACAGAAATGTATTTATGTTTAGTGTGTTCTTTTTTTCCAAGACATTATCAGGGTGAACAAACATTATGTATCAGAAACATTTACACTAGAAGTATTTACACATGCTACAAAACTTGACTGCAGCAAAGAGGCTGCAATAGACATATGCTTGTTTTTTCTGTAAACGTACATTTCTATTCCTACTCTTGACGTTCTCCTGACCTATAAACATGCAGCAGAAAAGCTACATTCCTGGCATCAGTGTAGAAAATACTGCAGAACAGATATTCCTGGTCTGATGAGAGACATCTCTCTATACCCATATTGTAGCTCTGTCATATTTCTTAGGTTATATATATAAAAACCTAATTTATTACTATATATGGATTGTGCTGAGTCAACCCAAGACATTGGGATCTATTTAAAGGGACACTCAAGTCAAAATGAAACTTCACGATTCAGATAGAGCATGCAAATTTAAACAACTTTCCAATTTACTTCCATTAATAAAATGTGCACAGCCTTTTTATATCTACACTTTTTGAGTCACCAACTCCTACTGAGCATGTGCAAGAATTCACAGCATATACGTATATGCATTTGTGATTGGTTGATGGCTGTCATATGATACAAATAGTCAAAACTTTGCAATATATTTAACAAAAATCTACTACTCATTTGAAGTTAAGACTAAGTGCTATTGCATTGTCTTCTTATCATGCATTTGTTGATTATGCAAATCTACAGTGTTGACTGGTTCTTTAACAAGGACCGGATAAACAGGGGTGGGCAGGGTGCCTAGATTTACCAAAGATTTACCAAAGCACAATCTGCCATATGTGCAACGACTGCCTTTGCTAGCGCTTGGCCAGTCGCATGCAAGCAGGGGCTGTCAATCTCACTGGTCAGAGAAGTCCGGAGGAATCGAGAAATGCCACTTTACAGTTGGCAAAGCAGATTAAGAAGCATCGGTCTGATGAAAGCTGCTTCTTAACTCTCGGCTGCATGCTCGCTCCTGTGAGCCTGAAGCCAAATGTGCCTTGACGCTGCATTCACAGCTTCTTAAATAGAATCTATTGTGTTGCCTGGGCCCAAGAATAAAATAACAGCCCTCAACTCTCTGCACACTACAGTCTAAACCCAACCAGAGTTTCAGAGATTAAAGTTCAGCAGTATTCCAATCTATACTCATAAATAAATTAAAGGACACAATCCTTATGGCTCTCTATAGATATAGAACAAACACAACCCTGGTGTATCTCTTTATATGCATACATACTGTATATAGACACAATCCTGGTGTATCTCTTTATATGCATACATACTGTATATAGAACAAACACAACCCTGGTGGTAATTCTTATGCATACATACTGTATATAGAACAAACACAACCCTGGTGTATCTCTTTATATGCATACATACTGTATATAGAACAAACATAACCCTGGTGTATCTCTTTATATGCATACATACTGTATATAGAACAAACACAACCCTGGTGTATCTCTTTATATGAATGCATATTGTATATAGAACAAACACAACCCTGGTGTATCCCTTTATATGCATACATACTATATATATAACAAACACAACCCTGGTGTATCTCTTTATATGCATACAAATGTTTACAGAACAAACACAACCATGGTGTATCTCTTTATATGCATACATACTGTATATAGAACAAACACAACCCTGGTGCATCTCTTTATATGCATACATACTGTATACAGAACAAACACAACCCTGGTGTATCTCTTTATATGCATACAAACAATATATAGAACAAACACAACCCTGGTGTATCTCTTTATATGCATACATACTGTATATAGAACAAACACACCCCTGGTGTATCTCTTTATATGCATACATACTGTATATAGAACAAACACAACCCTGGTGTATCTCTTTATATGAATGCATATTGTATATAGAACAAACACAACCCTGGTGTATCCCTTTATATGCATACATACTATATATATAACAAACACAACCCTGGTGTATCTCTTTATATGCATACAAATGTTTACAGAACAAACACAACCATGGTGTATCTCTTTATATGCATACATACTGTATATAGAACAAACACAACCCTGGTGCATCTCTTTATATGCATACATACTGTATACAGAACAAACACAACCCTGGTGTATCTCTTTATATGCATACAAACAATATATAGAACAAACACAACCCTGGTGTATCTCTTTATATGCATACATACTGTATATAGAACAAACACAACCCTGGTGTATCTCTTTATATGCATACATACTATATATAGAGCAAACACACCCCTGGTGTATCTCTTTATATGCATACATACTGTATATAGAACAAACACGACCCTGGTATATCTCTTTATATGCATACATACTGTATATAGAACAAACACAACCCTGGTGTATCTCTTTATATGCATACATACTGTATATAGAACAAACACAACCCTGGTGTATCTCTTTATATGCATACATACTGTATATAGAACAAACACAACCCTGGTGTATCTCTTTATATGCATACATACTGTATATAGAACAAACACACCCCTGGTGTATCTCTTTATATGCATACATACTGTATGTAGAACAAACACAACCCTGGTGTATCTCTTTATATGCATACATACTATATATAGAACAAACACACCCCTGGTGTATCTCTTTATATGCATACATACTGTATATAGAACAAACACAACCCTGGTATATCTCTTTATATGCATACACACTGTATATAGAACAAACACAACCCTGGTGTATCTCTTTATATGCATACATACTGTATATAGAACAAACACAACCCTGGTGTATCTCTTTATATGCATACATACTGTATATAGAACAAACACAACCCTGGTGTATCTCTTTATATGCATACATACTGTATATAGAACAAACACAACCTTGGTGTATCTCTTTATATGCATACATACTGTATATAGAACAAACACAATCCTGGTGTATCTCTTTATATGCATACATACTGTATATAGAACAAACACAACCCTGGTGTATCTCTTTATATGCATTCATACTGTATATAGAACAGACACAACCCTGGTGTATCTCTTTATATGCATACATACAGTATATAGAACAAACACAACCCTGGTGTATCTCTTTATATGCATACATACTGTACTGTATAAAGAACAAACACAACCCTGGTGTATCTCTTTATATGCATACATACTATATATAGAACAAACACAACCCTGGTGTATCTCTTTATATGCATACATACTGTATATAGAACAAACACAATCCGGGTGTATCTCTTTATATGCATACATACTGTATATAGAACAAACACAACCCTGGTGTATCTCTTTATATGCATACATACTGTATATAGAACAAACACAACCCTGGTGTATCTCTTTATATGCATACATACTGTATATAGAACAAACACAACCCTGGTGTATCTCTTTATATGCATACATACTGTATATAGAACAAACACACCCCTGGTGTATCTCTTTATATGCATACATACTGTATGTAGAACAAACACAACCCTGGTGTATCTCTTTATATGCATACATACTATATATAGAACAAACACACACCTGGTGTATCTCTTTATATGCATACATACTGTATATAGAACAAACACAACCCTGGTGTATCTCTTTATATGCATACATACTGTATATAGAACAAACACAACCCTGGTGTATCTCTTTATATGCATACATACTGTATATAGAACAAACACAACCCTGGTGTATCTCTTTATATGCATACATACTGTATATAGAACAAACACAACCCTGGTGTATCTCTTTATATGCATACATACTGTATATAGAACAAACACAATCCTGGTGTATCTCTTTATATGCATACATACTGTATATAGAACAAACACAACCCTGGTGTATCTCTTTATATGCATTCATACTGTATATAGAACAGACACAACCCTGGTGTATCTCTTTATATGCATACATACAGTATATAGAACAGACACAACCCTGGTGTATCTCTTTATATGCATACATACAGTATATAGAACAAACACAACCCTGGTGTATCTCTTTATATGCATACATACTGTATGTATAAGAACAAACACAACCCTGGTGTATCTCTTTATATGCATACATACTATATATAGAACAAACACAACCCTGGTGTATCTCTTTATATGCATACATACTGTATATAGAACAAACACAATCCTGGTGTATCTCTTTATATGCATACATACTGTATATAGAACAAACACAACCCTGGTGTATCTCTTTATATGCATACATACTGTATATAGAACAAACACACCCCTGGTGTATCTCTTTATATGCATACATACTGTATATAGAACAAACACAACCCTGGTGTATCTCTTTATATGCATACATACTGTATATAGAACAAACACAACCCTGGTGTATCTCTTTATATGCATACATACTATATATAGAACAAACACAACCCTGGTGTATCTCTTTATATGCATACAAATGTTTACAGAACAAACACAACCCTGGTGTATCTCTTTATATGCATACATACTGTATATAGAACAAACACAACCCTGGTGTATCTATTTATATGCATACATACAGTATATAGAACAAACACAACCCTGGTGTATCTCTTTATATGCATACATACTGTATATAGAACAAACACAACCCTGGTGTATCTCTTTATATGCATACATACAGTAAATAGAACAAACACAACCCTGGTGTATCTCTTTATATGCATACATAATGTATATAGAACAAACACAACCCTGGTGTATCTCTTTATATGCATACATACTGTATATAGAACAAACACAACCCTGGTGTATCTCTTTATATGCATACATACTGTATATAGAACAAACACAACCCTGGTGTATCTCTTTATATGCATACATACTGTATATAGAAAAAATACAACCCTGGTGTATCTCTTTATATGCATACATACTGTATACAAAACAAACACAACCCTGGTGTATCTCTTTATATGCATACCAACAATATATAGAACAAACACAACCCTGGTGTATCTCTTTATATGCGTACATACTGTATATAGAACAAACACAACCCTGGTGTATCTCTTTATATGCATACATACTGTATATAGAACAAACATAACCCTGTGTATCTCTTTATATGCATACATACTGTATATAGAACAAACACAACCCTGGTGTATCTCTTTATATGCATACATACTATATATAGAACAAACACACCCCTGGTGTATCTCTTTATATGCATACATACTGTATATAGAACAAACACAACCCTGGTGTATCTCTTTATATGCATACATACTGTATACAGAACAAACACAACCCTGTTGTATCTCTTTATATGCATACATACTATATATAGAACAAACACAACCCTGGTGTATCTCTTTATCTGCATACATACTGTATATAGAACAAACACAACGCTGGTGTATCTCTTTATATGCAGACATACTATATATAGAACAAACACAAACCTGGTGTATCTCTTTATATGCATACATACTGTATATAGAACAAACACACCCCTGGTGTATCTCTTTATATGCATACATACTGTATATAGAACAAACACAACCCTGGTGTATCTCTTTATATGCATACATACTGTATATAGAACAAACACAACCCTGGTGTATCTCTTTATATGCATACATACTATATATAGAACAAACACAACCCTGGTGTAACTCTTTATATGCATACATACTGTATATAGGACAAACACAACCCTGGTGTATCTCTTTATATGCATACATACTGTATATAGAACAAACACAACCCTGGTGTATCTCTTTATATGCATACATACTGTATATAGAACAAACACAAACCTTTTGTATCTCTTTATATGCATACAAACTGTATATAGAACAAACATAACCCTGGTGTATCTCTTTATATGCATACATACTGTATATATAACAAACACAACCCTGGTGTATCTCTTTATATGCATACATACTGTATATAGAACAAACACAACCCTGGTGTATCTCTTTATATGCATACATACTGTATACAGAACAAACACAACCCTGGTGTATCTCTTTATATGCATACATACAGTATATAGAACAAACACAACCCTGGTGTATCTCTTTATATGCATACATAATGTATATAGAACAAACACAACCCTGGTGTATCTCTTTATATGCATACATACTGTATATAGAACAAACACAACCCTGGTGTATCTCTTTAAATGCATACATACTGTATATAGAACAAACACAACCCTGGTGTATCTCTTTATATGCATACATACTATATATAGAACAAACACAACCCTGGTGTAACTCTTTATATGCATACATACTGTATATAGGACAAACACAACCCTGGTGTATCTCTTTATATGCATACATACTGTATATAGAACAAACACAACCCTGGTGTATCTCTTTATATGCATACATACTATATATAGAACAAACACAACCCTGGTGTATCTCTTTATATGCATACATACTGTACATAGAACAAACACACCCCTGGGGTATCTCTTTATATGCATACATACTGTATATATAACAAACACAACCCTGGTGTATCTCTTTATATGCATACATACTGTATAAAAAACAAACACACCCCTGGTGTATCTCTTTATATGCATACATACAGTACTGTATATAGAACAAACACAACCCTGGTGTATCTCTTTATATGCATACATACTGTATATAGAACAAACACAACCCTGGTATATCTCTTTATATGCATACATACTGTATATAGAACAAATACAACCCTGGTGTATCTCTTTATATGCATACATACTGTATATAGAACAAACACAACCCTGGTGTATCTCTTTTTATGCATACATACTGTATATAGAACAAACACAACCCTGGTGTATCTCTTTATATGCATACATACTGTATATAGAACAAACACAACCCTGGTGTATCTCTTTATATGCATACATACTGTATATAGAACAAACACAACCCTGGTGTATCTCTTTATATGCATACATACTGTATATAGAACAAACACAACCCTGGTGTATCTCTTTATATGCATACATACTGTATATAGAACAAACACAACCCTGGTGTTTCTCTTTATATGCATACATACAGTATATAGAACAAACACAACCCTGGTGTATCTCTTTATATGCATACATACTGTATATAGAACAAACACAACCCTGGTGTATCTCTTTATATGCATACATACTGTATATAGAACAAACACAACCCTGGTGTATCTCTTTATATGCATACATACTGTATATAGAACAAACACAACCCTGGTGTATCTCTTTATATGCATACATACTGTATATAGAACAAACACAACCCTGGTGTATCTCTTTATATGCATACATACTGTACTGTATAAAGAACAAACACAACCCTGGTGTATCTCTTTATATGAATACATACTGTATATAGAACAAACACAACCCTGGTGTATCTCTTTATATGCATACATACTGTATATAGAACAAACACAACCCTGGTGGTATCTCTTTATATGCATACATACTGTATATAGAACAAACACAACCCTGGTGTATCTCTTTATATGCATACATACTGTATATAGAACAAACACAATCCTGGTGTATCTCTTTATATGCATACATACTATATATAGAACAAACACACCCCTGGTGTATCTCTTTATATGCATACATACGGTATATAGAACAAACACAACCCTGGTGTATCTCTTTATATGCATACATACTGTATATAGAACAAACACAACCCTGGTGTATCTCTTTTTATGCATACATACTATGTATAGAACAAACACAACCCTGGTGTATCTTTTTATATGCATACATACTGTATATAGAACAAACTCAACCCTGGTGTATCTCTTTATATGCATACATACTGTATATAGAACAAACACAACCCTGGTGTATCTCTTTATATGCATACATACTGTATATAGAACAAACACAACCCTGGTGAATCTTTTTATATGCATACATACTGTATATAGAACAAACACAACGCTGGTGTATCTCTTTATATGCATACATACTGTATACAGAACAAACACAACCCTGGTATATCTCTTTATATGCATACATACTGTATATAAAACAAACACAACCCTGGTGTATCTCTTTATATGCATACATACTGCATATAGAACAAACACAATCCTGGTGTATCTCTTTCTATGCATACATACTGTATATAGAACAAACACAACCCTGGTGTATCTCTTTATATGCATACATACTGCATATAGAACAAACACAACCCTGGTGTATCTTTTTATATGTGTACATACTGTATATAGAACAAACACAACCCTGGTGTATCTCTTTATATGCATACAAATGTATACAGAACAAACACAACCCTGGTTTATCTATTTATATGCATACATACTGTATATAGAACAAAGACAACCCTGGTTTATCTATTTATATACATACATACTGTATATAGAACAAAGACAACCCTGGTGTATTTCTTTATATGCATACATACTGTATATAGAACAAACACAACCCTGGTGTATCTCTTTATATGCATACATACTGTATATAGAACAAACACAACCCTGGTGTATCTCTTTATATGCATACATACTGTATATAGAACAAACACACCCCTGGTGTGTCTCTTTATATGCATACATACTGTATATAGAGCAAACACAACCCTTGTGTATCTCTTTATATGCATACATACTGTATATAGAACAAACACACCCCTGGTGTATCTCTTTATATGCATACATACTGTATATAGAACAAACACAACCCTGGTGTATCTCTTTATATGCATACATACTGTATATAGAACAAACACAACCCTGGTGTATCTCTTTATTATGCATACATACTGTATATAGAACAAACACAACCCTGGTGTATCTCTTTATATTCATACATACTGTATATAGAACAAACACAATCCTGGTGTATCTCTTTATATGCATACATACTATATATAGAACAAACACACCCCTGGTGTATCTCTTTATATGCATACATACTGTATATAGAACAAACACAACCCTGGTGTATCTCTTTATATGCATACATACTGTATATAGAACAAACACAACCCTGGTGTATCTCTTTTTATGCATACATACTGTATACAGAACAAACACAACCCTGGTGTATCTCCTTTTATGCATACATACTATGTATAGAACAAACACAACCCTGGTGTATCTCTTTATATGCATACATACTGTATATAGAACAAACACACCCCTGGTGTATCTCTTTATATGCATACATACTGTATTGTATATAGAACAAACACAACCCTGGTGTATCTCTTTATATGCATACATACTGTATATAGAACAAACACAACCCTGGTATATCTCTTTATATGCATACATACTGTATATTGAACAAACACAACCCTGGTGTATCTCTTTATATGCATACATACTGTATATAGAACAAACACAACCCTGGTGTATCTCTTTATATGCATACATACTGTATATAGAACAAACACAACCCTGGTGTATCTTTTTATATGCATACATACTGTATATAGAACAAACACAACGCTGGTGTATCTCTTTATATGCATACATACTGTATACAGAACAAACACAACCCTGGTGTATCTCTTTATATGCATACATACTGCATATAGAACAAACGAAGTTCGGTTCGGATCGATTCGAATTCGGAAAATTTCGAATCGATTCGTTTCGGATTTATTTTGGATTCATTCGGATTCGAAGAAATTCGTCTGGATTCGGTTTGGAAATTCGGCAATTCGGTAAGTGTTAGGTGGGATTAGACTAGTATTATACTGTATATTAGGTGTTAACCTAACATACTGTATAATACTAGTGTAATCCCAATGGCCATCCGAATATAAGAATCGAATCGATTCGATTTGGTTCGATTCGGAAAATTCTGCAACATTTTACTCGGAAATTTGGTTCGATCCGAATCGCCGAATTTTCCGAATTTTCCGAATTTTCCGAATCCCACATGTCTACCTTATATGCATACATACAGTATATAGAACAAACACAACCCTGGTGTATCTCTTTATATGCATACATACTGTATATAGAACAAACACAACCCTGGTGTATCTCTTTATATGCATACATACTGTATATAGAACAAACACAACCCTGGTGTATCTCTTTATATGCATACATACTGTATATAGAACAAACACAACCCTGGTGTATCTCTTTATATGCATACATACTGTATATAGAACAAACACAACCCTTGTGTATCTCTTTATATGCATACATACTGTATATAGAACAAACTCAACCCTGGTGTATTTCTTTATATGCATACATACTGTATATAGAACAAACACAACCCTGGTGAATCTTTTTATATGCATACATACTGTATATAGAACAAACACAACGCTGGTGTATCTCTTTATATGCATACATACTGTATACAGAACAAACACAACCCTGGTATATCTCTTTATATGCATACATACTGTATATAAAACAAACACAACCCTGGTGTATCTCTTTATATGCATACATACTGCATATAGAACAAACACAATCCTGGTGTATCTCTTTCTATGCATACATACTGTATATAGAACAAACACAACCCTGGTGTATCTCTTTATATGCATACATACTGCATATAGAACAAACACAACCCTGGTGTATCTTTTTATATGCATACATACTGTATATAGAACAAACACAACCCTGGTGTATCTCTTTATATGCATACAAATGTATACAGAACAAACACAACCCTGGTTTATCTATTTATATGCATACATACTGTATACAGAACAAAGACAACCCTGGTTTATCTATTTATATGCATACATACTGTATATAGAACAAAGACAACCCTGGTGTATTTCTTTATATGCATACATACTGTATATAGAACAAACACAACCCTGGTGTATCTCTTTATATGCATACATACTGTATATAGAACAAACACAACCCTGGTGTATCTCTTTATATGCATACATACTGTATATAGAACAAACACACCCTGGTGTATCTCTTTATATGCATACATACTGTATATAGAGCAAACACAACCCTTGTGTATCTCTTTATATGCATACATACTGTATATAGAACAAACACACCCCTGGTGTATCTCTTTATATGCATACATACTGTATATAGAACAAACACAACCCTGGTGTATCTCTTTATATGCATACATACTGTATATAGAACAAACACAACCCTGGTGTATCTCTTTATTATGCATACATACTGTATATAGAACAAACACAACCCTGGTGTATCTCTTTATATGCATACATACTATATATAGAACAAACACACCCCTGGTGTATCTCTTTATATGCATACATACTGTATATGGAACAAACACAACCCTGGTGTATCTCTTTATATGCATACATACTGTATATAGAACAAACACAACCCTGGTGTATCTCTTTTTATGCATACATACTATATATAGAACAAACACAACCCTGGTGTATCTCTTTATATGCATACATACTGTATATAGAACAAACACAACCCTGGTGTATCTCTTTATATGCATACATACTGTATATAGAACAAACACACCCCTGGTGTATCTCTTTATATGCATACATACTGTATTGTATATAGAACAAACACAACCCTGGTGTATCTCTTTATATGCATACATACTGTATATAGAACAAACACAACCCTGGTATATCTCTTTATATGCATACATACTGTATATTGAACAAACACAACCCTGGTGTATCTCTTTATATGCATACATACTGTATATAGAACAAACACAACCCTGGTGTATCTCTTTATATGCATACATACTGTATATAGAACAAACACAACCCTGGTGTATCTTTTTATATGCATACATACTGTATATAGAACAAACACAACGCTGGTGTATCTCTTTATATGCATACATACTGTATACAGAACAAACACAACCCTGGTATATCTCTTTATATGCATACATACTGTATATAGAACAAACACAACCCTGGTGTATCTCTTTATATGCATACATACTGCATATAGAACAAACGAAGTTCGGTTCGGATCGATTCGAATTCGTAAAATTTCGAATCGATTCGTTTCGGATTCATTTTGGATTCATTCGGATTTGAAGAAATTCGTCTGGATTCGGTTTGGAAATTCGGCAATTCGGTAAGTGTTAGGTGGGATTAGACTAGTATTATACTGTATATTAGGTGTTAACCTAACATACTGTATAATACTAGTGTAATCCCAATGGCCATCCGAATATACGAATCGATTCGATTCGGTGCGATTCGGAAAATTCTGCAACATTTTAATCGGAAATTCGGTTCGATCCGAATCGCCGAATTTTTCGAATTTTCCGAATTTTCCGAATTTTCCGAATCGAACCGAACCGAATCCCACATGTCTACCTTATATGCATACATACAGTATATAGAACAAACACAACCCTGGTGTATCTCTTTATATGCATACATACTGTATATAGAACAAACACAACCCTGGTGTATCTCTTTATATGCATTCATACTGTATATAGAACAAACACAACCCTGGTGTATCTCTTTATATGCATACATACTGTATATAGAACAAACACAACCCTGGTGTATCTCTTTATATGCATACATACTGTATATAGAACAAACACAACCCTTGTGTATCTCTTTATATGCATACATACTGTATATAGAACAAACTCAACCCTGGTGTATCTCTTTATATGCATACATACTGTATATAGAACAAACACAACCCTGGTGTATCTCTTTATATGCATACATACTGTATATAGAACAAACACAACCCTGGTGAATCTTTTTATATGCATACATACTGTATATAGAACAAACACAACGCTGGTGTATCTCTTTATATGCATACATACTGTATACAGAACAAACACAACCCTGGTATATCTCTTTATATGCATACATACTGTATATAAAACAAACACAACCCTGGTGTATCTCTTTATATGCATACATACTGCATATAGAACAAACACAATCCTGGTGTATCTCTTTCTATGCATACATACTGTATATAGAACAAACACAACCCTGGTGTATCTCTTTATATGCATACATACTGCATATAGAACAAACACAACCCTGGTGTATCTTTTTATATGCGTACATACTGTATATAGAACAAACACAACCCTGGTGTATCTCTTTATATGCATACAAATGTATACAGAACAAACACAACCCTGGTTTATCTATTTATATGCATACATACTGTATATAGAACAAAGACAACCCTGGTTTATCTATTTATATGCATACATACTGTATATAGAACAAAGACAACCCTGGTGTATTTCTTTATATGCATACATACTGTATATAGAACAAACACAACCCTGGTGTATCTCTTTATATGCATACATACTGTATATAGAACAAACACAACCCTGGTGTATCTCTTTATATGCATACATACTGTATATAGAACAAACACACCCCTGGTGTATCTCTTTATATGCATACATACTGTATATAGAGCAAACACAACCCTTGTGTATCTCTTTATATGCATACATACTGTATATAGAACAAACACAACCCTGGTGAATCTTTTTATATGCATACATACTGTATATAGAACAAACACAACGCTGGTGTATCTCTTTATATGCATACATACTGTATACAGAACAAACACAACCCTGGTATATCTCTTTATATGCATACATACTGTATATAAAACAAACACAACCCTGGTGTATCTCTTTATATGCATACATACTGCATACAGAACAAACACAATCCTGGTGTATCTCTTTCTATGCATACATACTGTATATAGAACAAACACAACCCTGGTGTACCTCTTTATATGCATACATACTGCATATAGAACAAACACAACCCTGGTGTATCTTTTTATATGCATACATACTGTATATAGAACAAACACAACCCTGGTGTATCTCTTTATATGCATACATACTGTATATAGAACAAACACAACCCTGGTGTATCTCTTTATATGCATTCATACTGTATATAGAACAAACACAACCCTGGTGTATCTCTTTATATGCATACAAATGTATACAGAACAAACACAACCCTGGTTTATCTATTTATATGCATACATACTGTATATAGAACAAAG
The DNA here is from genome assembly GCF_027579735.1 of Bombina bombina. Taxonomy (NCBI): domain Eukaryota; kingdom Metazoa; phylum Chordata; class Amphibia; order Anura; family Bombinatoridae; genus Bombina; species Bombina bombina. Next base: position 525,128,672 of record NC_069504.1, read on the forward strand.
ACAACCCTGGTTTATCTATTTATATACATACATACTGTATATAGAACAAAGACAACCCTGGTGTATTTCTTTATATGCATACATACTGTATATAGAACAAACACAACCCTGGTGAATCTTTTTATATGCATACATACTGTATATAGAACAAACACAACGCCGGTGTATCTCTTTATATGCATACATACTGTATACAGAACAAACACAACCCTGGTATATCTCTTTATATGCATACATACTGTATATAAAACAAACACAACCCTGGTGTATCTCTTTATATGCATACATACTGCATACAGAACAAACACAATCCTGGTGTATCTCTTTCTATGCATACATACTGTATATAGAACAAACACAACCCTGGTGTACCTCTTTATATGCATACATACTGCATATAGAACAAACACAACCCTGGTGTATCTTTTTATATGCGTACATACTGTATATAGAACAAACACAACCCTGGTGTATCTCTTTATATGCATACAAATGTATACAGAACAAACACAACCCTGGTTTATCTATTTATATGCATACATACTGTATATAGAACAAAGACAACCCTGGTTTATCTATTTATATGCATACATACTGTATATAGAACAAAGACAACCCTGGTGTATTTCTTTATATGCATACATACTGTATATAGAACAAACACAACCCTGGTGTATCTCTTTATATGCATACATACTGTATATAGAACAAACACAACCCTGGTGTATCTCTTTATATGCATACATACTGTATATAGAACAAACACACCCCTGGTGTATCTCTTTATATGCATACATACTGTATATAGAGCAAACACAACCCTTGTGTATCTCTTTATATGCATACATACTGTATATAGAACAAACACAACCCTGGTGAATCTTTTTATATGCATACATACTGTATATAGAACAAACACAACGCTGGTGTATCTCTTTATATGCATACATACTGTATACAGAACAAACACAACCCTGGTATATCTCTTTATATGCATACATACTGTATATAAAACAAACACAACCCTGGTGTATCTCTTTATATGCATACATACTGCATACAGAACAAACACAATCCTGGTGTATCTCTTTCTATGCATACATACTGTATATAGAACAAACACAACCCTGGTGTACCTCTTTATATGCATACATACTGCATATAGAACAAACACAACCCTGGTGTATCTTTTTATATGCATACATACTGTATATAGAACAAACACAACCCTGGTGTATCTCTTTATATGCATACATACTGTATATAGAACAAACACAACCCTGGTGTATCTCTTTATATGCATTCATACTGTATATAGAACAAACACAACCCTGGTGTATCTCTTTATATGCATACAAATGTATACAGAACAAACACAACCCTGGTTTATCTATTTATATGCATACATACTGTATATAGAACAAAGACAACCCTGGTTTATCTATTTATATACATACATACTGTATATAGAACAAAGACAACCCTGGTGTATTTCTTTATATGCATACATACTGTATATAGAACAAACACAACCCTGGTGAATCTTTTTATATGCATACATACTGTATATAGAACAAACACAACGCCGGTGTATCTCTTTATATGCATACATACTGTATACAGAACAAACACAACCCTGGTATATCTCTTTATATGCATACATACTGTATATAAAACAAACACAACCCTGGTGTATCTCTTTATATGCATACATACTGCATACAGAACAAACACAATCCTGGTGTATCTCTTTCTATGCATACATACTGTATATAGAACAAACACAACCCTGGTGTACCTCTTTATATGCATACATACTGCATATAGAACAAACACAACCCTGGTGTATCTTTTTATATGCGTACATACTGTATATAGAACAAACATAACCCTGGTGTATCTCTTTATATGCATACAAATGTATACAGAACAAACACAACCCTGGTTTATCTATTTATATGCATACATACTGTATATAGAACAAAGACAACCCTGGTTTATCTATTTATATGCATACATACTGCATATAGAACAAACACAACCCTGGTGTATCTTTTTATATGCGTACATACTGTATATAGAACAAACACAACCCTGGTGTATCTCTTTATATGCATACAAATGTATACAGAACAAACACAACCCTGGTTTATCTATTTATATGCATACATACTGTATATAGAACAAAGACAACCCTGGTTTATCTATTTATATGCATACATACTGTATATAGAACAAAGACAACCCTGGTGTATTTCTTTATATGCATACATACTGTATATAGAACAAACACAACCCTGGTGTATCTCTTTATATGCATACATACTGTATATAGAACAAACACAACCCTGGTGTATCTCTTTATATGCATACATACTGTATATAGAACAAACACAACCCTGGTGTATCTCTTTATATGCATACATACTGTATATAGAGCAAACACAACCCTTGTGTATCTCTTTATATGCATACATACTGTATATAGAACAAACACACCCCTGGTGTATCTCTTTATATGCATACATACTGTATATAGAACAAACACAACCCTGGTGTATCTCTTTATATGCATACATACTGTATATAGAACAAACACAACTCTGGTGTATCTCTTTATTATGCATACATACTGTATATAGAACAAACACAACCCTGGTGTATCTCTTTATATGCATACATACTATATATAGAACAAACACACCCCTGGTGTATCTCTTTATATGCATACATACTGTATATAGAACAAACACAACCCTGGTGTATCTCTTTATATGCATACATACTGTATATAGAACAAACACAACCCTGGTGTATCTCTTTATATGCATACATACTATATATAGAACAAACACAACCCTGGTGTATCTCTTTATATGCATACATACTGTATATAGAACAAACACAACCCTGGTGTATCTCTTTATATGCATACATACTGTATATAGAACAAACACACCCCTGGTGTATCTCTTTATATGCATACATACTGTATTGTATATAGAACAAATACAACCCTGGTGTATCTCTTTATATGCATACATACTGTATATAGAACAAACACAACCCTGGTGTATCTCTTTATATGCATACATACTGTATATTGAACAAACACAACTCTGGTGTATCTCTTTATATGCATACATACTGTATATAGAACAAACACAACCCTGGTGTATCTCTTTATATGCATACATACTGTATATAGAACAAACACAACCCTGGTGTATCTTTTTATATGCATACATACGGTATATAGAACAAACACAACGCTGGTGTATCTCTTTATATGCATACATAGTGTATACAGAACAAACACAACCCTGGTATATCTCTTTATATGCATACATACTGTATATAGAACAAACACAACCCTGGTGTATCTCTTTATATGCATACATACTGCATATAGAACAAACGAAGTTCGGTTCGGATCGATTCGAATTCGGAAAATTTCGAATTGATTCGTTTCGGATTCATTTTGGATTCATTCGGATTCGAAGAAATTCATCTGGATTCGGTTTGGAAATTCGGCAATTCGGTAAGTGTTAGGTGGGATTAGACTAGTATTATACTGTATATTAGGTGTTAACCTAACATACTGTATAATACTAGTGTAATCCCAATGGCCATCCGAATATACGAATCTAATCGATTCGATTCGGTTCGATTCGGAAAATTCTGCAACATTTTAATCGGAAATTCGGTTCGATCCGAATCGCCGAATTTTCCAAATTTTCCGAATCGAACCGAACCGAATCCCACATGTCTACCTTATATGCATACATACAGTATATAGAATAAACACAACCCTGGTGTATCTCTTTATATGCATACATACTGTATATAGAACAAACACAACCCTGGTGTATCTCTTTATATGCATACATACTGTATATAGAACAAACACAACCCTGGTGTATCTCTTTATATGCATACATACTGTATATAGAACAAACACAACCCTGGTGTATCTCTTTATATGCATACATACTGTATATAGAACAAACACAACCCTTGTGTATCTCTTTATATGCATACATACTGTATAAAGAATAAACACAACCCTGTTGTATCTCTTTATATGCATACATACTGTATATAGAACAAACACAACCCTGGTGTATCTCTTTATATGCATACATACTGTATATAGAACAAACACAACCCTGGTGTATCTCTTTATATGCATACATACTGTATATAGAACAAACACAACCCTGGTGTATCTCTTTATATGCATACATACTGTATATAGAACAAACACAACCCTGGTGTATCTCTTTATATGCATACATACTGTATATAGAACAAACACAACCCTGGTGTATCTCTTTATATGCATACATACTGTATATAGAACAAACACAACCCTGGTGTATCTCTTTATATGCATACATACTGTATATAGAACAAACACAACCCTGGTGTATCTCTTTATATGCATACATACTGTATATAGAACAAACACAACCCTGGTGTATCTCTTTATATGCATACATACTGTATATAGAACAAACACAACCCTGGTGTATCTCTTTATATGCATACATACTGTATATAGAACAAACACAACCCTGGTGTATCTCTTTATATGCATACATACTGTATATAGAACAAACACAACCCTGGTGTATCTCTTTATATGCATACATACTGTATACAGAACAAACACAACCCTGGTGTATCTCTTTATATGCATACATACTGTATATAGAACAAACACAACCCTGGTGTATCTCTTTATATGCATACATACTGTATATAGAACAAACACAACCCTGGTGTATCTCTTTATATGCATACATACTGTATATAGAACAAACACAACCCTGGTGTATCTCTTTATATGCATACATACTGTATATAGAACAAACACAACCCTGGTGTATCTCTTTATATGCATACATACTGTATATAGAACAAACACAACCCTGGTGTATCTCTTTATATGCATACATACTGTATATAGAACAAACACAACCCTGGTGTATCTCTTTATATGCATACATACTGTATATAGAACAAACACAACCCTGGTGTATCTCTTTATATGCATACATACTGTATATAGAACAAACACAACCCTGGTGTATCTCTTTATATGCATACATACTGTATATAGAACAAACACAACCCTGGTGTATCTCTTTATATGCATACATACTTTATATAGAACAAACACAACCCTGGTGTATCTCTTTATATGCATACATACTGTATATAGAACAAACACAACCCTGGTGTATCTCTTTATATGCATACATACTGTATATAGAACAAACACAACCCTGGTGTATCTCTTTATATGCATACATACTGTATATAGAACAAACACACCCCTGGTGTATCTCTTTATATGCAAACATACTATATATAGAACAAACACAACCCTGGTGTATCTCTTTATATGCATACATACTGTATATAGAACAAACACAACCCTGGTGTATCTCTTTATATGCATACATACTGTATATAGAACAAACACAACCCTGGTGTATCTCTTTATATGCATACATACTGTATATAGAACAAACACAACCCTGGTGTATCTCTTTATATGCATACATACTGTATATAGAACAAACACACCCCTGGTGTATCTCTTTATATGCATACATACTGTATATAGAACAAACACAACCCTGGTGTATCTCTTTATATGCATACATACTCTATATAGAACAAACACAACCCTGGTGTATCTCTTTATATGCATACATACTGTATATAGAACAAACACAACCCTGGTGTATCTCTTTATATGCATACATACTGTATATAGAACAAACACAACCCTGTTGTATCTCTTTATATGCATACATACTATATATAGAACAAACACAACCCTGGTGTATCTCTTTATATGCATACATACTGTATATAGAACAAACACAACCCTGGTGTATCTCTTTATATGCATACATACTGTATATAGAACAAACACAACCCTGGTGTATCTCTTTATATGCATACATACTGTATATAGAACAAACACAACCCTGGTGTATCTCTTTATATGCATACATACTGCATATAGAACAAACACAACCCTGTTGTATCTCTTTATATGCATACATACTGTATATAGAACAAACACAACCCTGGTGTATCTCTTTATATGCATACATACTGTATATAGAACAAACACAACCCTGGTGTATCTCTTTATATGCATACATACTGTATATAGAACAAACACACCCCTGGTGTATCTCTTTATATGCATACATACTGTATATAGAACAAACACAACCCTGGTGTATCTCTTTATATGCATACATACTGTATATAGAACAAACACAACCCTGGTGTATCTCTTTATATGCATACATACTATATATAGAACAAACACAACCTGGTGTATCTCTTTATATGCATACATACTGTATATAGAACAAACACAACCCTGGTGTATCTCTTTATATGCATACATACTGTATATAGAACAAACACAACCCTGGTGTATCTCTTTATATGCATACATACTGTATATAGAACAAACACAACCCTGGTGTATCTCTTTATATGCATACATACTGTATATAGAACAAACACACCCCTGGTGTATCTCTTTATATGCATACATACTGTATATAGAACAAACACAACCCTGGTGTATCTCTTTATATGCATACATACTGTATATAGAACAAACACAACCCTGGTGTATCTCTTTATATGCATACATACTATATATAGAACAAACACAACCCTGGTGTATCTCTTTATATGCATACATACTGTATATAGAACAAACACAACCCTGGTGTATCTCTTTATATGCATACATACTTTATATAGAACAAACACACCCCTGGTGTATCTCTTTATATGCATACATACTGTATACAGAACAAACACAACCCTGGTGTATCTCTTTATATGCATACATACTGTATATAGAACAAACACAACCCTGGTGTATCTCTTTATATGCATACATACTTTATATAGAACAAACACACCCCTGGTGTATCTCTTTATATGCATACATACTGTATATAGAACAAACACAACCCTGGTGTATCTCTTTATATGCATACATACTGTATATAGAACAAACACAACCCTGGTGTATCTCTTTATATGCATACATACTGTATATAGAACAAACACAACCCTGGTGTATCTCTTTATATGCATACATACTGCATATAGAACAAACACAACCCTGTTGTATCTCTTTATATGCATACATACTATATATAGAACAAACACAACCCTGGTGTATCTCTTTATATGCATACATACTGTATATAGAACAAACACAACCCTGGTGTATCTCTTTATATGCATACATACTGTATATAGAACAAACACACCCCTGGTGTATCTCTTTATATGCATACATACTGTATATAGAACAAACACAACCCTGGTGTATCTCTTTATATGCATACATACTGTATATAGAACAAACACAACCCTGGTGTATCTCTTTATATGCATACATACTATATATAGAACAAACACAACCCTGGTGTATCTCTTTATATGCATACATACTGTATATAGAACAAACACAACCCTGGTGTATCTCTTTATATGCATACATACTTCATATTGAACAAACACAACCCTGGTGCATCTCTTTATATGCATACATACTGTATATAGAACAAACACAACCCTGGTGTATCTCTTTATATGCATACATACTGTATATAGAACAAACACACCCCTGGTGTATCTCTTTATATGCATACATACTGTATATAGAACAAACACAACCCTGGTGTATCTCTTTATATGCATACATACTGTATATAGAACAAACACAACCCTGGTGTATCTCTTTATATGCATACATACTATATATAGAACAAACACAACCCTGGTGTATCTCTTTATATGCATACATACTATATATAGAACAAACACAACCCTGGTGTATCTCTTTATATGCATACATACTGTATATAGAACAAACACAACCCTGGTGTATCTCTTTATATGCATACATACTTTATATAGAACAAACACACCCCTGGTGTATCTCTTTATATGCATACAAATGTATACAGAACAAACACAACCCTGGTGTATCTCTTTATATGCATACATACTGTATATAGAACAAACACAACCCTGGTGTATCTCTTTATATGCATACATACTGTATATAGAACAAACACAACCCTGGTGTATCTCTTTATATGCATACATACTATATATAGAACAAACACAACCCTGGTGTATCTCTTTATATGCATACATACTGTATATAGAACAAACACAACCCTGGTGTATCTCTTTATATGCATACATACTTTATATAGAACAAACACACCCCTGGTGTATCTCTTTATATGCATACAAATGTATACAGAACAAACACAACCCTGGTGTATCTCTTTATATGCATACATACTGTATATAGAACAAACACAACCCTGGTGTAGCTCTTTATATGCATACATACTTTATATAGAACAAACACACCCCTGGTGTATCTCTTTATATGCATACATACTGTATATAGAACAAACACAACCCTGGTGTATCTCTTTATATGCATACATACTGTATATAGAACAAACACAACTCTGGTGTATCTCTTTATATGCATACATACTGTATATAGAACAAACACAACCCTGGTGTATCTCTTTATATGCATACAAATGTATACAGAACAAACACAACCCTGGTGTATCTCTTTATATGCATACATACTGTATATAGAACAAACACAACCCTGGTGTATCTCTTTATATGCATACATACTGTATACAGAACAAACACAACCCTGGTGTATCTCTTTATATGCATACATACTGTATATAGAACAAACACAACCCTGGTGTATCTCTTTATATGCATACATACTGTATATAGAACAAACACAACCCTGGTATATCTCTTTATATGCATACATACTGTATATAGAACAAACACAACGCTGGTGTATCTCTTTATATGCATACATACTGTATATAGAACAAACACAACCCTGGTGTATCTCTTTATATGCATACAAATGTATACAGAACAAATACAATCCCTGTCTCTCTCTGTTTTTGTCTCATTAAAATTCTGGACAGGAAACAAATGGAGAAAAATGTAAAATATGGCAAATCCTTGATGACAAGTGGGAATGTTTTTTTTAAAATTCACTGTTAAAAAAAGACTGTTGTTTGATAATGTAAGTTCTATATTACAGAATATGAAATGTGTGCTATTGAAACAGTATCACATAGATCTTAAAGGGCCAACATAGTTGAACAATGACATGACATGCTCTAATTTGTTAAAGCATGTCATTTTAAGACTAGTGACCCTGCACTACTGTGTGTTTTAGGGGAAGTATACACTAATTTTCCTATAACTGCATGTAGTAGACATTACTATAAAGAAGGATATGCACAGCTACAGATACTGATATAAAACTCCAGTGTAAAACCTTTTAAAAACTTACTTAGAAGCTTCCAATTTAACACTGTTAACAAGATAAGCCTGGGACACCCACTGAAAGGATCTGATAGCAGAACCTCCCCCCTCCCTTGCATATGAAAAGACCCATTATAAAAACAGAAGCAGTCTGAAGTCTGTATACATCAGTATACATCTAAAATTTTGGGGCTTGGTTAGGAGTCTGAAAATCAGCACAATGTTATTTAAAAATAAGCAAAACTATACATTTTTACAAAAACACACCCAGATGGGCTACATAAATGGATCATCTACAAAACATTTATGCCACGAAAAATCTAGTGTATAATGTCCCTTTAGCCTGCAAACTGTTTAAACACACAGTAGAAAATCTGCTCGGGAACCACTGAGCTCTGCTGGTCCTAAGTGGAAACCACAGCTGATCCAATCAGCAGTGCAAGTCGCATGACTCAACTGTGTAACTAGGGCTGCTGATTGGATCAGCTGCAGTTAACACTCAGGACCAGCAATGCTCTGCAGGTCCAGAGTTAAACTTCTAATGAGTGTTAAAGTAGTGAAGTGCTAGTCTTAAAATTACATACTCAAACAAGAGCATGTAATTATTTACTATTATGGCATTTGAATACATATACACTTCGTACAGCATACTGGGTGTGGCCAATACAGTGGCTAACAAGAATATTTATTATTACGCCCACCAGAAAGCAGTGCAGTCAAAGTGAACCATCATCCACTTGGAAGGATTAAAGGTGAAAGAATCAGCATATTCCACTCCATTCAACAGTGACCTGAATTCTGGACAAAGAAAAGCGGTTCCTGCATATGCAGCATCAATATGAAGCCACAGGCCTTCTCTGGCACCTAAAGAAAAACATACATAGTGAAAATATAGCAAGAAAACGAAAACAGTATGTAGCATTCAATGGGTTTTGTTAACTACACTTCTTCTGAAATACTTTTGTGATATGAGATTTTGTTTACTGTGCATACAGAACTGTGTAAACAACTTTACATGTTATTTAGCCATTGCCAAAAGTGTACGGTAATGTTAAACTTTCAGAGTGGTTGTCATTTGTAGTCAAAAGATGGACAATACACTTTAAAGGGACATGAGCCAGTACTTTAGTTTAAAAAAAACATAAAAATAAATAGATTGTGTTAAAACGTAGAAACATAATGGTGCTGCCGCAAGCTTACTGCCACATGAATTTATCAGTAAAAGTCATCTACTGAGCATGGGCAAGAAACGGACTTCCTATTGCTAATCTGCGTGTACGTGTCTGCAAGTGTACATATATCCTGTGACGTCAGCTCAAGTTAAACACAAGTGTTTTTTTTTGTTCTTTACCACATCTTCTGATAAGCAGTACAAGGCAATGACTGCTACTGTAAATAATAATGGTAGCATGAATCAGAAAATTACAATATTAAAAAATGGACAATAATTTTCAGTAGTAGTACATACTATTAATTAGCTTTCAAAAGAGGTGGTATTTATACATGTGTTTTGCTTTTTTAACCACCTCTTATAATAGGCAGTTCAATGTACTGACTACTAATACAAATAATACAAATAATAGCAAGAATCAGAAAATCACAATATTAAAAAAAATGGTCAATCATTTTCAGTAGTAGTACATACTTTGGATTGTCCTCCAGAAGAGGTAGAATTTTTTAATAAGTAGTTTTTTTCCCCTCTTTTTTTCATCCTGTCACATGATTTTTGCAGCATGCTCTACTGAGCATGGCCAAGAAACTGATTGGAGCTAGTGCACATGTATCCTAGCAACCACTTAAAAAGAGGATGCTCCTCCTCAGCCTTCCTGTAGAGACCACAAAGGCGGCCTTTCAACGGCTTAGAAATACATTTATGAGCCTACCTAGGTTTAGGTTTTAACAAAGAATGCCGAGATAACAAAGCAAATTTGATGATAAAAGTAAGATGGAACGTTGTTTAAAATTGCAAGCCCTTTCTGAATCATTAAACTTTAATTTTGACGTGACTGTCCCTTTAATAATGTTTTGTTTTTGTTTTTCATGCATACTTTTGCACCCTCATGCATGGGTAAGTTATTTTGATCCATATAGTTCTCTTTCTCATATTTTGTATTCATATAGTTTATATATCACATTTTTAATTATTTAAAGTGTCAGTAAATGAAGGTGTGTTACGGCTCACATATAGTTACACTGTAATGTTATGAGCACTACAAGATAAAAAAAATTCAATCACATATGTAAATATTAAGTTATAGCTTTTTGAAATTACCCAAAACGATAGTTAGGTAAGTCCTATCTGGCCGCCCATCTAGCCGATCCTGCAGTGGGATCGGCTAGTGTAATCTAATAACGCCCCTAGTAACGCTCATTAATGCTTGTTCACAGTCTATTTTCAGGCAAGCGATTCTCGCCATGAATTAAAACTGCACATGCGCAATACCTGCACTAGAGCGTAATAACTATAGAGAGTCAGTGTTTTAATTTAACAATCCCTGTCAATCAAGTAACGCGCGCCCTTGACAGATGCAGCATAAAAAAATAATAATTTACATTACCAACATTGGGCGGCCTGAGATCCGAACATGGAAGTAAGTTTAGATAAGTTTTAAATAACCATCTACAATGTTTAGAAAGGTGAAATGCAGCTAGATTGCTATATTTACATGTGGCATTTATAATTATTTTAAGAAAAAAAGCTAGGTTTACTGTCCCTTTAAATATTGAAACATTGGCACTGTTTACCCCTACTTATGTAACCCCTACTTATGAACTCATTTCTATGAAATTTGAGCTTTACAAATGATTGATAATATTAACAATAACTTACACACTGGGCCTAGCTCTGCTAGGTTATCAAATGAACAGACACCAGTTGTTCCTAAAGTTGCACAAACCTAAGAAGAAGAAAAAAAAAGTTTATTCAAGTGAAGATAACTAGCTGATCAATAGTTATGAGAGTTCTGTGAGAATATTGTAGACTATGTAAAAATCTTGGAATGATGATCTAGCTTACAAATGTGTTTATAGATGCCTGACTTCCAGCACTCTGAGGAATCAAAATGGCTGCCAACACCACGTGTCTAAGTAAAGACACTCATCATGGTAGAAACATATTCTAATGAATAACTACAGACATTATAATTATCTAAGAAATTCACTGCACAACGAATATAGCTAAAAGGGAAACAATTGGTTCATGGAGCAGCAACTTTGTTAAAAAACAAGTAAAACGTATGTAAGATATAGAGACATGTTGCTGGTGTTTGAAATATGTCAGACTATCTTTAGGTTTGCCACTCAGTATTTTGATATAGTGATATGTTTATTGCTCAAATCAATGTAGATAATGAATAATAAATCCCCTGTTATGCTGACACTTCATAAAAGTGTGTGGGAATCCCATTTGAAAAAAATTATCATTTTAGTCATATCAACCTTTTCATTGTAGTGCTGAAAGAGGACTTATGCTAATGTATACAAATTATCATGGGTAGTGTTTTTCCAAGAAATTTCATGTATATTGTCAAAAGTGAGTACAGGTGGCCCTCGTTTTACAACGGTTCAATTTACACCGTTTCAGAATAACAACCTTTTTTCCAGTCATGTGACTGCTAATGAAAAGCATTGAGAAGCAGTGCATTTATTAAAATACCCAGTAGGTGGAGCTGTCCGCTTGTGTTGCAGCAAAGTCAAGCAAGCTGAAATTAATCAGTTTAACCAGACCTGAGCTATCGAGCAGATTTCAAAGGAACAAGATCTTCTTGTCTATAACTGCAAGTGAAGTCTGTGTTGTGTGATTATTTTATTAGATTTATAATGCTGTTTAGCAAATGTTTTTGTTCATTAAACTTAGTTTAATTATATATTCTGTGTTGTGTGATTATTTTATTAGGTTTATAATGCTGTCTAGCATTTAAAGTCTTCATTTCTAAGCTTTAAAAATAATGTATTAGGTGTTACTTATGACAATTTTGAGAGGGGCCTGGAACCTATTTCCCTCACTTCCCATTGACTTACATTATAAACTGGGTTTCAATTTACAACGGTTTCGATTTACAACCATTCCTTCTGGAACCAAACCCGGCGTAAACTGAGGACTACCTGTATTCATATATTTATGTTGTTTTCGAAATAAAATATTTTATTTTCCTTAAAATCAATAATAATTATTATCATTAAGACTCCCGTATAAATTGTGTGGTGTTTTCAGTACATCTGCTCACTCACGAAAATAGGAACAAGCCCTCTTTTCCTGTCTTCTTCCACAGCATCCTTTAGAGTTTCTCCTCTAAGTGAGAAATTTTCATCCACTGGTAAAAATCTGACCTTTACTAATGAAATCAAAGCAGCCTTTTCCACAGAAGAATGGGCCTGCAGAATAGAGAAAGACAATAACAGCATTATTATAAACACAAAGTTACAGAGGCCGTTTTGCTCTTAAAGATATAGTTCAGTCAAAATTGGAATCCTCATGGCTGCATTTCAGTTTTGAATAGAAGCATTTTTGTAATATACAAGTATTAGCAAAAATGCTTCTAATAAAAGCTATTGCTGTTTCAAAAGTGTATTTAAGTATGCCGTGCACCAGCATTTTAAACACAGCACTTGCTCAGCGAGCCTAAGGTGCTTGTTCCATCTGGTAATGACTCAATTTGTTAATAGCTGAAATATTACAAGCTGATGCTCTGAGCAGCTGCAGTATTTATATCGCTGGTACACTGAGAATATCTGGCCATTCTTCACATGCACGTGCAGAGAAAAATGTTAACACTAAAACAGTGATAACTTTTACTAGAAACATTTTTGCCAATAAATGTATATTGCAAATATGTTTCTATTCAAATATGTAATTCATTTATGTGCATTTCAATTTTGACCGGAATGTCCCTTTAACTATTAAAATTATTGGCCAAGCAACTATACCAATTAGAGGTGGGAATAGATATAAGATTTTAGAGAAGAAGGAATTGTACTAGATGTTAAAATTAAAAACTAGACTCCCTATGGGTATGAATAGAGAGTGTGACATTAACTATTTCATTGATAACTAATCGTAAAGTATATCTATGGTTAGCCCCCCTTTACCTAGCTCTGGGTTTCTTTCTAATTGTACCTTTGTGATAATGTGGTTTGCTCCAAATTCCTATATTTTCCTTGTGTCATTCTCTTCCTATTTAATTTAAGCGCAAATTATTGTAACAAAAATTGGTCTTAATATAAGATTCGGAATATATATTTAAATGAAAATGTATATTTTACCAACTTCTCAAGCTAACTCTTTAGTAAAGAGAAAAAGAGAATATGGCTAATCCAAGGCTAGTAGTATGGAAACTCTTGTATAGATTGCTATATGCACTTGCGATTTTTACTATATATATATTATATGCTTATCATGTGTTATATGTTATTATATGGATCTGTTTTTCTTTTTTCACTTATTAGCCCCTCTTTGTAGTGCTAATCTGCATTCCATTTTATGGTCACATGTATATCATTTATTGGCTGTTTTTTAGCCTATTAAATGCAGGTTGTGCCTATAAAGACAATTTACTAAGTATGATAGCTATGTCTATGAATAAGCACCACTAGGGGGCGTGAAACGCGTCAGACTCTGTGCCTGTTGCCTGTCTGCTGTTACTTGGCTTCACAAGAGCGCTCAGCTAAAGCTGTTTTTATTGTTCTTTTTTTCAATAAATCTCTATTTTTATGCAATACCCTCCAGTAGTGCCTGCTCTTTTCTCCCATGTATTGTTATCTTTATTTTCAACTTTGACCTGAACCTTAAAAATACCAGCAATGTTGGTAAAATACAGGCTTGGTGGCAACCCCATCCGCAACACTTAGGGTGTAAAAGGACCATTAAGTCTTCACATAGGTCTTCTGTAAAAATGTATAAGGTCATTATGAAACCAAGGAATAATAGCTTTTTATTTATTGTATATACTAATGTATACACAAACTACACACACATACACACACACGTGCGCACAACCACGGATACATGTTCTTAATCTCTGCTTTTCTTACTGTATGAGTATGAAAAGCCCCTGATTGATAAACAGACACTCTACACAATCGGTTGTTATTGAGTATTTTGCACTGACCAAACAACACCCAATTTCTTCACACTCGTGTATTTTGAACATACCTGGTCAGATGCATAAGCTACTAAACGGGAGTTTAGGAAGGAATCATCTGAATCTGGTTCTAAAATTTTCATTTCCAAGATCTTATTTTTCCTTGCTGCCAGTAAAGCTATCAAGGTGGATTCACTCACAGTGCTCTGAAAAATACAAACTATTAGTTTCATTATATACATTATAGAGGATTGGAGTTATATTAGCTAAATATTAAGGGTGTGTCAGGGGGTGTCAATCAACCCAATCGTATTCGATTGTGTTGATTTCTGTCCGCGGCCTCAGAACAGCCGGACAAGTTATGGAGCAGCGGTCTTTAGAAGGCGTGCCGGAAGCAAGGGGCATCAAGCTTGATAAATCAGCCCCGTAATGTTAGCCCTAAAAATGTATTACTAAATGTTATATTAGCTACTGAATAACTGCATTAGCGCATCTACTCCTATCTATGCAGCAGTATACTATACTCTAATAGAAAATATTATCAAATAATATAGATACAAAACTTGCATAGCCTTTAAAGGGACAGTCTAGACAAAAATAAACTATCATGATTCAGATAGGCCATGTATTTTTAAACAACTTTCCAATTTACTTTTACCATCAATGTTTCTTTGTTCTCTTGGTATTCTTAGTTGAAAGTTAAACCTAGGTAGGCTCCTATGCTACTTTCTTAGCCCTTGAAGGCCGCCTCTTCTCTGAATTAATTTTGACAGTTTTATACAACTAGAGGGTGTTAGTTCACGTGTGCTATATAGATAACATTGTGCTTAAGCACATGGAGTTACCTAGGAGTCAGCACTGACTGGCTAAAATGCAAGTCTGTTAAAAGAACTGAAATAAGGGGGCAGTCTGTAGAGGCTTAGATACAAGGCAATCACAGAGGTAAAAATTATATTAAACATAGAAACATAGAATTTGACGGTAGATAAGAACCAAAAAGGCCCATCAAGTCTATCCATATTACATGTTACTTTTTCCTTAGGATAGCCTTATGCATGTCCCAGGCATTTTTAAATTCCTTTACAGTCTTTGTGTTTACCACCTCAAATGGAAGTTCATTCCATGAATCCACCACCCTTTCTGTAAAAAAATGCTTCCATATAACTGTGTTGTTTATGCAAAACTGGGGAATGGGTAATAAAGGGATTATCTATCTTTTCAAACAATAAAAATATTCTGATGTAGACCGTCCCTTTAATCAAGCATTTTGTAGAAAAAAAAGCCTTGATTAATTCATTCATAGGGGCATATGTATCAAGCTCCGATTGGAGCTTGATGCCCCGTGTTTCTGGTGAGCCAGCAGTTATGAAGCAGCGGTCACAAAGACCGCTGCTCCATAACCTGTCCGCCTGCTCTGAGTAGGCGGACAGACATCGCCAGAAATCAACGCGATTGAGTACGATCGGGTTGATTGACACCCCCCTGCAGGGGGCGGCGTTGCACCAGCAGCTCTTGTGAGCTGCTGGTGCAATGCTGAATACGGCGAGCGTATTGCTTGCCGTATTCAGCGAAGTCTGGCGGACCTGATCCGCACTGTTGGATCAGGTCCGCCAGACTTTAATAAATATGCCCCTTATTCCGTAAAGAGTGAATCTATTTTACTTTCTGATGCAGATTTTTCTACATGAAAACAAAGCTTTCCATTCTAAAGTGTTCCATTTTAAATCTCTTGTTTCTTACTTTAACTTTAACCCCTTAATGACAACTGACGTACCAGGTACGTCCTGCAAAAACTAGCAGTTAGTGACAATGGACGTACCTGGTACGTCAGTTGTCTAAGAGAGTGCTGGAAGCGATCGCAATCGCTTCCAGCAGCTCTCAGGGTATTGCAGTGATGCCTCGATATTGAGGCATCCTGCAATACCCTTTAAAAAGCATCCGATGCAGAGAGAGCCACTCTGTGGCCCTCTCTGCACCGGTAGCGATGGGGCCGTTCGTTGGTGGGTGGGAGCTTACAAGGGAGGAGGGTGGGCGGCCCATCGCTACCCGGCATCCGGTTCCTACAAGTGCATTGTGCACGCCGGATGCCGGGAGCGTGCGGAGGGGGGGCCTGCGTGTGCGCGCGCGCGCAGTGGCGTCACTAGGGTTGGTGTCACCCGGTGCGGTAAGTTATGGTGTCACCCCCCCCCCCCAGAAAGCAGACACACACAAAAACACAGGCAAACACACATACAAACACTCAGACACACTTAAAACATACTCAGATGCACACACAAACACTCGGAAACACACTCAGACACACACACACACAAAAACACTCAGACACACACACACACACACAAAAACACACACACACAAAAACACTGAGACACACATACAAAATATGTAAACTGCACTGCATTAATTATAAAGCTCATGCCTAGAGCTGCTCCCTGGCTCAGCAGAGCATCAAATGAAAGATAAACAGAGCACTCTAAAAATAAATCACTAAAGAAAAGTTTTAGGTGCAAACTATGAAAATTCTGCTCTCTGACTCTGTTCCAAGTCTGTCAGTGCACAGCCACGGGCCGCGTGCCTACCGCTTCTTATGGCCAATCAGCTCTGCACTCTGCCCACCCCCAGACCCCCGCCCGCCCTCCTACCTGTTCAGTGTGCACTTAGTGTACCGTAACCGTAATGGTCTGGTGGGCATCATATGTGGCTGCTTCACTTTAAAGACAGTGTCAAACAGTCATGCGGTCAGGTGCCAGGTATCCCCTCATGATTTGCCAGTTCCCGTTTAGAGAG
The DNA here is from genome assembly GCF_027579735.1 of Bombina bombina. Taxonomy (NCBI): domain Eukaryota; kingdom Metazoa; phylum Chordata; class Amphibia; order Anura; family Bombinatoridae; genus Bombina; species Bombina bombina. The sequence goes on from NC_069504.1 coordinate 525,146,935, forward strand.
ACAGCACAGCAGTGAGTGACTCCACTGCTCCACATGTCACTGAGCAGTGAGCACAGATAGGCAGGCAGGTTTAGGCTAGGAGCAGCCGGGAAAACTATTTGTTGAAATTGCAGCACTGGCTCAAGGGGCAAAAAAATTGTGTGTCTACATCTTCCCCAGTCCCACCAATGTTCACAAATGCCAGCCCCTCTAATAAAAAAAAAATCTATGCATCTCAACACTGTATTTCTTTGAATTTCAATAAAATTAAAAAAAAAAAAAAAAAAAAAAAAAATTTTTTTTTTTTTTTTTTTTTGGTGTCACCCCCTGGTGGGTGTCACCCGGGTGCGGCCCGCCCCCCCCCCCGCCCCCCCCTAGTGACGCCACTGCGCGCGCGCGCAGCAAACACTGCCACCAATGAGTTCTGTTAAGAGGGAGGGGGGGCAGCAAACTTTTAAAAAAAAAAAAAATAATAGGATCTGGTAGGGTTAGGGGGGTGGGGGTACTGGGGGGGGCAGCTACACTACAGAAAAAATGAAAAAACAACTAAAAATAAAAAAAAACACACTTTATTTTTTGGGGAAAACTGGGTACTGGCAGACAGCTGCCAGTACCCAAGATGGTGGCAAATAGGTAGGTGGGGAGGGTTAGAGAGGTGTTTGGGGGGGATCAGGGAGGTTGAGGGTTAAGGCAGGGGTCCATCACAGCTGAATAATTAAAAAAAAAAACAACAAAAAAAAAACACCTTTTATTTTAGTACTGGCAGACTTTCTGCCAGTACTTAAGATGGCGGGGACAATTGTGGGGTGGGGGAGGGAAGAGAGCTGTCTGGGAGGGATCAGGGGGTGGGATGTGTCAGGTGGGAGGCTAATCTCTACACTAAAGCTAAAATTAACCCTGCAAGCTCTCTACAAGCTACCTAATTAACCCCTTCACTGCTGGGCATAATACAAGTGTGGTGCGCAGCAGCATTTAGCGGCCTCCTAATTGCCAAAAAGCAACGCCAAAGCCATATATGTCTGCTATTTCTGAACAAAGGAGATCCCAGAGAAGAATTTACAACCATTTGTGCCATAATTGCACAAGCTGTTTGTAAATAATTTAAGTGAGAAACCTAAAATTGTGAAAAATGTCACTTTTTTTTTTATTTGCTCGCATTTGGCGGTGAAATGGTGGCATGAAATATACCAAAATGGGCCTAGATCAATACTTTGGGTTATCTACTACACTACACTAAAGCTAAAATTAACCCTTCAAGGTCCCTACAAGATCCCTAATTAACCCCTTCACTGCTGGGCATAATACACGTGTGGTGCGCAGCTGCATTTAGCGGCCTTCTAATTACCAAAAAGCAACGCCAAAGCCATATATGTCTGCTATTTCTGAACAAAGGGGATCCCAGAGAAGCATTTACAACCATTTGTGCCATAATTGCACAAACTGTTTGTAAATAATTTCAGTGAGAAACCTAAAGTTTGTGACAAAATTTGTGAAAAAGTGAACAATTTTTTTTATTTGCTCGCATTTGGCAGTGAAATGGTGGCATGAAATATACCAAAATGGGCATAAATCAATACTTTGGGTTGTCTTCTAAAAAAAAATATATACATGTCAAGGGATATTCAGGGATTCCGGACAGATATCAGTGTTCCAATGTAACTAGCGCTAATTTTGAAAAAAAGTGGTTTGGAAATAGCAAAGTTCTACTTGTACTTATTGCCCTATAACTTGCAAAAAAAGCAAACAACATGTAACCAGTGGGTATTTCTAAACTCAGGACAAAATTTAGAAACTATTTAGCATGGGTGTTTATTGGTGATTGTAGATGTGTAACAGATTTTGGAGGTCAAAGTTAGAAAAAGTGTGTTTTTTTCCATTTTTTCCTCATATTTTATATATTTTTTATATTAAATTATAAGATATGATGAAAAAAATGGTATCTTTAGAAAGTCCATTTAATGGCGAGAAAAACGGTATATAATATGTGTGGGTACAGTAAATGAGTAAGAGGAAAATTACAGCTAAACACAAACACCGCAGAAATGTAAAAATAGCCATTGTCATTAAGGGTAAGAAAACTGAAAAATGGTCCGGTCATTAAGGGGTTAAAAAGGCATTTGGAAAATGGTATTTTAATGTATTTATGTTAAAATAGTTTTTATTGAAATAACATCGTTAAACATAATACATCATTATATCATTGGTTACATTAACAATCACGATAATTACTATATTCAGCTTTCCAAATCATCATTTCTATCGTGTATATCTTCATTACACAGTATGTTCTGAAAACTAGGATATCCCACCTGGTGTATTTCTCATAAAAGACAACTGTCACATGTACCATTTTCTTATTACTATCAAGTAGAAATAATTACACAAACATAACATTTGGTCATTCAGGATTTAAAAATCATTTATCATAGCCACCTCTTATAAGTATTTTTTCTTCTATTCCTCCCCTCATCCATGATGAAGGAGAACCCTCATTAGTTGAGCTAATCTAATAAGCAGTCCTATTTCCTATTTAACCTTGTGCAGATCCCTCTCCTCTTCCTATTCCTCATTTAGTATATGTTCCCCTCCCCTTATGTAAAATTAAAGGGACATGAAAACGAAATATTTTTTTTCATGATTTAGAAAGAGCATGAAATTTTAAGCAACTATCTAATTTACTTCTATTATCTAATTTGCTTCACTCTTTTGATATTCCTTGCTGGAAAGCATATCTAGGCTCAGTAGCTTCTGATTGGTGGCTGCACACAGAGGCCTCTTGTGATTGGCTCACCCATGTGCATTGCTATTTCTTCAGCAAAGGATATCTAAAGAATTAAGCAAATTACATAATAGAAGTAAATTGGAATGTTGTTTAAAATTGTTTTCTCTATCTGAATCATGAAAGAAATTTTTGGGGTTTAATGTCCCTTTAAGTCAAATAAGTTAGGTTGGACGCATTATCCAGTAGAACCAGACTTTGTGGAATATGTCTACCGTCCCTAGTATCATTGCTGCTATTTTAATGTATTTAAAGGGACATTAAACCCAAACATTTTCTTCATGATTCAGATAGAGCAGAGCTTTCCAAACTTTTCATGTTGGTGACACACTTTTTTGGACCTACATCATTTCGTGACACAGTAATTCAGTTGTACTAACAAACAGGAGGTTAAAGGGATACTGAACCCAAATTTTTTCTTTCATGATTCAGATAGAGCATGCAATTTTAAGCAACTTTCTAATTTACTCCTATCATCAATTTTTCTTCATTCTCTTGCTATCATTATTTGAAAAAGAAAGTGCAGGACCCTGGACAGCACTTGTTTATTGGTGGATGAATTTATCCACCAATCAGCAAGGACAACCCAGGTTGCTCATCAAAAATGGACCGGCATCTAAACTTACATTCTTGCTTTTCAAATAAAAATAACGAGAATGAAGAACATTTGATAATAGGAGTAAATTAGAAAGTTGCTTAAAATTGCATGTTCTATCTGAATCGCAAAAGAAAAAATTTGGGTTCAGTGTCCCTTTAAACTAACTTGTTAGTACGGACACATACATATGATATATTATATAATAACGAAATGTATTTACAAGTAACAGTATGTATGTGAAAGAGTTAAAAAAAAGTTTAATAACACCAATAGCTACTTACTATTTTAATGGGATGTATGAAGTTGATGGGATGAAAACAGTTTCTGAATATTGGTGGAATATTAGATAAAGATACTCGCATTTTATCATCAATCATTTCTAAGCTTCCACTTCCTATCCATATATTAAGAGCACAAGCAGCAATGCACTACTGGGAGCTAGCTGCAAAAAAACCCAAAAAAACACTTTGACTTTTGACTTCAGCTCAGCATTTAAGATGCCACCCTCAGAGCTCTGTGAGTCTGACTGATTACTGCCTGCGCTGTAAACACACTGCTGTCCCACTCACTGACTACACATGCAGTCACGAGCCAATTAAGGAGACTACACGTGCAGTCAGGAGCCAATGTGATGCCAAAGCCGCCAATGGGAATAGTTTCAGTTCCCACTGAGCTGTGTCAATAGGTTAAGCTGATCTGTGACCCACTAGGTATCAATCACGTGTCAACCATGTGATATGCGTAGCAGACAGGCGGAAAGTTAGAAACCAAAAAAAAATATAAAAGAAAATTTAAATTTTAAAAAAATTGAAGCAGGGACACAACAAAAGAAGAAAGAACTCCAGCCAGCCTCCAGACATAAAAAATGAGTATACTTTAATAATAATAGACAGGAGCACAAAAATTCAAAAGATAAAATCAAAAACTCTCAGCTGATAAACGTCTTACGCGTTTCGGCTGTGTATAGGCTCATAGACATATTAGTTAGATACCAGCCAGAGCTTAAATAACCCTAGGCTAATTAACTAATCACAAAATGCTGAGAGAGATCTTAAAGGTACCACTACCTAAAAAATGGGAACAGTAGATCACATCTACTTGAAAGAAACATTATATGTCCCATAAATAGACAAGGCATATCCTAAGCATATAGTTACATTCTATAGTGTTATAATCTATACATATTTCAGCAAAAGCAAATTCCCTGTAAAAAATAGTAGGCTTATTAAATGTACAATATATAATTAACTTATGTATGCATTTTCAAGTACAGAAAAATATGTAAACACAACACTAATCTGTAAGCCCGTCTGATATTAAATTTACTCTTTGTGGGATATTTACAATCATATAGATTTACGCTCAACACCGCCGCCACCTACATTATATTTATTACCCCCTAATCTGCCGTCCCCAACATCGCCGCCACCTACATTATATTTATTAACCCCTAATCTGCCACCCCCAATGTCGCCTCCACCTACCTACACTTATTAACCCCTAATCTGCAGCCCCCAACATCGCCTCCACTATAATAAACATATTAACCCCTAAACCGCCGCACTCCCGCCTCGCAAACATTAGTTAAATATTATTAACCCTTAATCTGCCGTCCCTAACATCGCCGCCACCTACCTACATTTATTAACCCCTAATCTGCCGTCCCCAACGTCGCCGCCACTATATTAAAGTTATTAACCCCTAAACCTAACCCTAAACCTAACACCCACTAACTTAAATATAATTTAAATAAATCTAAATAAATATTCCTAACATTAACTAAATTATTCCTATTTAAAACTAAATACTTACCTATAAAATAAACCCTAAGCTAGCTAAAATATAACTAATAGTTACATTGTAGCTAGTTTAGGGTTTATTTTTATTTTACAGGCAAGTTTGTATTTATTTTAACTAGGTAGAATAGTTACTAAATAGTTATTAACTATTTAATAACTACCTAGCTAAAATAAATACAAATTTACCTGTAAAATAAACCTAACCTAAGTTACACTAACACCTAACACTACACTATAATTAAATAAATTAACTAAATTAAATACTATTAAATACAATAAAAACAAACAAAAAAAAAACTAGCCAAAGCTAAACTACCAATAGCCCTTAAAAGGGCCTTTTGCGGGGCATTGCCCCAATGTAATCAGCTCTTTTACCTGTAAAAAAAAATACAATCAACCCCCCCAACAGTAAAACCCACCACCCACACAACCAACCCCCCAAATAAAATACTATCTAAAAAAACCTAAGCTCCCCATTGCCCTGAAAAGGGCATTTGGATGGGCATTGCCCTTAAAAGGGCAGTTAGCTCTTTTGCCGCCCAAACCCTAATCTAAAAAATAAAACCCACCCAATAAACCCTTAAAAAAACCTAACACTAACCCCCTGAAGATCGACTTACCGGGAGACGTCTTCATCCAAGCCGGGCGAAGTGGTCCTCCAGACAGGCAGAAGTCTTCATCCTTGCTGTGCGAAGTGGTCCTCCAGACGGGCAGAAGTCTTCATCCAAGCCGGGCAGAAGTGGTCCTCCAGACAGCATCTTCATTCATCCAGCACGGAGCGGGTCCATCTTCAAGACATCCGACACGGAGCATCCTCTTCTGGCGATGACTAAAACAAAATGAAGGTACCTTTAAGTGACGCCATCCAAGATGGCGTCCCTTAGATTCCGATTGGCTGATAGAATTCTATCAGCCAATTGGAATTAAGGTAGAAAAAATCCTATTGGCTGATGCAATCAGCCAATAGGATTGAAGTTCAATCCTATTGGCTGATCCAATCAGCCAATAGGATTGAGCTCACATTCTATTGGCTGATTGGAACAGCCAATAGAATGCCAGCTCAATCCTATTGGCTGATTGGATCAGCCAATAGGATTGAACTTTAATCCTATTGGCTGATTGCATCAGCCAATAGGATTTTTTCTACCTTAATTGGATGACGTCACTTAAAGGTACCTTCATTCTGTTTTAGTCATCGCCAGAAGAGGATACTCCACGTCGGATGTCTTGAAGATGGACCCGCTCCGCGCCGGATGGATGAAGATAGAAGATGCTGTCTGGATGAAGACTTCTGCCCATCTGGAGGACCACTTCTGCCCGGCTTGGATGAAGACTTGCCTGTAAAATAAAAATAAATCCTAAACTAGCTACAATGTAACTATTAGTTATATTGTAGCTAGCTTAGGGTTTATTTTATAGGTAAGTATTTAGTTTTAAATAGGAATAATTTAGGTAATGATAGGAATATTTATTTAGATTTATTTAAATTATATTTAAGTTAGTGGGTGTTAGGTTTAGGGTTAGACTTAGGTTTAGGAGTTAATAACTTTAATATAGTGGCGGCGACGTTGGGGGCGGCAGATTAGGGGTTAATAAGTGGAGGTAGGTGGCGGCGACATTGGGGGCGGCAGATTACAGGTTAATAAATATAATGTAGGTGGCAGCAATTTTGGGGGCAGCAGATTAGGGGTTCATAAGTATAATGTAGGTGGCGGCGGTGTCCGGAGCGGCAGATTAGGGGTTAATAAGTATAATATAGGTGTCGGCGATGTCGGGATGGCAGATTAGGGGTTAATAAATATAATATAGGTGGCGGCGGTGTCTGGAGAGGCAGATTAGGGGTTACAATTTTTATTATAGTGTTTGCGATGCGGGAGGGCCTCGGTTTAGGGGTTAATAGGTAGTTTATGGGTGTTAGTGTACTTTTTAGCACTTTTTAAGTGTAAGATTAGGGGTGTTTAGACTCAGGGTTCATGTTAGGGTGTTAGGTGTAGACATAAATTTTATTTCCCCATAGAAATCAATAGGGCTGCGTTAAGGAGTTTTATGCTGCTTTTTGGCAGGTGTTAGACATTTTTCAGCCGGTTCTCCCCGTTGATTCCTATGGGCAAATCATGCCCGAGCACGTTACACCAGCTCACCGCTGACTTAAGCAGCGCTGGTATTGGAGTGCGGTAATGAGCAAAATTTTGCTCAACACTCACTTCTTGTCTTTTAACGACGGGTTTCTGAAAACTCTTAATACCAGCGCTGCATGTAAGTGAACAGTGAGGGAAAACTGCTCGTTAGCACCGCACAGCCTCTAATGCAAAACTCGTAATCTAGGTGATAGTTTTTTAGGGCATCTTCCGCAGTTAGGATGGGTAGGTGTTTTTCTACAATATTACATATTGCTCTATATTGGGAACTATATGTAGTAACAAACACTGGTTTTAGGGAATCTAACCTACCATGAGTTTCACCTCTACTTTTGTCCTGCAATATCTCCCCTCTAGACAGCCTACTGACTTCAAGGTATGCTCTATTTATGATTTTATTTTTATAGCCCCTCTCCTTAAGTTGAGCTTTCAATTCCTCACTTTCTCTCTAGAAATCTAAGTTGCTAGAGCAGTTTTGCTTAATGCGAATAAACTGCCCTTTTGCAATCCCAAAACCCTATGGGGTGGGTGATTGCTGCGGGCATGTAAGACCGCATTGGACGAGATAGGTTTTCTGTAAAGTATCGTATTGATATTCCTGTTAGAATTGTCTCCCATTAGTGTAACATCTAAATAGGGTATTTTGATAGCGTGATAAGAAAATGTGAATTGAAGGTTCACATTATTGTCATTCAACTGATTGACAAAGTCACATGCTTCTGTCTCCGTACCAGTCCAAATCAAAAGGAGATCGATGTATCTCTTATATAGTTTGATGCATCGACAAAAAGGGTTTCTATCCGCATAGACATGGGACAGCTCCCACCAATCCATAAATGGGTTGGCATACGCAGTGGCAAATTTGGCCCCCATAGCGGTCTCATATCTCTGCAGAAAGAACTCACCTCCAAACTCAAAGAAATTATGTGTCAACAAAGTATCAAGTACCCTCAGAAGATAATTTGTTAGGCCACTATAATAGTTGCTATATGTGTCCAGTGCAAATTTAATAGCCTCCATGGCAAGTTGGTGTGGTATTGTAGAATACAACCCTACTACATCTACTGTTAACCATGAGTAGTTTGCCTCCCAATCAACTTGGTCCAATGTATTTAATAGATGTTTATTATCTTTGATGTAGGAGGGTAAAAGGTAGACAAGGGTCTGCAAGAGAGATTCAGCCCAATCAGAGAGCTTTTCAAATAGAGATCCAATACCGGATACTATAGGTCTTCCACGCACCTCAACCAGAGATTTATGGACCTTTGGTAGGTGGTGGAAGATTGGGGTAATGGTTACATTCACAAAGAGAAAATCTCTAGTGTCCTCATCAATAAATCCCACTTGCAGTCCGTCATCCAACAGGTCCCATAGTACGGTCTTAAAACCTTCTATTGGGTTTCCCTTAAGCTTCAAATAAACATTGACATCGTATAGCTGTCTCCTGGCTTCTAAAATATAATCTGTTTTGTTCATAATAACAAGACTACCTCCTTTGTCAGAGTTTTTAATTATGATGTCATTTCCGTTTTTGAGTTTAGTCAAAGCTAATTGCTGAGAATCACTCAAATTTGGGAAACTTTTCTAATGATTTTTTGCCAAATCAATAAGATCTTCCTCAATTCTATGGTGTAAGGCCTCAATGAAGGGCCCTCTTTCTCTAGTTGGGTAGAAGGTAGAGCGAGGTTTATAACCTCCATGTGTGGTTTTTGTTTCAGAAGAGGAGGTGTTAGATTCTGCTAGTAAATCATGTAGGGTTAAATAGTCACAAGTATCGGAAAATTCGACCAGATCAAAAGGTCTGGTGGCATTGTCCATTGAAAAGTCGGCACTATCAGTCACTTTATTTTTATCACCGGACTTATTCCAAAAAAACTTTTTAAAAGTAAGATCTCTTATAAGTCTATTGACATCCACAATTGTTCTAAAGAGATCAAAATTGTTTGTTGGAACAAAGCCCAGTCCTAGGCCCAGCACCTGCTGTTCATCTGGTGACAGTTCTACATTAGATAAGTCAATATTTTTTATATTTTGTACTTGTTGCGACCTACCCTTGCTCTTCTGAATCCCTGCTTGCCTCTTGAGCCTCTTCCTATACCTCCTCCCCCTTCTATGTCCTATGTCTCTGGGGTCCATCTGAAAAACCTGCTGCTCATTAGATTTAATACAGGGTTTATTTGGCTGGCCTAGTGGTATTGTGTCACCCACACTAGGAACACACCTACACACTGCCGCCGACACACTAATGTGTCACGACACACAGTTTGGAAAGCACTGAGATAGAGAATACAATTTTAAACAACGTTCCAATTTACTTCTATTATCTATGTGCAGCTACTGAGCCTATCTAGATATGCTTTTCAGCAAATGATATCAAGAGAATGATGCAAATTAGACAATAGAAGAATAGAAGTAAATTGGAAAGTTGTTTAAAATTGTATTATGTATCTAAATCATAAAATAATGTTTTTGGGTTTAATGTCCCTTTAAGTCTATGTCCGGAAATTTAATTTTTGTCATTTATTGTACCATCTACTAAAGATTCTAAACTTTATTTACAAGTGGAGCGCTAACAGTTATGCGCAAACAAAAAAATGGTTTATCACGGGTGTTTGCCTAAGCGCAATTGAAGTTAATGCTCGTTGAGATATCGTGTCCTCAGAGATCTGATTAACTGTTTTGCAAAAAAAAAAAGTGTCACAAAACACTTAAAAAATACATTACAAAGTACAGTTACACTCATAATAACACTAATAAAAATATTTTTTTTGAAATTGTACAAAAAAGTTATAAGGGCCCTTGATAACTTCCCTTGCTCCGCTTTTGAGTATTTTACAAGACTATAAAATTGACTCCAACTTCTCTATTAATAGGGACAAGTCAGTCATTATACCGTTACATCTATTTCCCGATGAAACGCATTTCCTGCATAATCACACAAATTATCTCTGATTCCTTCAAATACTTGGGAATTACTCTTAAACCTACTATCCCACAAATGATAGACTTGAACTACAAAATTTTAAGAAGTACAAATGATTTAGAGTTATAGTATTGGCACAGATCAGGACATCTATCCTGATTGGGCCACGTACATGTGATTAAAATGTCTATTCTTCCAATGGCCCTTTATTTGTTCCAAATTTTGACATTAGTTCCATCACTATCATACATCTCATCATTAAAAAACCTACTCAGTACATTTATATTGTCTAACTCTAGGCCTAGAGTTCCTGAAACTACTCTTTTCTTAGTTAAGGACAGTGGAGGTTTAGGAGTTCCCAATTTACTAAATTACTATTAAGCTACACACTTAACGCGTATAGTGTCCTGGAACCAAATTAAAAATCCTAAACAATTGGTGACTCTAGAAGCTCAGATAACAATAGTGCCACTTTTTAGTGATATATGCTGGACCCCTAAAAACATTTGCCCTTTTCACATATACTCTAATCCCCTAATGGCAGAAACCCAGAAGATATGGGATAAAATATTAATCACACACATAGTGCTCTCTGGAGCGATTTCTTCCCTCGCTCCTCTTCTTGATAGCAGATTTTATCCATGTATTTTTTATATAAAACAGTTGTCATAAAGGGCTACTCACACATTCCCATTTATCTACTATTAACTAATAAACATATTAAAACACAACATGAAATAGAAAATGAAATTGGTTATCCATTTGATACTTGGTTCTACTTTCAACTCTGTCACTTTTCTTCTATAGCCACCCTAGCAAAGCTCAGATCTTCATTCTTTTGAATGCTTATGTACAACACTGGAAACACCCAGACACTTGATATCTCTCATTAATAACATTCTAGGTCTATCTGATCCCAGAAAATCCCCTTCATTCACAACCATGTGGGAAAAAGATTTAGATGTGCAACTCACAGACTCAGAAAGGGGAAAAATGTTTTCACAGCCTTAAAAAATCATCCATATCTACACGTATAGTGGAAACAAACTACAAAATTATCTCTAGATGGTACTTGACCCCAACCCACCTCCATAAGATATACCCATCTATATCAACTAAATGCTGAAGACAATGCAGAGTCCAGGGTACCTTAACTAACATATGGTGGACTTGTCCCTTGATTAAACCTTTTTGGGAACTAGTATCCCACCACATAGCAAACTAAGTACACAGTAATAGCCAACTAAATCCCCTAATCCTAAATGAATATGCTGAATAAATTACCCCAATTTAACTGTAAATATAAGCTCCAGCTATTCCAAATTATGCTCAATAGCGCTAACAGACTAATACCTCGCTATTGGAAAAAAATCACAGATTCCCACTATACCACAGTAGATACAAGAAGTTGAATATTAACTATCACTAGAAAAAATGTACCACTGTTATTAAGGTAAACTAGTACAGTTCTTGAATGTTCTATTTTACTGGTAACAAACTTAACCTTTTTCCAGTTCTGTTATCACTCGTTACTGTAAAAGTTGTATAAATCTAATAACAATACTATTGATATTTTTCCATTCCTTTAATTCTACAATACTGGAAATGTTGGTTTCCTTAAAGGTACAGTTTACGTCAGAACTATTTTTTTTTAAAGATAGATAATCCCTTTATTACCCATTCCCCTGTTTTGCATAACCAACACAGTTATATTAATATATTTTTTACCTCTCTGATTACCTTGTATCTAAGCCTTTGCCGATTGCAAATTTCAGTTCTTTTGACAGACTTGCATTTAGCCAATCAGTGCCCTCTCATTTGTAACTCTGTGGGCATGGTCACAATGTCACCTGTATGTCACACATGAACTAACGCCCTCTAGCTGTGATAAAATGCCAAATGCATTGAAATAAGGGCGGCCTTCAAGGGTTCAAAAATAAACATATGAGCCTACCTAGGTTTAGCTTTCACCAAAGAATACCAAGAGAACAAAGCAAATTTGATTATAAAAGTGAATTGTAAAGTTTTTAAAGTATAAAAAATCGGCCGCTAGCAGGGAGTGTCAATCATCCCGATCATATTCGATCGGGATGATTGCTATCCACCACCTCAGAGGTGGTAGATGAGTTAAGGAGCAGCGGTCTTAAAGGGACACTGAACCCAAGTTTTGTCTTTCGTGATTCAGATAGAGCATGCGATTTTAAGCAACTTTCTAATTTACTCCTATTTTTTGGTTCAGGGTGCTGGACAGCACTTTTTTTTATTGGTGGATGAATTTATCCACCAATCAGCAAGGACAACCCAGGTTGTTCACCAAAAATGAAGAACATTTGAAAATAGGAGTACATAAAAAGTTGCTGAAATGTAAGGCTCTATCTGAATCACAAAAGAAAATATTTGGGTCCAGTGTCCCTTTAAGACCGCTGCTTCTTAACTTTTGTTTCCGGCGAGCCTTGTATCTGTGCACGGGGCAAAGAAAATGTTAAAAAAAATTACTAAAAAGCAAAATTGATTTCAATAGCAGGGGCATGTTAGAGAAGTACTGAAATACAATTTTTAATAAAGCTGTTTATAGAATAAAGTTGCAGGTCAATGAAAAAGACATTAGGAAATATTAAAGAAACATAGAAGTCTATAATGTGGCTTTTTTAGCTTTTGGTTGGGGATGTACAAATATTTGTTACTAGACATTTGTTTCCCTAAATGGTTGTGATCTGTGGCGTTTGACTCACTCATTTTGGCAGCGGATTTAATACAGTAAAAGGGCAGAACACAAATATCTGTGTGTTGCACTTTTACTGCATTAAATCTGGATAAAATGAGCCAAATGCCACAGACCATGGCATATAATGTGCCTTTAATTAAACATTTTATTATAAACTAGTCCTAAAGCCCGTTCACACGGGCCGTGTGGTTTATTTTTATATTCTCTCTCTGTCTCTCTCTCCCCTATCTCTCTCTCTCCCCTCTTTCTCCCCCCTGTCTCTCTCACTCTCTCGCCCCTGTCTCTCTCACTCTATCCCCCCTGTCTCTCTCACTCTATCCCCCCTGTCTCTCTCACTCTATCCCCCCCTGTCTCTCTCACTCTATCCCCCCTGTCTCTCTCACTCTATCCCCCCTGTCTCACTCTCACTCTATCCCCCCTGTCTCACTCTCACTCTATCCCCCCTGTCTCTCTCACTCTATCCCCCCTGTCTCTCTCACTCTATCCCCCCTGTCTCTCTCACTCTATCCCCCCTGTCTCTCTCACTCTATCCCCCCTGTCTCACTCTCACTCTATCCCCCCTGTCTCACTCTCACTCTATCCCCCCTGTCTCTCTCACTCTATCCCCCCTGTCTCTCTCACTCTATCCCCCCTGTCTCTCTCACTCTATCCCCCCTGTCTCTCTCACTCTATCCCCCCTGTCTCTCTCACTCTATCCCCCTGTCTCTCTCACTCTCTCCCCCCTGTCTCTCTCTCTCTCTCTCTCTCTCTCTCTCCCCCCTGTCTCTCTCACTCTATCCCCCCTGTCTCACTCTCACTCTATCCCCCCTGTCTCACTCTCACTCTATCCCCCCTGTCTCACTCTATCCCCCCTGTCTCACTCTATCCCCCCTGTCTCACTCTCACTCCCCTGTCTCTCTCTCACTCCCCTGTCTCTCTCACTCTCTCGCCCCTGTCTCTCACTCTATCCCCCTGTCTCTCTCACTCTCTCCCCCCTGTCTCTCTCTCTCTCTCTCTCTCTCTCTCTCCCCCCTGTCTCTCTCACTCTATCCCCCCTGTCTCACTCTCACTCTATCCCCCCTGTCTCACTCTCACTCTATCCCCCCTGTCTCACTCTATCCCCCCTGTCTCACTCTCACTCCCCTGTCTCTCTCTCACTCCCCTGTCTCTCTCACTCTCTCGCCCCTGTCTCTCTCACTCTATCCCCCCTGTCTCTCTCACTCTATCCCCCTGTCTCTCTCACTCTATCCCCCCTGTCTCACTCTCACTCTATCCCCCCTGTCTCTCTCACTCTATCCCCCCTGTCTCTCTCACTCTATCCCCCCTGTCTCACTCTCACTCTATCCCCCCTGTCTCTCTCACTCTCTCCCCCCTGTCTCTCTCTCTCTCTCTCCCCCCTGTCTCTCTCTCTCTCCCCCCTGTCTCTCTCTCTCTCTCCCCCCTGTCTCACTCTCACTCTATCCCCCCTGTCTCACTCTCACTCCCCTGTCTCTCTCTCACTCCCCTGTCTCTCTCACTCTCTCCCCCCTGTCTCTCTCACTCTATCCCCCCTGTCTCACTCTCACTCTATCCCCCCTGTCTCACTCTCACTCTATCCCCCCTGTCTCTCTCACTCTATCCCCCCTGTCTCTCTCACTCTATCCCCCCTGTCTCACTCTCACTCTATCCCCCCTGTCTCACTCTCACTCTATCCCCCCTGTCTCTCTCACTCTCTCCCCCCTGTCTCTCTCTCTCTCTCTCCCCCCTGTCTCTCTCACTCTATCCCCCCTGTCTCACTCTCACTCTATCCCCCCTGTCTCACTCTCACTCCCCTGTCTCTCTCACTCTCTCCCCCCTGTCTCTCTCACTCTCTCTGAGGCTATGTTTGCGTTCGCGTGCGCAGTTGCGAGGGTGCGTGCGCATTCTGCAAGTGTGCTGTGTGATAGGCTAAGTGGGTGTCAACATCAAGTGTGCTGTGTGATAGGCTAAGTGGGTGTCAACATCAGTTTTTGCTTTGAGGGTACGGTGCGCATGAGGTCACGTAGGTGCGAGGGTGCGCGCGGTGAAAGTGTCACATCAGTTTTGTACGCATCAGTTTTGTACGCGGGTGCGCGCGGTGAGGGTGCGTGTGCGAGGTCAGCGGTGTGCGGTGAGGGTGCGCGTGCGAAGTATCAACAGCTGTCAGCTATAGGCCAAGGGTGCGCGTGCGATCAGCTGCAAGAGTTTGTCTGAACTGCGCATGACGGCTTCAGACAAACTCTTGTCTTTTATAATATAGGATGGGGCGGGGGTACCTGCCAATCAGTAACACAGGTGTTCTAACGCAAACTAAGGGGAAACTGAGACGGCCCACGGAGCAGATGAGACACATATACACAGTGGCTGCAACAATATCTAGGTAACTTACTTGTAGCACTCCACCTCCTTTGCTGTTTGGGTAATGATGTAGAAAATGAAATGGAAGCCCCAGCATTTTAGCCAACCAATCCATGACATTTATTTCCAGCTCAGTGCATGCTGGGCTAGATGCCTTTTCAAAAGAGAGAAATACAGATGACAATGGCTGATATTTGCAGGTACACACCAATTTTCACTCAATATTATAATATTTTGTCTATTCTTAAGCCAAAATACAGAGATAGTTCTTTAATTAGATAAATGTTGTGCATTATACCAAGTATAAATAACGCTCCTTGTACAATTTATTACTGGCAGGTAAGAAAAAAACTGATTTATTACCCAATCTTATACAATATTCAGGTTTACTGCTTTACATTTCCTTAAAGGGAAATACAATAGTCTATTATGCATAGGAAAGATAAAAAATAAGACATAAACATAATTTTTGCATTAAAAATAGTTAAAACTGTTGTAATTGACATTGAAACTAGCGAATATGTCATCTTTGGGAACAGCTGATAATTAAAGGGACAGTCTACACCAAAATTGTTATTGTTTAAAAAGATAGATAATTCCTTTACTACCCATTCCCCAGTTTTACACAACTAACATTGTTATATTAATATACTTTATAACATTTAAACCTTTAAATGTCTGCCTGTTTCTCAGTCACTACAGACAGCCTCTTATCACATGCTTTTTTATTAGCTTTTCACAACAAGAGACTGCTAAATCATGTGTGCCATATAGATTACATTGTGCCCTTTCCAATGGAGTTGTGCCTGGCACAGCACTAATCAGCTTAAATGCAAGTCAATAGATAATAAATAAATAGCCATGTGATAAGGGGGCTGTCAGAAGATGCTTAGATACAAGGTAATCACAGAGGTAAAAAGTATGTTAATATAACAGTGTTTGTTATGTAAAACTGGGGTATGGGTAATAAAGGAATTATCTATCTTTTTAAACAATACAATTTTTAGAGTAAACTGTCCCTTTAAAGATGAATTACTCACTGGCTGATAAGGACAACTCCCATGCCTCTATTGGTGAACAGGGACACTCACCACAAACATAAAAAAGGCTACTTTAATAAGCACATGAACATGTTTTTAGTAGTAAATTCTACACCTTTGTTGGGTGTATAATCACTATTTAAAATTAATCATGGGTTTGTAATGTATGGCCATCAAGTTAATCAGACCATACGCAGCTAAGTTAGCCCCTAATATCCTATAATTTGTATGATGTACACTGTCTAATCCACAGTGCAGCTTGCACACTTATTTATAATACTAATAATTGAATAATGAAATGTAAGAATTTCAAAATGATTGGTTATTTGTGTAATATTACATTTTTTTACCCTATCCATTAATTTTTCTCTGTGGATATTTGGAGGCACTTCCATGGCAACTTTGACATATTGCATAGCTGTTATAGTGCAATAAGTTTGCCATAAGCATGTAGATACATTTATATTAAGCAATGTTAGGAATTCATCACTGTAAAGTTGTAGTCATGTTTGTTAGCCTACAAATGCTCTGGGTGCTAGATAAAGACTTGTTGCTAAACTTCATAATACCACTTTGTATAGCATTACATTACTTTGCCAGGCAACTGCACAAGTGACATTTTACATTGAAGTCCATACCCATGTAAATCCCAAGCAGTTTATAGCATCTGCCAACATATCTCCCAGTAAAGAAGGCCAGGATGTAAGTGCAGGAAAATATGCATGCATATGCGGACTCTGCCAATGTACCACCTATAGTAGAAACACAAACACATATTGATATTAGTAACATATCTAAGAACTAGAGATGATATTGTACCATTTATAGAAATTCCTACCTCCTCTGAAACATTTGATAGAAGACTAAAATAAACTATTGTGTTATTGTAAACCAGGCGGGTAAAGAAATTAAAACTCCAACACATACAGTCCACAATTTTTTTTTAAAAAACAATAAAAAAATGTTTTAACTATTGCAGTGTCCTTCAACCTTAAAGGGACACTGAACACTGTGATTCAGATAGAGCATGAAATTTTAAGCAACTTTGTAATTTACTCCTATTATCAAATGTTCCTTATTCTCTTGGTATCTTTATTTGAAATGCAAGAATGTAAGTTTAGATGCCGGCCCATTTTTGGTGAACAACCTAGGTTGTCCTTGCTGATTGGTGGATAAATTCATCCACCAATCATAAACTGCTGTCCAGAGTTCTGAATCAAGAAAAAAGCTTAGATGCCTTCTTTTTTATATAAAGATAGCAAGAGAACGAAGAAACATTGATAATAGGAGTAAATTAGACAGTTGCTTAAAATTGCATGCTCTATCTGAATCACGAAAGAAAATTTTTGGGTTCAGTGTCCCTTTAAGAAATATAATTGTGCTTTAAAAATAAATGATAATTAGTGCTTATATAATGTAAATCAACACCAGTTTTGCTTGAATTAATACATTTTTAAATACGCAATTTGGCTTTGGTGTTAGTTTATATAAATCATATGAGAAGGAAATCCAGTGATCAAGCAATGTTATCTAATTTGGTTGCACAATGGAATTCTGTAAATATCAGTAATAATAATAATAATAATAATAAATTTTACCCCTGGCATAATGATATCTTCAATGTCCCTGAAGATGTTTTCCCAGCTCTCAGATTCTACTGGAGCACTATCCGGCAGGAGGGATCTCATGTAACCTGGCTGTACATCGGGGTTCACTCGCCGTTCTCGCACTGTACTAAGATACTGACAAATGTAATCCACCAGCTCTTTACCTGGTAATACACAGGGCAATATACAGTTACAAAATAATTAGAAAATACACATATAAGGTCAACAGAAAAAGTTCTGGAAAATATAAAATTAAACCCAGTTACAAAACCTAGATTTGTTTAGGGGTAGTAGCTGGATGCAAAGTTGATCAAAGTTTATATAAAGTGAATTAAAAGAAGCTGAATGGTTAATAGACATACGCATGATTTCATTAGTCGTTTGGAAAAAAAGGAAGGTAAAAAAAAAATTCCGGTTAATTCCTTAATTAATAAAATGAACAAATACAAAATCCTTAGTTCAAGTTTCTCTAAATATTAAACAACAGAATGTACAAATCAATGAATTTTGTATTTGGGAAAATGTGTTCAAATTTGTTGTTCATTTTCAAATGAATAATAAAAAAGTGCACATGTCTTATGCATATTAATGGTGGCTATTGTAAAAAAAAACAGTTCCTTTAAATTTAGTTAGGATTTAATCGAGCCAATATTTAGTAATTTTAATAAAACAGAAATATAAAACATTTAGATTGGACAAAAAAAGGAGGGTACCCATTGCTTTTATAGGTGTGCACACATTTCTTATGTATCTAGTGTGCAGAATTATTCATTTAAAATCATTTAAAATAAAAGAATAAATATTTGTTTAATTTTCCATTTATTGTCACCCACATTTTCTTTTAGTTCAGTTTGTAAACACAATTGGGAAAAATACAAATATAATACATTCTCACACACAAATCATTTAACTTGTTTAGAATAGAAATAATAATAATAATAATAATAATTATTATTATTATTAATAATAATAATAATAATAATACAGATGTAAAATCTAAAAATAAAAAGTTTTTAATATTGTATTATAATTACTATCACTGTTATGTAGTTTTTGTACTTAAAACAGACTAAATAAAACAAATAGGAGGACGAGGAATATGTTCTGAACAGCTTACAATCTACAGAGATAGTATTAATTATATAATTTTAAAAAGTGCTTATGCTGTTCTTGAGCTTTGAAAACAAATTGTTGTATAATAAGAGGAAAAACAGTAAAATGTTTATTCAAAAGGAAACATATTTAATTATTTTATTATCTTTAAGGCATTTGATAGTTAAGGGTCAATACAAGCTATAATAATTAAAAAAAAAGAACAAAATAAAGAGTAAAACAAGACTAAAAGACATTTAGAATTCTATAGTTAAGGATTAGAACTGAATGTATTATAATTGTTTAAATAAAATACTAACCTGTAGATAAAAAAATATATCTATCTGTTTGTCTAAGAACATATAAACTTTTTAACATAATCATACTATTTGTACACCATGAATTTATAATAAATATTCAGAAATAAATACAAAGGTGTCTGCATTTTAAAGATGAATTAGGCCACAGGCCATGGTCTACCAAATGCTGATTATGTTAACCATTACTGTGATGCTATATAACCTACCTCTCTTTCTGTACTCTTCAGGTTCCATTGCAGATTGCATCCAGTACCTGTGAATGACAGGTGTAAGTTCTATGATCTGACTGGAGCCGTATATCTGAGCATATCCTTTTTTATGTCAGCTTTTATACTCCTGTTATCTCTCTGACATACGCAATTTACATTTCTCCTATGTAAGCAAATTATCTTATTCCATTTATTTAAGACCTTCTCCACCATATGATTTAAAATAAAAGGGACTCTAACGCTCTGTTTGTTTTCCTGGCTATCTTTGATCTTCTCAGCTGTATCCAGACAGTTCAATTCACATTCATTCACAATTTACATCCAATTTTGGTCTTTGCTCTGTTGGAGTCGCATGTAACCTTTGCTTCTTTCCATTCCTCTCATACACTGACTTAAGGACAGGAATTTTAATGTTCTGTTTTGTTTCTATAAAATGTAATTATATGATTTTGGGACACAATTGTATCACACAATACGACCCTTAACAACATATGGAATAACACAACTTGAATCATTTTCACTCAGTTTAGATATAATCTTGTTAACCCTTTCACTTCTAAGTTATTGCTCAGTCCTGTACTGAGGCAGTAATAGGCTTTGACTTCATTATACTCAGTTTTAGTTTTTTTGTTATCTAGATCATAATTTACCATGCAAAATACATAAAGGGATTTTCAGTGTGTATGTGAGGAGGGGGATATCTACAGTATACATATATATATATATATATATATATATATATATATATATATATATATATATATATATATATATATATATATATATATATATATGAACTCCATTATGGAAGTAATTATTTCCTAAATATTCCATACAGTTTATGCTTCCACATTTAGCACTAGCTCAATAAAAAATGAAAATTAGAAGAAAACATTTGGTTTATTTTCTAGGTATTGAGATTACTATAGTAGATAATCAAATAAACACTAAAACACACTTTAAGAAAATTGATGCAGACAATTACATACACGTGGAAAGTTGCTACCTAGATAATAGGGTGAACAATATTCTCAAAGGGCACCTTCTGAAATTGTAGTAGTGTTGAAGACTATAATATTCAAGCTGAAATTATAAAAACAAGATTAATTGAAAGGGGCTATGATGAAGAAAGAGTAGATGAAACAATACATCTAGTGAGACAAGAAGAGAGGGCCAATTTACTTAAAATAAAATCTAAGGAAGATAAAAAGGATGAGACTAAGATATCAGTACCCTTCATCACCCAATTCAATGAACAACATAAAGTGATGAAAGCAATTTTAAATAAACGCTGGCGTTTAGTAAAGAAAGACCATGTGTTGGGAGACCGTCAGAAAACACCCTGAGATTATTTACAAAAAAGCTAAGAATTTAAATAATCTGCTAGCAATTAGCGAATTAAAGAAAAAACAAAATTCTGGCACCTGTGACGTACAAGGGGATGTAGTGAGAGGTTTATTCACCTGTAATCTATTGTTCAAAAGGATGCCATATGTCCTCTTTCCTGCTGGTGTTTTGTTTGAGGGTCCTGGACCCTCTTATAAAAAAGCCTAAGGATAAAGAAGTGTACTGGGTGTCCAATCAATGTTTTTTTCTATTTCCCAGTTGCAAAAAATTATCTCTGGGTTTCTAAAATCAATGCCTTACCTGTAATCTATTGTTCAAAAGGATGCCATCTGTCCTCTTTCCTGGTGTTTTTTCTGTTGAGGGTCCTGGACACTCTTATAAAAAGGCCGAAGGAGAAAGAAGTGTACTGGGTGTCCTGTCCAATCAATGTTTTTTTCTATTTCACATTTCCTAAAAATTATCTCTGGGTTTCTAAAATCAATGCTGTACCTGTACTCTATTGTTAAAAAGGATGCCATATGTCCTCTTTCCTGCTGTTGTTTTTGTTGAGGGTCCGGGACCCTCTTCTAAAAAGGCCAAAGGAGAACGACCTGTACTGTACTGGGTGTCCAATGATGTTTTTTTTTTCAATTTCATGGTTCCTAAAAAATATCTCAGTGTAACTAAAATCAATGCCATACCTGTACTCTATTGTTCAAAAGGATGGCATATGTGGTGTTTCATTCTGTTGAGGGTCGTGGGCCATCATATAAAACGGCTGAAGGAGAACGACCTGTACTGCCTTGCTGCTCCTTTAAGGCAGGCCAGCTCTTTGCATACATGTCCACAGACTCTGTAACGCATGCCTCTTTTAGGGAGAGGTGCAGCCATAATGCAGGGTCAGAACCTCTGCCTGCAACTGTTATACTCGATTTTGCGAAAGGAAGTAACCTTACCATGGTTCCCTGACCGCACGTCTTGTTGTTATATTTTGGTGAGGGTAATCATGATGGCCATGTAGACCACCCCCGAGAGGCCTGGAAGTAAGGGATGAGATGAAAGTGCTAAGAATAGTACAACTTGAAACAACCGAGTTAGCCATGGGTGTTAGTCCAAGACCGCTTGGCTTTTTTTTGGGTTTGGGTGTGGCTAATCATGCAGGCCATATAGACCTGCCACCATTCGGTGTTGTTTCAGGTATTAAACTAATAAGAACAGTACTACCAAAATACAGCCAATTAAGGGCCTATGAAGACTGAGCCAAGGTTGGATTGTAGTATTTTGTTAGGCTAATCATGATGGCCATGTAGACCACCCCCGAGAGGCCTGGAAGTAACAGGGATGAGATGAAAGTGCTAAGAATAGTACTACTTGAAACAACCAAGTTAGCCATGGGTGTTAGTCCAAGACCGCTTGGCTTTTTTTTGGGTTTGGGTGCGGCTAATCATGCAGGCCATATAGACCTGCCACCATTCGGTGTTGTTTCAGGTATTAAACTAATAAGAACAGTACTACCAAAATACAGCCAATTAAGGGCCTATGAAGACTGAGCCAAGGTTGGATTGTAGTATTTTGTTAGGCTAATCGGTAAAATCTTAGTTTAGCGTTCTAAATTATTTTCTCAGCCATATTTCATTATTTTCCTACAAAAATTGGCGTGGGGGTTCAGATGAGGGCTACCAACAATGCTGCAATGTTTGTGTCTCCAGAAACAAAAAGGGGAGCCCTATTTTGGGGTGTAAAGTCCCTGTTTTCCCCATAGACTTTCCACAGCCAGCCAGCTCTGCTCACCTACATGGATACATTGTATCAAACACTCAGCCTACAGGTTTTTATACATTTGTAACTGTTTACTGTACACAGACACTTAAAGCAGCCCTGTAACAACTGTACAAACTGCTGAGGAAATAATGTTCACACAGCCTTAAAGGGCAGGATAGCACCTGGTCACACAGTCTTAAAGGGACAGACAAAAAAAACACACAGCCTTGAAAGGGTCAACTAGCACAACACGCACACAGTCTTATAGGGACAGATTGCAGTAATGTTTATACAGCGCAACCTTAAAGGGCAGCTCGACACCTGCGCATAGAGCCTTAAAGGGACATATCACCATAATGTACACGCAGCGCAACCTTAAAGAGCAGCTTGACACCTGCGCAAAGAGCCTTAAAAGGACAGATCACCATAATGTGCATGGAGCGCAACCTTAAAGGGCAGCTCGAAACCTGCGCACAGAGCCTTAAAGGGACAGATTACCGCAATGTGCACCCAGCGCAACCTTAAAGGGCAGCTCGACACCTGCGCACAGAGTCTTAAAGGGACAGATCACCGCAATGTGCACGCAGCGTAACCTTAAAGGGCAGCTCGGCACCTGCTCACAGTCTTAAAGGGGCAGGCACACACAACCTTTTAGTGAGTTTACACGCACAGTTTTAAAGGGAGCGATAGTATGCATCCCCATGTGATGCACGCAGCCTTAAAGGGACGCTCTGTCTTAACGGGACAGTGGCACATGCACGCACACAAACATACAGAGCACTCTCAGCCTTTAAAAGGACAACTTGCACAACATGCATGCAGCCTAAAAGGGACAGATCATGGTAATATTCACGCAGCGCAACCTTAAAGGGCAGCTCGGCACCTGCGCACACAGTCTTTACGGTACAGGCACACACAACCTTTAGTGGTTAAACGCAGACAGTTTTAAAGAGAGTGATAGTATGCATCCACACGCAAAGCACAGCGCCTTAAAGGGACACTCTGTCTTAAAGGGACAGGTGCACGTGCACAGCCTTTAAAAGGACATCTTGCACCATAACCACACAGTGTTAACGGAACAGCTCACACCATGCACACCTAGCGCAACCTTAAAGGGCAGCTCACCGCCTGCTCACACAGTCTTAAAAGGGCAGGCACACACAACTTTTAGTGGGTAAAGTCACACCACACGCACACAGTCTTAAAGGGAGCGTTAACAGTATACATCCACAGTCCACACACAACGCACACAGCCTTAAAGGAACATCTCACACAATGCTCAGTCTTTAACGGGCAGGCACACAGGCTTTTAAGCACACCCAAATGCACACAGCCTTAAAGGGGCACCCAGTATTAAAGTGACAGACAAACGCAGACTTTAAAGGGGGAGCACACACCACATACACACACAGTTTTAATGGTACAGGTGCACAAACACAGCACACACAGCCTTAACAGCACAGATCACATTACGCTTGCACAGTCTTAAAGGGACAGTACACTGTAAAATTGTTTTTCCATAAATTTATTTTAACTGACTTGTTATACCAACTGCAGAGTATAAAATATTTGAGAAATTGCATTTTTGGGTTTATTTGTGTATCTGAAGTAGCTGGTTTTGTGCTTTGAAACCACAGCCTATTACAATGGGTTGAGCTTCAGGTAATATCAGATCTCATTATGTTATCACTTTTATGTACACAAACTTGCTTCCTTACCTTATATTTGTCTGGAACACCAAAGCTCAATACATAGAGAGAACAATGGAAAATTATAATTTTATTACTTAACTATCATCCCCCCCACTGAGAATGTAATCTCTTCTGTGGGCTGTATTTACTTAGGCTTGTCAATAGCGTATACGCCAGTATCAAAACTTTCAGTATAGGTTGGGAAACCACAAGCTAAATCAGCTATTTCAAATGATGAAATATGAGTAAAGGAGTTACTTGCAACCAATTTAATACACTCTAGCAGGTAAAAAGGATAATTGGGAATAATTTAAAGGGGAGAAAGTTTTTGGGTGAACTGTCCCTTTAACGGCACGGACACCCTCACACAATGCACACAGTCCTTAAAGTGATAGTAAACTTTTCCCCTTTGTCTAAACAAATCTGGAATGTTATAGATATTTTAGGAGTTTAACTCTTCAGTTATATGAAGATGCGCTATAACTTACTTTTTAATGTAGCGCTGAAATTCAAATACCCTGCCCTGGCCACAAACTTGAAAAGTAATATTTTTATTGAACTAACAGTTTGAAATATTTTCCAATCATCTCTCTAAAACAAAGGTGCTGTATGACTAGAGGGCTGATTGGGGAACCGTTCAAACTGTTAGCTCAACAACAAAAAAACACACACACTCGCAGACTAAAAGCACAGCTCATGGCTTTGTGTGGATGCCATAAAATCTCTATAACTCTTTTTACGATTGCCTTGAGCCATCTCTAAGGGGCCGATTTACTAAAGTGCGGACGGACATGATACAATGTAGCGTATCATGTCCGCCGCACATCGATAAATGCTGACAGCATACGCTGCCTGCATTTATCATTGCACAAGCAATTTTGTTAAATGCTTGTGCAATGGCACCCCCTGCAGATTCACGGCCAATCGGCCACTAGCAGGGGGTGTCAATCAGCCTGATCGTATAGGATCGGGCGTATTGAAGACCGCAGCCTCAGAGGCAGCAGATCAGTTATGGAGCAGCGGTCTTTAGACCGCTGCTTCATAACTGCCATTTCTGGTGAGCCTGAAGGCTTGCACGGAAACAGGGGGCATCAAGCTCCATTCGGAACTTGATAATTTGGCCCCAAAGTCTGTGTGTACCATAAACCATTCATTTAAAGCATTTAAGGCTGTGCGTGAATGCCATGAGCTGTCCTTTTAAAGCTGTGTGTGTGAACATTGTGGCACCTGTACCATTAAAACTGTGTGTGTGTGGTGTGAGCTCCTCCTTTAAAGTCTGCGTTTGTGTCTGTCACTTTAATACTGGGTGCCCCTTTAAGGCTGTGTGAGTTGCGTGTGGATGTATACTGTTATCGCTCTCTTTAAGACTGTGTGCGGCGTGTGGTGTGACTTTACCCACTAAAAGTTGTGTGTGCCTGCCCCTTTAAGACTGTGTGAGCAGGCGGTGAGCTGCCCTTTAAGGCTGCGCTAGGTGTGCATGGTATGAGCTGTTCCGTTAACACTGTGGTTATGGTGCAAGTTGTCCTTTTAAAGGCTGTGCACGTGCACCTGTCCCTTTAAGACAGAGTGTCCCTTTAAGGCGCTGTGCTTTGCGTGTAGATGCATACTATCACTCTCTTTAAAACTGTCTGCGTTTAACCACTAAAGGTTGTGTGTGCCTGTACCGTAAAGACTGTGTGCGCAGGTGCCGAGCTGCCCTTTAAGGTTGCGCTGCGTGAATATTACCATGATCTGTCCCTTTTAGGCTGCATGCATGTTGTGCAAGTTGTCCTTTTAAAGGCTGAGAGTGCTCTGTATGTTTGTGTGCGTGCATGTGCCACTGTCCCGTTAAGACAGAGCGTCCCTTTAAGGCTGTGTGCATCACATGGGGATGCATACTATCGCTCCCTTTAAAACTGTGCGTGTAAACTCACTAAAAGGTTGTGTGTGCCTGCCCCTTTAAGACTGTGAGCAGGTGCCGAGCTGCCCTTTAAGGTTGCGCTGCATGCACATTGCAGTGATCTTTCCCTTTAAGGCTCTGTGCGCAGGTGTCGAGCTGTCCTTTAAGGTTGCGCTGCGTGCACATTACGGTGATCTGTCCCTTTAAGGCTCTGTGAGCAGGTGTCGAGCTGCCCTTTAAGGTTGCACTGCGTGCACATTAGTGATCTGTCCCTTTAAGGCTCTGTGCGCAGGTGTCGAGCTGCCCTTTAAGGTTGCACTGTGTCCACATTATGGTGATCTGTCCCTTTAAGGCTCTGTGCAGAGGTGTCGAGCTGCCCTTTAAGGTTGCACTGCGTATACATTTCGGTGATCTGTCCCTTTAGTGCTCTGTTTCGCAGGTGTCAAGCTGCCCTTTAAGGTTGCGCTGCATGAACATTACTGTGATAAGACTGTGCGTGTGGTGCTAATTGACCCTTTAAAGGCTGTGCCCGTGCCCCTGTCCCTTTAAGACAGAGTGTCCCTTTAAGGCGCAGTGCTTTGCGTGTGGATGCATACTATCGCTCTCTTTAAAACGGTCTGCGTGTAACCACTAAAGGTTGTGTGTGCCTGTACCTTAAAGACTGTGTCCGCAGGTGCCGAGCTGCCCTTTAAGGTTGCGCTGCTTGAATATTATGGTGATCTGTCCCTTTTAGGCTGCATGTGTGTTGTGCAAGTTGTCCTTTTAAAGTCTGAGAGTGCTCTGTGTGTTTGTGTGTGTGCACGTGCCACTGTCCCGTTAAGACAGAGCGTCCCTTTAAGGCTGCGTGCATCACATGGGGATGCACACTATCGCTCCCTTTAAAACTGTGCGTGTAAACTCACTAAAAGGTTGTGTGTGCCTGCCCCTTTAAGACTGTGCGCAGGTGTTGAGCTGCTCTTTAAGGTTGCGCTGCGTGCACATTACGGTGATCTGTCCCTTTAAGGCTCTGTGAGCAGGTGTTGAGCTGCCCTTTAAGGTTGCGCTGCGTGCACATTAGTGATCTGTCCCTTTAAGGCTCTGTGCGCAGGTGTCGAGCTGCCCTTTAAGGTTGCACTGTGTCCACATTATGGTGATCTGTCCCTTTAAGGCTCTGTGCGCAGGTGTCTAGCTGCCCTTTAAGGTTGCGCTGTGTGTACATTATGGTGATCTGTCCTTTTAAGGCTCTGTGCGCAGATGTCCAGCTGCCCTTTAAGGTTGCGCTGCGTGCACATTACGGTGATCTGTCCCTTTAAGGCTCTGTGCGCAGGTGTCGAGCTGCCCTTTAAGGTTGCGCTGAATCCACATTACGGAGATCTGTCCCTTTAAGGCTCTGTGCGCAGGTGTCTAGCTGCCCTTTAAGGTTGCGCGTGTACATTATGGTGATCTGTCCCTTTAAGGCTCTGTGCGCAGGTGTCGAGCTGCCCTTTAAGGTTGCGCTGCGTGCACATTAGTGATCTGTCCCTTTAGGGCTGTGTGCGCAGGTATCGAGGTGCCCTTTAAGGTTGCGCTGAATCCACATTACGGAGATCTGTCCCTTTAAGGCTCTGTGCGCAGGTGTCTAGCTGCCCTTTAAGGTTGCGCGTGTACATTATGGTGATCTGTCCCTTTAAGGCTCTGTGCGCAGGTGTCGAGCTGCCCTTTAAGGTTGCGCTGCGTGCACATTAGTGATCTGTCCCTTTAAGGCTCTGTGCGCAGGTGTCGAGCTGCCCTTTAAGGTTGCGCTGCGTGCACATTAGTGATCTGTCCCTTTAAGGCTGTGTGCGCAGGTATCGAGGTGCCCTTTAAGGTTGCGCTGAATCCACATTACGGAGATCTGTCCCTTTAAGGCTCTGTGCGCAGGTGTCTAGCTGCCCTTTAAGGTTGCGCGTGTACATTATGGTGATCTGTCCTTTTAAGGCTCTGTGCGCAGGTGTTGAGCTGCCCTTTAAGGTTGCGCTGCGGGCACATTACGGTGATCTGTCCTTTTAAAGCTGTGTGCGCAGGTGTTGAGCTGCCCTTTAAGGCTGCGCTGCGTGCACATTACGGTTATCTGTCCCTTTAAGGCTGTGTGCGCAGATGTCGAGCTACCCTTTAAGGTTGCACTGCGACCACATTACAGTGATCTGTCCCTTTAAGGCTCTGTGCGCAGGTGTCAAGCTGCCCTTTAAGGTTGCGCTGCATGAACATTACTGCGATCTGTCCCTTTAAGACTGTGTGTGTGTGGTGCTAGTTGACCCTTTCAAGGCTGTGTTGTTGGTTTTTTTTGTCCCTTTAAGACTGTGTGACCAGGTGCTATCCTGCCCTTTAAGGCTGTGTGAACATTATTTCCTCAGCAGTTTGTACAGTTGTTACTGACAGGGCTGCTTTAAGTGTCTGTGTACAGTAAACAGTTACAAATGTATAAAAACCTGTAGGCTGAGTGTTTGATACAATGTATCCATGTAGGTGAGCAGAGCTGGCTGGCTGTGGAAAGTCTATGGGGAAAACAGGGACTTTACACCCCAAAATATGGCTCCCCTTTTTGTTCCTGGAGACACAAACATTGCAGCATTGTTGGTAGCCCTCATCTGAACCCCCACGCCAATTTTTGTAGGAAAATAATGAAATATGGCTGAGAAAATCATTTAGAACGCTAAACTAAGATTTTACCGGCTAATCATGATGGCCATGTAGACCACCCCCGAGAGGCCTGGAAGTAACAGGGATGAGATGAAAGTGCTAAGAATAGTACTACTTGAAACAACCAAGTTAGCCATGGGTGTTAGTCCAAGACCGCTTGGCTTTTTTTTGGTTTGGGTGCGGCTAATCATGCAGGCCATATAGAGCTGCCAATATTCGGTGTTGTATCAGGTATTGAACAAATAAGAACAGTACTACCAAAATACAGCCAATTAAGGGCCTATGAAGACTGAGCCAAGGTTGGATTGTAGTATTTTGTTAGGCTAATCATGATGGCCATGTAGACCACCCCCCGAGAGGCCTGGAAGTAACAGGGATGAGATGAAAGTGCTAAGAATAGTACAACTTGAAACAACCAAGTTAGCCATGAGTGTTAGTCCAAGACTTTTTCAAGGTGTTGTGTTCGACTAGTACAGTGCGATAATAGTGTCCATATGACTCTTGTGAACAACCCCTCATTAGAGGCCCCAACAAGTGCGGGAATCACAGAGTTTACAGGTAAAAAAGAACCGTTCCTATAATATACACTTCAGACTTATGATATGCATAAACAGCGTGCTTACCACTCCGGTGTCAATCGATAACTGTATATTTCAGACAGTTCAGCTTGGTAGCGGATACAAATGACTCAGAAGTACTTGTTAGTAAACCGTCTGCCCTCCGGCATGAACGCTGTATATACTTCACTGTTAATTTCAACAGGTGAGTACCTGTGACGTATGCTGTCCTATGCACTTGTAGGTAATAGTTTCACATCTATGCAGACTGGGATTTCCTATAAAATAAGAGAATCGATCAATTGTAATACTGTGTATGTAATTTATCTCATAACTTGCTCATTTTGCAATTTTCAATACGTTGCTACCAAGCTGAACTGTCTGAAATATACAGTTATCGATTGACACCGGAGTGGTAAGCACGCTGTTTATGCATATCATAAGTCTGAAGTGTATATTATAGGAACGGTTCTTTTTTACCTGTAAACTCTGTGATTCCCGCACTTGTTGGGGCCTCTAATGAGGGGTTGTTCACAAGAGTCATATGGACACTATTATCGCACTGTACTAGTCGAACACAACACCTTGAAATATTGTTGCAAATAAGCTTATCTCCAGTGGAGACTTTACAGTGTTTAACACAGAAGACTACGAATCTAATATGGCTGCATTTAACGATTAACACAGGAGAGAGAGATTTGAACAGTTACTTAAAGGCACAGCACATAATGAGAGTAGACCTGATTTGGGAACCTTTTTTGCCAACAAGGAAAGGACACATATCAAGGAATTAAAACTCTGGTGGGACATAGAATTCTTAGAACAATATCTGGAAGAGAAAAGAATTCCCAGAGGTTTGAGAATGAAAAAGTTTCCGGCATTTCATAGGGAATACCCAGAATTTATGTCTACATGGAATGAATCTCTATCAGATTGCTCCCTGATACTAATGGAGAAATTGGTGAAGTTCAAAAAAGAACAAAGAGAAAACATACTAGTTGAAATAGAATCTATGGATAAACAACTGGAGTTATTCAAGGATGACGAAAAACTAATACCCTATCAAAATCAACTAGATGAGACTCTAGAGAAATTGAGTGTGGAGTTGTCAGATCATAAATATAAAAAAATATGAAAGAGATTGCAAAGATTATGAACTGGGTATAGTATACAGCTGGAATACTGAGAGGAAGATGCGAAGAAATAAGAATAATAAGCAGAAAAATTTCAACCAAAATAAAAACAAAGATAAGAACCCAAAGAAAGTCACTTTTTCAAGCTTTGAAAGTACAGCAGGCTTAAGTGAAACTAATACAAGCTCATCCTCAATGATTGCAATAGATCCAGCTGTTCCCACTACTTCCACACCAATCAGAACATCCGCAGACACTGATTCTAAACTGGGAGCTAAGCCAAAAAACGGGGAGAATCCAGTGATCAACAACAAAAAAGAAAAACAAAAAGAAAAACCAGAGGAGAATACAGCACCGGGACTAATGATACCCAGGTACCCGAGTCGACGCACACAATGGAAGAAGAAAAACAACAAAAACGACAAATAATCAATTTGTCATCAACCACATTGAATCCTAATGAAATATCTGTACTAAGCAAAGGACTGGGTTTCTCACCAACTAGGGACTTCAACTTATTTGAAACAATTTTGGACATTAATAAATTTGTCCGCAAAATTACTTTAACTAAACATTTTAAAAACCTAGGCACTGATGATCAGCCTAGTGGCACACAGAAAGACGCTATTACAGTCAATGACACATGTAATTGTAAAGATCTTTGTGACATAGTGTCTTTGTGTGAGCTACAAGATGTTGATCTAGATACTGGTAGTTATACAAAACAATGCTTGATTAAAGAGTCGAAACCTAGTGTTTTTTATCCAGTGAATGCTAGAAATGATGTCATTGAGCTTTTCCACTCTATTTTGGAACAAGACCTCATCTCTTTATCAGAGAAAGTAATCAATAATGAAAAGACAGGCAAACACACTTATAAAAACATAAGTAATAAAGAGACACAGGCACTAATGAATTTTAAAAAATAATCAAGACATAGTGATTGTTGACTCAGATAAAGGGGGATCCATTGTGGTCTTAGATAAAACTGATTATTTAAAAGAAGCCTATAGGCAATTGGATGACATCAATACTTATAAAAAAAATTACATTTAATCCTACAAATAAATTCCAGAAAGAATTGAGACATCTTTTGGATTTGGGGCTGGAGAACTCCATACTCACTACCAAAACATGTGATTTTGTCTTTGTTGAGAACCCAAGAGTACCGTTTTTCAAATTTTTACCTAAGATACATAAATCTTTGGTTAATCCCCCAGGGAGACCAATCATTTCTGCGATTGGCTCCCTGGGGGAGAAATTGGGTCAATGGGTTGATGCCCAATTACAACCAATTGTGCAGTCGCTACCTGGGTTTCTAAGAGATACAAAACATCTGATCAGGCTGATTCAAAATTTTGAATGGAAAAAGAGTTTTCTTTTTGTCACCATAGATGTAATCTCTTTATACTCATGTATTCCGCACAATTTGGGGCTAAATGCCATGAATAAAATGCTGGAGAGATATTCTGGGTATACTAAACTGAGTGAGTGAGCGCTTACAGCTTAGAAGGCTAAGTGTTGGTATAAAACAATTTAATACAAGCAATAAAACAATATAACAATATAACTAATACAGTGATTCAGTTAAAACAATTATACATATTACATGGATCCATGGGGGGCATATAAAAACAAACCTAAAATACAATGTGCGTTCAGAACAGCATAAAATAATAAATAATCACAATACCGAAAAAAACCCAGTTGGGTCACAAACCCATCAACTTTCGTTGGATGGGCGCTGATCACATAGGTAAAATTGGATATAGACAGGTGATGCGACGTGTCTGTGATATGACGCTAAAGGTTACACAATGGTGTGGATAAAAATGTGTAAAAGTGTGAAAAAATGTGAAAAAATGTGAAAAAATATGAAAAAATAAATATAAATGTCCACAATTAGTGTTCAAAAATTATAAATATAAATGTCCACAATTAGCGTTCAAAAAAATAAGTTCCAAATTAGATATATCCAGTGTGGGTAATAGGCATAAGTTGCCAAAAAAGGGGGGTAGTTCCTTAGAAGCAAAGTTTGTGATGAATTGTAGAAAAATGTTTAAAAACACATCGTGAAGAATACAAATCGAAAAACCATATTTTCAAAAATAAAAACAAAATCCAAAAAAATGTCTTCAAAACCTGTGGAAAAAAGGAGAAATAATAGTGCATCTGGGTATGATGCTGATTTGCTACATCTTTTCTATTGAACAGAAACTTTTTCATTTTCAATGGAGAATTTTTCATTCAACTTAGGGGCACTGCGATGGGGGCAAAATTTGCCCCCTCGTATGCAAATCTCTATTGGCATATTTTGAAATTTTCAAAATTTTCAGTGAAAGCAACACCTTTAATAACAATATTAAGATGTATACTAGGTATATAGACGATATTTTGCTGGTGTGGGATGGCACTGAGGGAGAACTAAATCATTTTATAGACTATCTCAATTCTAATGATGGCAATCTCAGGTTCACGTTCAGTGCATCCCACAGTAGCATTCCTTATCTTGATATATACCTTAGGAATGATGGTCAAACAATATTTACAGAATCATATAGGAAAGAAATAAGTGGCAACACTATTCTTAGGGCAGACTCTTCCCATCCCAAACATTTAAAAAAGGGGATACCAAAGGGCCAATATATTAGACTTAGACGCAACTGTACTAATCTAAGTGATTATTGGAAGCATGCCAATGATTTAACAGAGCGTCTGGTAGCCAGAGGTTATGACTTAGAGTCCCTAAAGAAACAGTCTAATTTGGTGTCAAGCTTTGATAGAAATAATTTACTAAAAGATCGTACTACTCCTAATTCTGATCATGGATTGAAACAAAAAAAAGGTATTAATTTTGTCACCAAATATAGTAGACAGTTTGGAGATATCTGCAATATAATCAAAACAAGATTGCCATTGCTGGAGAGAGATGCTGATCTCAGGTTGATATCTGGTAATTGTAACTTTGTTGCTAGCAGATCTGATACTATAGGTGACAAAATAAGAAAGAATTTCTCTTCCAAAATTAAAACCAGGGAGAATACAAAAAATAATTGGTTACCAACTAATATCGGCTTTCACAAATGTGGTACTAAACCTTGCAAGTGCTGTGACTATGCACTTGTAGGTAATAGTTTCACATCTATGCAGACTGGGATTTCCTATAAAATAAGAGAATCGATCAATTGTAATACTGTGTATGTAATTTATCTCATAACTTGCTCATTTTGCAATTTTCAATACGTTGGCCTTACTTCAAGGAATCTCAAAGATCGTATAAGAGAGCATCTGTTGTCATTGGAAGCAGAGGTTCCAAAGATTCCAGTTGCAAAACATTTTTTCACACATACCATTGGACTTGCTCACTTTCTTTTTCAGGGGATTGAGCAAGTCACACTGGGAGTTAGAGGAGGAGATAGATATCAGGCCCTATCAAAAAGAGAAATCTTTTGGATTCACACTTTAAAAACAGGTCATCCATTGGGAATAAATAAAATTAGCTATGTCAAACTTTTCATAGATAGGAGCTGATTTACATTTATAGATTATAGACTGTAGAAAGATAGGTGTTATTTTGTCCAGTCTGACCCCTTGTAAAGATATCTCTTATATACTTTTTACATACTTTTTACAATTCATGCAATCTCAGAATTCAGTGTCTTTGTAATTCAAAAGTAATGCTACCTTGGTATGTGCCTTTTCAGGAATATGTAATCAAACACTGAATAGTTGGCCTAATCATTTGCTTAAAGTTATTTGTTTAATTTTTTCTATAATCATTTTTTGACTGACACAGTCCTGGTGATGACCCTTAGTTAACATTTTGCATTTATCTTATATACTTTATTAATAATGGGTTAATTCACATGTACTTTTGTTTTCATTATTATTATTATTAAACTTTAGCAATTTTGAAACATCAGATTATAGACGTAACAACTATAGATAAATTGTTACGATTTAAAATGTTCCCAAATCAGGATTTATTCTAAACATTCGATTTTTTTTTATTTTGAATCAACTTTGTTCTTTATTTTGTATTTTTTGTGCTGTTATTCCTTAGGAACCCAATTGGTTCAGTCACATTTCAATAATGTACAATATGTTAATGAAATGGAAGGAGTTAAAGGGTGGGTGTCTTCTGCACTCATCTAGCTTCTATGTGATTGGTCTCTCTTGGTGTACCTGTGTGTGTAAAACAGCAGCTTCAGGTGATCTCTGTATGCTCTGATGAACTGCCCGTGAGGCAGGAAACGCGTCAGCAGTGGGGATTTCTGTGTGCTGTGCCAGGTCTGTTTTAACGAATTCAATAAAATGACATTTTAAATTTTACTTATCATCTCTCTCTCTCTCTCTGAAATCCTATTAATTGAACTGTGAAACTTTGTTGCATGTTAGTCCAAGACCACTTGGCTTTTTTTTGGTTTGGGTGCGGCTAATCATGCAGGCCATATAGAGCTGCCACCATTCGGTGTTGTATCAGGTATTAAACTAATAAGAACAGTACTACCAAAATACAGCCAATTAAGGGCCTAACAAGACTGAGCCAAGGTTGGATTGTAGTATTTTGTTAGGCTAATCATGATGGCCATGTAGACCACCACCGAGAGGCCTGGAAGTAACAGGGATGAGATGAAAGTGCTAAGAATAGTACTACTTAAAACAACCGAGTTAGCCATGGGTGTTAGTCCAAGACCGCTTGGCTTTTTTTTGGTTTGGGTGCGGCTAATCATGCAGGCCATATAGACCTGCCACCATTCGGTGTTGTATCAGGTTTTAAACTAATAAGAACAGTACTACCAAAATACAGCCAATTAAGGGCCTATGAAGACTGAGCCAAGGTTTGATTGTAGTATTTTGTTAGGCTAATCATGATGGCCATGTAGACCACCACCGAGAGTCCTGGAAGTAACAGGGATGAGATGAAAGTGCTAAGAATAGTTATACTTGAAACAACCGAGTTAGCCATGGGTGTTAGTCCAAGACCGCTTGGCTTTTTTCTGGTTTGGGTGCGGCTAATCATGCAGGCCATATAGAGCTGCAACCATTCGGTGTTGTACCAGGTAGTAAACAAATAAGAACAGTACTACCAAAATACAGCCAATTAAGGGCCTATGAAGACTGAGCCAAGGTTGGATTGTAGTATTTTGTTAGGCTAATCATGATGGTCATGTAGACCACCCCCGAGAGGCCTGGAAGTAACAGGGATGAGATGAAAGTGCTAAGAATAGTACAACTTGAAACAACCAAGTTAGCCATGGGTGTTAGTCCAAGACCGCTTGGCTTTTTTCTGGTTTGGGTGCGGCTAATCATGCAGGCCATATAGAGCTGCCACCATTCGGTGTTGAATCAGGTATTAAACTAATAAGAACAGTACTACCAAAATACAGCCAATTAAGGGCCTAACAAGACTGGTCCAAGGTTGGATTGTAGTATTTTGTTAGGCTAATCATGATGGCCATGTAGACCACCACCGAGAGGCCTGGAAGTAACAGGGATGAGATGAAAGTGCTAAGAATAGTATTACTTGAAACAACCGAGTTAGCCATGGGTGTTAGTCCAAGACCGCTTGGCTTTTTTTTGCTTTGGGTGCGGCTAATCATGCAGGCCATATAGAGCTGCCACTATTCGGTGTTGTATCAGGTATTAAACTAATAAGAACAGTACTACCAAAATACAGCAAATTAAGGGCCTATGAAGACTCAGCCAAGGTTGGATTGTAGTATTTTGTTAGGCTAATCATGATGGCCATGTAGACCACCACCGAGAGGCCTGGAAGTAACAGGGATGAGATGAAAGTGCTAAGAATAGTACTACTTGAAACAACCAAGTTAGCCATGGGTGTTAGTCCAAGACCGCTTGGCTTTTTTTTGGGTTTGGGTGTGGCTAATCATGCAGGCCATATAGACCTGCCACCATTCGGTGTTGTTTCAGGTATTAAACTAATAAGAACAGTACTACCAAAATACAGCCAATTAAGGGCCTATGAAGACTGAGCCAAGGTTGGATTGTAGTATTTTGTTAGGCTAATCATGATGGCCATGTAGACCACCCCCGAGAGGCCTGGAAGTAACAGGGATGAGATGAAAGTGCTAAGAATAGTACTACTTGAAAGAACCAAGTTAGCCATGGGTGTTAGTCCAAGACCGCTTGGCTTTTTTTTGGTTTGGGTGCGGCTAATCATGCAGGCCATATAGAGCTGCCAATATTCGGTGTTGTATCAGGTATTGAACAAATAAGAACAGTACTACCAAAATACAGCCAATTAAGGGCCTAACAAGACTGATCCAGGTTGGATTGTAGTATTTTGTTAGGCTAATCATGATGGCCATGTAGACCACCACCGAGAGGCCTGGAAGTAACAGGGATGAGATGAAAGTGCTAAGAATAGTACAACTTGAAGCAACCAAGTTAGCCATGGGTGTTAGTCCAAGACCGCTTGGCTTTTTTTTGGTTTGGGTGCGGCTAATCATGCAGGCTATATAGAGCTGCCACCATTCGGTGTTGTATCAGTTATTAAACTAATAAGAACAGTACTACCAAAATACAGCCAATTAAGGGCCTATCAAGACTGAGCCAAAGTTGGATTGTAGTATTTTGTTAGGCTAATCATGATGGCCATGTAGACCACCCCAGAGAGGCCTGGAAGTAACAATGATGAAAGTGCTAAGAATAGTACTACTTGAAACAACCGAGTTAGCCATGAGTGTTAGTCCAAGACCACTTGGCTTTTTTTGGGGTTTGGGTGCAGCTAATCATGAAGGCCATATAGAGCTGCCACCATTCGGTGTTGTAACAGGTATTAAACTGCTAAGAGCAGTACTACTTAACACAACCTAGTTACCATGGGTCCCAGAGCATATGTTTTATTATTATATTTTGTAAGGGTAATCATGCAGGCCATATAGACCTCCCCCAATAGGGTGAGTAACAGGTATTGAAATGCTAAGAACAGTACTACTTAACACAAAGTTACCATGGGTCCCAGAGCATATGTCTTATTATTATATTTTGTTCGGTTAATCATGCAGGCCATATAGACCTCCCCCGATAGGGTGAGTAACAGGTATTAAAATGGTAAGAAGAGTACTACTTAACAGAACCTAGTTACCATGGGTCCCAGACCGCATGTCTTGTTATTATATTTTGTAAGGGTAATCATGCAGGCCATATAGACCTCCACCGATAGGGTGAGTAACAGGTATTAAAATGCTAAGGACATTACTACTTAACACAACATAGTTACCATGGGTCCCAGAACGCATGTGTTGTTATTATATTTTGTTAGGGTAATCATGCAGGCCATATAGACCTCCCCCGACAGGGTGAGTAACAGGTATTAAAATGCTAAGAACAGTACTACTTAACACAACCTAGTTACCATGGGTCCCAGACCCAGAGCAGATGTCTTATTATTATATTTTGTATGGGTAATCATGCAGGCCGTATAGACCTCCCCAGATAGGAGGAGTTACAGAGATTAAAGTGCTAAGAATAGTACTACTTAAAACACAACCTAGTTAACATGGGTCCCAGACCGCATGTCTTATTATTATATTTTGTCAGGGTAATCAGGCAGGCCATATAGACCTCCCCCGATAGGGGGGGGGGGATTAACAGGGATTAAAGTGCTAAGAAAAGTACTAATTAACACAAGCTAGTTACCATGGGTCCAACACCGTGTGTCTTGTTGTTATACTTTGTAAGGGTAATCATGCAGGCCATATAGACCTCCCTTGATAGGGGGAGTAACAGGGATTACAGTTCTAAGAATAGTACTAATTAACACAAGCTAGTTACCATGGGTCCAACACCATGTGTCTTGTTGTTATACTTTGTCAGGGTAATCATACACGCCATATAGACCTCCCCCCGATAGGGGGGGGGGGGGGTAACAGGGATTAAAGTGCTAAGAAAAGTACTAATTAACACAAGCTAGTTACCATGGGTCCAACACCGTGTGTCTTGTTGTTATACTTTGTCAGGGTAATCATACACGCCATATAGACCTCCACCAATAGGGGGAGTTACAGGGCTGAAAGTGCTAAGAATAGTACTACCTAACACAACCTAGTTACCATGGGTCCAAGACCGCATGTTTAATTATTATACTTTGTCAGGGTAATTATATATCTAACAAATCTATCTATTTCTCTTCATCGATTCTATCTAACTATCAATCTATGTATATCTATCTATCCTATCTATCTATCTATCTATCTTCTGTCTGGACTGTTTTGAGACAGACACTTGTGTTTTTGACAAATTTGAAGTAGGAGGACAGACCAATCATCTTCTTCCATCTCCCGGTTCCAAAAATGAAGGCCATATAGACCTTCCCCGATCAGGGTAGTAACAGGTTGTAGTAAACTGCTAAAAATAGTACTACTTAACACACCACGGGTTACAGACCGCATGTCTTATTGTTATACTCTGTCAGGGAAATTATATATATTTCAAATCTATTTATTTATCTATCAAATCGATTGAACTATCAAACGTATCTATCAAATGTAGATTGCATCTATTGATCGATGTAATTTGTATCTATAAAATGTATATTACATATTTTGGTTGATGTAATTCGTATCTATAAAATGTATATTGCATCTTTGATTCGATAACATTCGTATCTATCAAATGTATATTGCATCTATTGATCGATGTAATTTGTATCTATCAAATGTATATTGCATCTATTGATCTATGTAAATTGTATCGATCATATGTATATTGCATCGATTGAGCTATGTAATCTATGTATCTATCTATCAAATCTATCTATCTCGTGGTTGTGCAAATGGACTGTTTGCGGTTGATTGCGGTGCGTTACACTTGGAGTTTGCTCTGTCACTGTGAAGCGGCCGTAACCCTTACACTACCTGATAGATACGACATCATAACAGATGTTTTAAAGCACGTTATTGCAAACAATTTGGGAATGTTAGGTGATTTAGGCCCTTTATGGGTTAAAAGCAGACTGCATAAACTATGTAATTTTCCATGGGAGTTTTGCCAGGGATCCCCCTCCAGCATGCCACAGTCCCGGTGTTAGTCCCCTTGAAACAACTTTTCCATCACTATTGTGGCCAGAAAGAGTCCTTGTAGGTTTTAAAGTTCGCCTGCCTATTAAAATCAATTGCGCGAACAATACCAGAAGTTCGAGTCCGCCATTCGCAAACCGAAATTTTTAGGTTCGCGACATCACTACTACTCAATAATATTGACAATACCAGTCCCTGAAACACATTTTGGGCATATGGTTATTGTTAGAACACAGCATCAAAATTAAGCAGACAAATAATATGTGAACCCATTTAATAATAATAACAATAATCCAGTAGGAGTTAATTATATTTAAATAATACAATATATATATATAGATATATAT
This sequence comes from Bombina bombina, assembly GCF_027579735.1. Lineage (NCBI taxonomy): Eukaryota > Metazoa > Chordata > Amphibia > Anura > Bombinatoridae > Bombina > Bombina bombina. Next base: position 525,186,853 of record NC_069504.1, read on the forward strand.
AGATATATAGATATATGCACACACACACCAAATGTTGTGCACAAGATGTAGCATGTTATATGGCTTTCTTGCCAGTAGAGGGTTAATAACACAGCAATGGGAAAAATCTTTATCTATAACATTTTAATTGGAGGTGAAGCTTCCTAGACAGAATGGTATTCCTATATAAGGAGGTATCAGATGTATTACCTGCAGTCTTCTACTTGTCTTGTACTTGTCTATTTTTTATCATGTTCCAATAAATATTTTTGCTTTTTAAATTACTGCTGTGCTGCTGGTAAAGTTTTTTCTACATTGTGATTTAGCAGTTTCTTCACTGCATTGAGTCCAGCATTGCACCCTGCCTGCGTGCGTTTTTTACATGCTGACATATTTTTGTGGCATCTGACGTCATCACTTGGAGTCTAGGATCGCATGCTGCTGGTGAGTTTGGAGCGGCCGTATGCTACTTCGTCTGTGATCAAGCAGAGTACCTGCTGCACGCACAGACTCCCAGGCAGCTTCTCCCCATTAACTTGTGTCACACATGCCCAAGCTCAGCTACAGACCTCCAAATCTCCTGTACAGAACGTTTCCAGGGAAATTAATGTGTTTTAGCCTCTACACAGCTTTCCTCAGGAGCAAGGATGCTAAAATGAGTCACCTTTTGTGGTGATCAAAATTTTATTTAGTTTTACAATATCGCTTATTTATTTTTTTACATATTTTATTTCTCCATGTGTATAAAGGGCAAGATTGTACAAGGTAGCAATAAACCAAACAGAGTAAAAAAGGGTGTTTTTATCTATACACACTTTCTGATGTGATGTAGCTCATTAAAAGGAGGATTGTCCTCTACAACCAATCCTAACAAATCATACAAATCTAAAAATAGAGGGGAAAAGAGTGGTAAAAAGCAAACACATCAAGCAATACAGTATAAAAATATATTTACTGATCAACAATGTATATAAGTAAAAACAAGTAACACTGCTCAAATGACCACCGGTGGTTAAGACAATAAAAAGTAAAGAAAAATTAATGCTAGCACAAAAATTTTTATCCAAAAATCAGTGTGTGTCCAAAGGGTTAAAAGCAATGTATGCAGTGGAGATTATCCAGCTTCCTTAGAAACCAGTTTATCAGTAATGATATATATATTACCACTTTAGCCACAGGAGAGATTACTGTCTAATGCACACGGTTATATTCCAGACAAAAGAACACCCGCCATTAGCTCAACTTCAGCTTCCAGACTTCATGTGCTGTTTTTTACTTAAAAGCGATCCACACTGGTTTGTATAGCTCTCTCAGGTGTTTCAGTGTCCCTCCTTTGGTGTCCTGCTCAGCTTGCTTCAGCGGTGTGTCTGTGTCTCCGGTCACGTGATCAGACCTTGTCCAATCCGAATCCTTTCTCCTCCATGTCAGCTTATAGACGGCTTTTATTTTTAACTGATAGGATAATCCACAGAGCGCTCTGTATATCAATGTCAGTGTTAAGGAGCTGATCCTCCTGCAATCATCAACGCGTTTCAGCCTTCAAATGGCCTTTTTCAAGATGATTATATTCTTGATTCACCATGTTAAATAGTCTCTCAAATCTGTGGGCGTGGTTATGGGGGGGTCAATCTTCCTTTTTTTAAAAAAAAAATCCTCCTTTGCTTATTGATACATAAGATTTTACTGCTTGCACACTGATACATATATAAAAGACATTATTAAAAAAAAATCATAAAAATAAGTATATATATATATATATATATATATATATATATATAAATAAAAGTATAAGAAGACTTTATCCAAGAATAGGTAATAAATTGATTAATCAGCTTTCTCTATTTTCCTGAACATAAGGATAACTTCAGATATCTGCTCCAAGGGAGGGGAACATCACAATAATAGGACTTTATACAGGGAGTGCAGAATTATTAGGCAAGTTGTATTTTTGAGGATTAATTTTATTATTGAACAACAACCATGTTCTCAATGAACCCAAAAAACTCATTAATATCAAAGCTGAATAGTTTTGGAAGTAGTTTTTAGTTTGTTTTTAGTTATAGCTATTTTAGGGGGATATCTGTGTGTGCAGGTGACTATTACTGTGCATAATTATTAGGCAGCTTAACAAAAAACTAATATATACCCATTTCAATTATTTATTTTTACCAGTGAAACCAATATAACATCTCAACATTCACAAATATACATTTCTGACATTCAAAAACAAAACAAAAACAAATCAGTGACCAATATAGCCACCTTTCTTTGCAAGGACACTCAAAAGCCTGCCATCCATGGATTCTGTCAGTGTTTTGATCTGTTCACCATCAACATTGCGTGCAGCAGCAACCACAGCCTCCCAGACACTGTTCAGAGAGGTGTACTGTTTTCCCTCCTTGTAAATCTCACATTTGATGATGGACCACAGGTTCTCAATGGGGTTCAGATCAGGTGAACAAGGAGGCCATGTCATTAGATTTTCTTCTTTTATACCCTTTCTTGCCAGCCACGCTGTGGAGTACTTGGACGCGTGTGATGGAGCATTGTCCTGCATGAAAATCATGTTTTTCTTGAAGGATGCAGACTTCTTCCTGTACCACTGCTTGAAGAAGGTGTCTTCCAGAAACTGGCAGTAGGACTGGGAGTTGAGCTTGACTCCATCCTCAACCCGAAAAGGCCCCACAAGCTCATCTTTGATGATACCAGCCCAAACCAGTACTCCACCTCCACCTTGCTGGCGTCTGAGTCGGACTGGAGCTCTCTGCCCTTTACCAATCCAGCCACGGGCCCATCCATCTGGCCCATCAAGACTCACTCTCATTTCATCAGTCCATAAAACCTTAGAAAAATCAGTCTTGAGATATTTCTTGGCCCAGTCTTGACGTTTCAGCTTGTGTGTCTTGTTCAGTGGTGGTCGTCTTTCAGCCTTTCTTACCTTGGCCATGTCTCTGAGTATTGCACACCTTGTGCTTTTGGGCACTCCAGTGATGTTGCAGCTCTGAAATATGGCCAAACTGGTGGCAAGTGGCATCTTGGCAGCTGCACGCTTGACTTTTCTCAGTTCATGGGCAGTTATTTTGCGCCTTGGTTTTTCCACACGCTTCTTGCGACCCTGTTGACAATTTTGAATGAAACGCTTGATTGTTCGATGATCACGCTTCAGAAGCTTTGCAATTTTAAGAGTGCTGCATCCCTCTGCAAGATATCTCACTATTTTTGACTTTTCTGAGCCTGTCAAGTCCTTCTTTTGACCCATTTTGCCAAAGGAAAGGAAGTTGCCTAATAATTATGCACACCTGATATAGGGTGTTGATGTCATTAGACCACACCCCTTCTCATTACAGAGATGCACATCACCTAATATGCTTAATTGGTAGTAGGCTTTCGAGCCTATACAGCTTGGAGTAAGACAACATGCATAAAGAGGATGATGTGGTCAAAATACTCATTTGCCTAATAATTCTGCACTCCCTGTATAATATAATGAAAAATAAAAGATGTGGGAAAAGTTTTTTTTTAGATTTTAAATTGCACTTAAAATATATGTGGAATGGGTGTAAATGATAATATTGACTGTAAGTATTACCCAGAAGAGTTATAAATACACAAGTACATTACAATAATAGGACTTAATATAATATATAAATAAATGAGAATGATGTATAAAATTACATTTAAAATAGATATGGTATGGGTCTAAGTAAAAATATTGACCTAAAGTATTACCCAAAAGAGTTCTAAATACAAGTACTAAAAAGACTAGAAGCTTATAGTTGGATTTCAGCGATAAATAAATCTGTAGGAAGAACCTCTTAATTGTGTATAAAATGAGTTAAATCTAACTAAGCATTTAAACTTTCTGGTTGCAGGGTACCCAATTCAAAAATCAAGTTGGCTTCCTGATATAACAATTTCCTCTCATAATCCCCACCTCTCCAATCTTTGGATACTTTCTTTATACCCCAAATTTTAAAGCCCTTAGTGTCTTGATTGTGTGTTTCTTTGAAATGTTTTGAAAGCAAGTGTCCTTCGAATCCATGTCTTATACTAAATAAGTGCTCTCTTATTCTGACCCTCAGAATCCTTTGGGTTTGTCCCAAATATTGTTTTTGACATGGGCATTGGATTATACATATATAATCCCCTTTATCAGAGCACCTTATTGTGTCTTTAATATTAGATTTAAAATTCTGCGTGGTTGATACAATTTCCTTTCTTATTTCACTGTGCTTACATGAAAAACAGCTATAGCAGGGTTTGGTTCACTGGAGGGGCTACGGTCTGTAGGAGCGTTCTTGGGTTCCCTCCTCTGATGTTCATTCTCCCGCTCTCCTCCATGCCTTCCATGCCCATTTCCCCAATAAGCCTTTTGTCCTCCCGCGGGGGAGGGGGTCTTTGAGGGGAGGGTACTTTCAGGGTTTTTCCCCTGTTGTGTTTGCCATGTGCTGCTGGCAGCCATTTTACTCACCTCTCTTCCTGACTATGGTGCATTGTGGGGGATGCTGCTCATTTCCTGCACTTCCTTTTATGGCCAGACTGGTGTGCATCATCCATGTGAGACAGGATGCAGTCTCAGAATTGTGATGTCATCACTTATTACTTAAATGGGCTCTGTTCAGTATGCTTTGCCTTTGCGTTGTCTCAGACCTGTTTGTGAGAGTTCCTGTGTATTACCTGGCTGCCTAACGTCCTTCCTGGTTCCTGATCCCTGGCTTGTTTCTGACTCTGCTGTTTTCCTTGTTCCTTATTCCGGCTCGTCTGACTATTTGCTTTGGCTTCTGGGTTGGCTCGTCTGACTACCAGTTCTGGTTTTTACTCCTGGCTTGTTATTTGACTTGTGAACTTTTTATTTTTTTTGCAGATAGCAACGTTTGTAAAACTGAGTTGTGGGTGTGGTGGGAGGTGTATTTATAGGCATTTTGAGGTTTGGGAAACTCCTGGTAGGAACGTATATCCCATACGTCACTAGCTTATGGACTCTTGCCAATTACATGAAATAAATATATATATATATAAATATATATATATATATAAAAGAAGTCCTGACTGACTGACTGATCAACGCCCAGCTCAAACCATTTATAGGGACAGTCAAGTCCAAAAAAAACTTTCATGTTTTAAATAGAGCATGTAATTTTAAACAACTTTCCAGTTTACTTTTATCACCAATTATGCTTTGTTCACTTGGTATTCTTAGTTGAAAGCTAAACCTAGGAAGGCTCATATGATAATTTCTAAGCCCTTGAAGTCCGCCTCTAATCACATGCTTTTGTATTTGCTTTTCACAACAGGGGAGAGCTAGTTCAGGTAAACCATATAGATAACTTTGTGAGCACGCCCGTGGATTGTGGCAGACACTGCACTAATTGGCTAAAATGAAAGTCAATAGATGATAAATAAAATGTCATGTGATCAGGGGACTGTCAGAAGATGCTTAGGTACAAGGTAATCACAGAGCTAAAAAGTATATTAATATAACCGTGGTGGTTGTGCAAAACTGGGGAATGGGTAATAAAGGGATTATCTATCTTTTAAAACAACAAAATGTCTGGTGTTGACTGTCCCTTTAACATAGGAATGTGAAATTTGGAAGGTACATTGTTTTTATGACATAGGTACCCACTAAGGAAGGATTTGGGGAAATTACGTCCCTAAGGGGGTGATTTTTTTTATGAGGATACCTATATTTCTAAAACCAAAGATGTTACAGATGTGAAAATTGGTGTTTAGATTCGCCTTTAAAATTAAAGAAACATGTGTTTTACCATTTCCCAAAAATCCACATAAGAGGGGTGAAAAGGGGGGGGTGTGATTTATGAGGATACCTATATCTCAAAAACCAAAGATGTTACAGACGTGAAAATTGGTATTTGCATTCTCTTTAAAAATAAAGAAACACGTATTTTACCATTTCCCGAAAATCCACTTAAAGGGGGTGAAAAAGGGGGGTGATTTATAAGGATACCTATATCTCAAAAATCGAAGATGTTACAGACGTGAAATTTTGTATTAAGATTTTCCTTTAAAAATAAACATGTGTTTTATTATTTCCTGAAAATCCACTTAAAGGGACACTGAACCCAAATTTTTTCTTTTGTGATTCAGATAGAGCATGCAATTTTAAGCACCTTTCTAATTTACTCCTATTATCAATTTTTCTTCGTTCTCTTGCTATCTTTATTTGACAAAGAAGGCATCTAAGCTTTTTTTGGGTTCAGAACTCTATTCAGCAGTTTTTTATTGGTGGATGAATGTATCCACCAATCAGCAAGGACAACCCAGGTTATTCACCAAAAATGGGCCGGCATCTAAACTTACATTCTTGCATTTCAAATAAAGATACCAAGAGAATGAAGAAAATTTGATAATAGGAGTAAATTAGAAAGTTGCTTAAAAAGTCATGCTTTATCTGAATCATGAAAGAAAAAATGTGGGTTCAGTGTCCCTTTAAGGGGGTGAAAAGGGGGGGGGGTGATTTATGAGGATACCTATATTTCAAAAACAGAAGATATTAGTTAGTAAAAATAATCATTTAAAATCTTCATTATAAAGTAAATTTACATGACAAATTTCTTGCTCCTAACTTCAGTAGTTCTCAAGATATGGATATCACTAAAATGAATACTTTTTTTCATATCCGACAGTTGAGCCATAATATATAATTACAATTTTATGTCAAGACAGGAGGCTTCATATTTTGACACCAAAAACAACAGCAAAGAAACTGAAAGTAAGAAAAAATAATCACACAGCAACAGTGTATAACCAATCAGGATACAGCATCACAATAAAGAGTCCAGAACAATCTAAATCCTTCCTCTTTTCTTTGCTGCACCAAGAACAGCAGGTCACGTATTATTGCTCTACCTTTTTGTTAAATAAATTTAGTGTGTTTATTAACTAGTTTTTAGCTCAAATGTCTAACTTAACAACTTGTGTTTTCCTAATTAACTATTGAAATATTTGTATGTTGTTATTTCGTTTAGTCTTTTATGTAAAGATTTTTTCTATAAATCTATTACGTTGAATTTTATGTGCTTCAACCTTTTAGGTAGGGGTTTTACTTTCTATAAGTATTCAAATACTTTTATTTTCCCCCTACGGATCAGCCACTTCAGTGTGGCTGCTCCGTTCTTTATTTTTGACAAGCTATTTTTCTGTCAGGCTCTCGGTATGCCTGACAGGTTGTGAGTTGCTTGCGCTCTTCGGAGCAGCCGCCTTGCTGAGCGGGCTGCTCCGTTTTTACCCCTAAGTCCGGTACTCTTGTGTTTCTCCTCTCTCCAATTGGGCCGGTGCCGCTGCGAGGTCGCGCGGACACACACCTGACCGGGGGTTTTTCAAACTGGTCTGGTCGGGTGTGTGAGCCGCGGCCTGTGTCGGCTCCGGCTCGAGAGGCGGTTTTGATATTTTCCTTTAAGTGCACAATCTTACAATCTCAGGTCCCAGAGTTTGAATCCCTCCATTTTTATTCCAACAAAAGAACATAAAGTTTAAATATATTTCCTTACATAAATAAGTATAAAAGTTGGTATTCTCAATTCTCAATTTTATTTAAATAATTTAACACTTATATGTTTTATTTATGTATATCAGTTAAACAGAGCTGCTTGGCCATTTTTTCCCGCCATTTTTATTTTCTAAAGGTTTAAAATGTTTTCCATTTTATTGCAGCTCCTATAGTTCACTGGGTAGCCTTTCTGCCTCTGATACTATAGGTTGGGGGTTCGAATCTAACCTTCTCCTATTAGGGCAAACTTTAGGGAGATATTTTATTTCTGTTGTTACACAATTTATATATTTAAAAAAAATAAAAAAAAAGATATTTCTTTTAAAGGTCTCCTTTAATTAAACTTTCTGTTTAGCCTTGGGGACTAACACTGTAAGCAAACAGTTTTTGAGGTTCAGGGTCAAATCCTGCCTACTCAGCGTAATTTAAAATTTTATTTTTTCCTTTTAATAAAATGATTTTTATGTCAATATTTTTATTTAGATCAATAACTCAGCGCACCGCATTAAAGAAATGGAGTCTGCCGACCCTGTCATTGACCCCGCCCCTTCTTCCTCTCAATCTAAAGAGGAACTTTTAGCATATATTAATTCGGCCATAGCTTCGGCACTAAAACATAATATTTCTCCTTCTGAAAAAGTTTTAGAACAACCTATGCCCCTTCATGTTGAGGAATCCTCCTCCTCCTCTTCCTCTGATTCAGATGCTCCAATATTGCGCAAATGTCATTGGAAGACTCATTCTCGCTCTGCTGCACATAAAGGCAAAGCTCAGAGACAGAAAGCCCCTCCCCCGGGCGTTTCACATAGGGGTGCCATAACCTCCTCCCCAGAGGTTAAACAGGGTAGACGAACCCTTTCCCCCTTGGGTACTCGAAAGGGGATTCAGAGCTCAGACTCTGAAAATTTTGACATGGAAGACTATATGGAGTCTTTTCCTGGGCTAGATTGGGATGAGGAACCTCAGTCTGACCTTGAGCTGGATCCATTTCCGGCTCCTCAGGCGGGGGCTCCTCGTTCTCGTTCTTCCCAGAGAAATAATATTGAACTAGAGGACGACATGGTTGACCCGGCTGGGAACCCCATTTTTAGTCCCAAACACATTAAACATCCCAGGTCATCTGACTGGGCATTAGCGCCTCATCTTTCTCACTTTTTGCAGAGATCGCTCAGAAAGCCTCTCGATCGTGAAGATCGTAATAAACTATGTGCTGAATGTCGTAGACCTTCCCTCCCTTGTAGGGAATCTATAACTCCTGAATTTGACGCTAAACTTACTACCTTTTTAACTAGAAAGGGTAGGGACCCAAGAAAGGGCTTAGACAAGGCTCTCAGAGGGGTTCAGGATAAACTTCTGGACACTTCGGGTCCTCTGGCCCAGATTTTACATCTTTCGGATGAAGCCCTTCTTTCCGGCTCTCCTTTAGATCCTTTCGCCATTCGAGAATGGGCCTTTCGAGCCTTTTGCTTCCTTGGTAACGCCAACGTTGCCATTTCTACTGAACGCAGAAGGTTGGTTTTGTTGCGAATTAACCCCAGATTGGCCGTTCTCGCTGCCGAGGAAGCAGGCTCTTCTGCCAAGGGTCTTCTCTTTGGAGAACCCTTCTTAGATATCATGAGGCATTACGTTTCCACCTTTACCTCTATCGACAAGATTCAAGCTTCCCTTAGGAAGGTTTTCAACCCTTCCAATCGGGTTCCAATCGGGTTTTTGGCAGGGCCGGCAGATTCAGGGGTCGTCTGCCCGGCCGTCAACAGTTCATGGTCCAGCAACTCCAAGCAGTCGCTTACCAGCAGTACCCCGCCTACCCTCAGAGAGCTCTCTTTCCACCAAGATCTCGAGACGCCAGGACCAGACCAGCCCTTCCTAGGCCCACATTACCTCCAGGCCCTCCCAATGCCCAGAGTGAGTACTCCTCCTTTACACCTGACTTCTTTCCCCACATCTCCCTTTGCAGGCAGGCTGTCTCTTTTTTCCCATTCGTGGGATTTAATTTCTCAGGACCCTTGGATTGCTCAAACAGTGAGAGGCTTCAAGATCGAATTCATATGCCCCCCCTTCCAGAGTGGTCACCCAAAACCCCTGAACCTATCAAAACCAAATACAGACCTTATTGGTTCAGAAGTGCGATCTCACCACCTGAAAGGCGCAATAGAGGAGGTTTTCAACCCTCAGGATGGGTTTCTAAGCAACCTTTTCCTAGTGAAGAAAAAGACAGGTGGTTTTCGTCCGGTCATCAATCTTCGGGACTTAAATTTCTTCATGGTTTACCGCCATTTCAAGATGGAGGGTATCCACATGCTCAGAGACCTTCTCCATCTCGAAGATTGGTTCATCCGCCTGGACTTGACAGATGCCTACCTTATGGTACCTGTATTCCCAGACCATCGGAAGTTCCTCAGGTTTCTCTGGGACGGAAGGATATGGCAGTTTACTTGCCTACCTTTCGGCCTCAGTTCAGCTCCCTGGTGTTTCACCAAACTTTTAAAGCCCGTTGTGGCAACCCTCAGAGGCAAAGGCATTTGCCTCATCATTTATCTGGACGACATTCTCCTTATGGCAGAAGATCAGGCTTCCCTCCTTTGTCACTTACACACTACCACCTCCCTCCTTCAAGGGCTGGGATTTGTGATCAACTCGGAGAAGTCGGCTCTGATTCCCTCTCAGAAGGTGGAGTTTCTAGGTTTTCTCATAGACTCCACCTCAGGTCTTCTCCTTCTTCCTCAAGAGAAGATTGACAAGATCAAATTAGAAATTCTAGATGTACTGACGTCCCCCATGATATCTATCCGTCAACTTTCCAGAATTATCGGACTCCTCGCCTCCTCCATTCAGGCAATTTTCCCGGCCCCTCTGCACTATCGAGAAATGCAGAGGCTGAAGAGTCAATCTTTCAGGGAATGCCGTTCATATCATCAGATGATTTGTCTGAATGAGGAGGTCCGTGCAGAGATGTCCTGGTGGCTCCGTCACATAGAATCCTGGAATGGCAAGGCTATCTTCGGATCCTCGCCAGACTTTGTGCTTTCCTCAGATGCCAGCCTTCTGGGTTGGGGGGGGGCGTCTTTCGAGACCTCTGCGACGGGGGGATCTTGGTCCCCTCTGGAACAGTCGCTTCACATCAATTGTCTAGAGCTCTTGGCATGGACAACATATCTGCGGTCCAATACATCAACCGCTTAGGAGGTACGAAATCCAAGATGCTATCAGATCTTACCTCAGAATTGTTCAGGTTCTGTGCCTCCCGCAACATTTCCCTCCGGGCGCAATACATCCCTGGGGTTTCCAATATTGTTGCAGACTGGTTTTCTCGTTTCTGGAGAGACTCCAGCGATTGGCGACTTCTTCGCCCTGTGTTTTTACGAATTCAGAATATCCTTAGTCCCTTTTCTGTGGACCTTTTTGCCTCCAGGATCAATCATCAGTTGCCTCGCTATTTCAGCTGGCTTCCAGATCCGGGGAGCGAAGCTTCGGATGCTTTGTTACAGAAATGGCCTCTATTCGGAGCTTATGCTTTTCCCCCCTTCTCTCTCATCACGAGAACCCTTTGGACGGCCAGGAGGCTCAAATGCTCCCTGACGATAGTTACCCCCTTCTGGCCAATGCAACCCTGGTTTCCTCTCCTTCTGGAAATGACAGTCTTCCCCCCTCTCCTTCTTCCAAATCAATGCAACATTCTCTTAGATCCACAAGGGGAACCTCATCCCCTGGTTCTCCAGAATCGCCTTCCCCTGCTAGCTTGGCAGATTTCAGGGGATCCTGGTCCGCCGAAGGCCTTTCAAGAGACGCTCAGCTTCTCCTTCGAGAATCTTGGGCCCCTGGCACCAGGAAATGTTACGCTTCAGCCTGGGCATCATGGGCTTGTTGGTGCTCTCGCAGGCAGGTTGATCCCTTTTCAGCCCCTGTAGTCCTTATTGTAAACTTTCTTTCAGAGCTTTTTTCTCAAGGCAAGGCTTATCGTTCCATTAATGTCGTCCGCTCTGCAATTTCAGCGGGCCACTTTCCAGTAGATGGCAATCCGGTGGGTAGACACCCCTTGGTTTGCAGAATCTTAAAAGCTATTCGGTTGAAGGTTCCTCCCTCTTCTCGATACTCTCACCTTTGGGATGTCTCCATCATGCTATCCTTTCTTAGGAATCGGCCTCCCAATGTAGACCTTTCTCTTAAGCAATTGTCAGCCAAATTGGCGATGTTGCTCTGTCTGGTCTCCTTCCGCAGGATTTCGGACATCCGGGCGCTGGACGTCGAGGGCATTTCCTTTTCCCCTGAAGGCGTTTCTTTTTCTGTCTCTAAACGCACAAAATCTATGTCATCTTCCATTTTTTACCCTTATTTCCCGGACGATCCTCAACTCTGTGTGGCTCTCTGCTTGAAATCTTATCTTTCTAGGACGACGTCCTCCCGTCCTTCTCCCGGGGGTCAATTACTAATTTCTTTTGTTCCACCCTTTCGCCCCGTCTCTTCTCCCACTTTAGCCAGATGGGTCCGCTGGCTCATGTCCTCCGCAGGCATTGACCTTTCGTTTGGAGCTCATTCTGTTCGGGGTGCGGCGGCATCCAGAGCTCTTTTATCGGGCAGTAATCTTCAAGATATCCTCAAAGCTGCAGATTGGTCTTCTTCTACTACCTTTTCTCGTTTCTATTTTAAACCAATTCTTCATGCTTCTGAGTCATTACTTTTATTGCTTTAAAATTGCAAAATATGAAGCCTACTGTCTTGACATAAAATTCAGATTATTATAACCTTGGTGACTAAATAATCTTGATTTTATTAAAGACAGGAGGCGAATATTTTCCCTCCCTTTTCCTCTCCCAATACTGGATAAAAGAAAAAAAAAAAAAAGTTTTCTGATAAGAATAGTGGACTGTTATGTTTATTCTTTATATTTTATTCTTTGAATCTGTGTCTAAGAGTACAGTTATTATTGTCACTTTATTTTCTTTTACAGTTTAATTCGATGGATGGGATTTTCATGATTTCTCTCAAGGCTTGACTAGGATCTTCAAAGTTCTGGATTCCTCCTTCCCGGGATGTTATTAATGTTCGTTCTTCTATAATCCTCTAGTTATCCACCAAAGAAAAGAGGAAGGATTTAGATTGTTCTGGACACTTTATTGTGATGCTGTATCCTGATTGGTTATACACTGTTGCTGTGTGATTATTTTTTCTTACTTTCAGTTTCTTTGCTGTTGTTTTTGGTGTCAGTAAAGAATTATGCAAAATATTTGCCTCCTGTCTTTAATAAAATCAAGATTATTTAGTCACCAAGGTTATAATAATCTGAATTTAATATCATAGTAATTGTAAACAGAATAATAAAAACATATTTTTGATGTACCGGACGGATGCCCCACCCAAAACTTGATTGGTGCCAATGTACGAGAAACACTGAGAATTAAGAAAAACTCATGAAGTTCATGTTAGCGAGTGTGCAACCCAAACGGGCACACATGTGAGGGCACACGTTATTGCGAGTGGTCTTGTTTTTCGCTATTTGTTACAAATAACAAAATCCATTCGAGTGAAGCCGCGGGCAACATAATTTTTATTAGCTAGTGTTATTATGAGTGTAACTATACTACTAAATGTATTTTGATGTGCTTTGTTACACTTTTTTGTCTTGCGTAACAGTAAACCAGAGCTCTGAAGTCAGAGTAATCATTCTAGCGTAAATCTCGATTGCGCTTATGCGTTTACATTTACTTTCAACTTGTAATACGAGCAGAATTTAATTTGTACGCAAACGGCCACAAAAACCCGATATCGCTTGTGCACAAACGATAACGCTTCCCTTGTAAATTAGCCATAAGACTTTGAAAACCTTAGGGGATTAATAAAGGACTGTTGGGCATTGTCCATCTGAAAACAGGCATTAAGATCAATTCAAACTACATAAACACAAAAATTTAAAATACATGAACAATGTCAGTAATAGAAGAAGACCCCCCAAGGGGATATTATATAAACTGACGGCCAACACCAAGGTTTAAAACAATGTGCACGTGCGCACACCAGAAGCACCCTCAGACGCGACTCCCTTGATGACACTTCTAGTGACATCACAGAACATGGAGGTCACCACTGGAGCTCTTCCAGAAGCTGGGAAAGAATACTGATTGAGCCAGAAGAAGCAGAAGTGGCCAAAGTAAAAAAATAAAAAAACACCTCAACCCATTTGCCTTAATATGAGGCATTATAATCTTATAAGGGGCATAAGTGAAGCCACATCAGGAAAGGCCGGTAAGCTCAGCTTGCACAATAAAGCCAGGTTGCAGTTCAAAACTCAAAAGCAAGTGAGCTTATGGTTGGGTATAACTAGGAAAAGGAGGGGCCTCTTTCCTGTTGGAATACTCGTAAACATGTTTGCATTTTATCAACACACTTGGGTGCTGAATTTGATGTGTCTATTTTGTTGTCGCTATTTAGTCAATAACTTGTTGTAGGGAGGTTTGTGATTGCTGAAGTCAGTGATGTTGATGCATTGTATGTGTGAAATCTCCTATATCCGATATGTTTCCTACACAAAAAATGGCGTTATCTATTGGATTGTGATTTATCCATCCAAAAAACAGTCGATAAACACAATCAATATGATTGGAGTCAACCCCTAAACAGCTGTGGTGCTTAGTCAACTCCCTTCTGCCTTGGTTATATTAATGGGCAGTTCATGTACTAAATATACCTCTAAGTCAGAGATAGAGATTTTGTGCTCTGTAATTGTTGAAGTGATACAAGATAATTTAAACTCTCTTGTATTAATCCCCAGTAAAAAGAGAAGTGCTAACCACATTACCTTTTAGAGTAGCATTCCTTAATGGAGATCTTCTGTCTGGAAAAATGGGGTAAAATGGACTAGATAGACTGAAGTTATGATGTGAACCAAATGACTTTTTTTGCAGTGGACATTAGAGGTTGAAGATAGACATCTAGTGAGAGAGGAAATATGTAGGCAACATTTTTATTTTGTATTTTATTTTGTGGAAGGACATGCACATGGAGGAAAATGCCTTAAATTGTGTGTTGTTCCTTTGATGTTTCTTTAGGTGTTCATTTAGCGTGGTGCCCTAAGTGTTAACCAAGGTTGAGCTGAGGGTTTCTAAGGGGTCCTCAGACACTATGTAAGCACATTACAGGTTTAAAGTGACTAGGTTCAAGTATAGGTTTAATGCAATAGAGGTGTCCCAGTATATGACAACTTCTTTAAAAAAGGCAGGGATTGTTAGGGTAAATTTTAATAGAGGCTAAAACAGTATAATATATATTGAGGTTGTGGAGTTCAGGTAAGGTGGGTGTCTGGCGTGGTTAGGTTCGATTATGGTCAGGGAAGAGAGTTGCAGTCAGGGATAATGGGTAGTAAGTGACAGCAAGGTTAAGTTAATTGTGGTTACCAAAAGAAATCCACAGAGAGTAGCAGCAAAAGTTAGTGTTTATTAGGCACAACACAACACAATCAGCAACGTTTCGGTATTGCTACCTTATTCATGCTAAACATCATACTCAAATGATTCTATTTATACCTTATCACCACTAGGTGGCGCTGCAGATGCAGCTTCCTATTAACCCTTTGTATACTTCTAATACATAATTTATTTTACTTATTCAAACAATTTAAAACCAATAATACAATGTATTAATAGAATCTTTTCACAATCTCAATTACAGACTTATATACAGTACAGATAACCTCCTATAGAAATACAGACATATCTAGATCTTTATTTAACCCATTCGGTTCCATAGTGCCTAGTTTCCAAATCCAAAAGCACTCCCGCTGTTTAAGGAGGAGTTCTCTATTCCCTAACCTTCGTGGCATGACTATTTTCTCAATAATTTGAAAACGCAATTGCCCAATTGAATGGCCCTTTTCAACAAAATGCTGAGCTACCGGGGCTTTTAAGTTCTTAGTTCTAATAGAACTTTTGTGTTCATTTATCCTATCCTTGACAGTTCTAGTCGTTTCACCGACATAGCCCCGCCCACATGGGCATTTAATTAACTAAATTACATAAGTTGTTAAACAAGTATGAAACCCATTAATTTTAAACTTTTTCCCAGTGGTAGGATGAAAGAATATGGGCCCTTTAGTCATATTGTTGCAGCATGAGCATCCCAGGCAGGGATAACAGCCCTCATTTTTACCTTTAATATATTTTTGTTTTATCTTGATGTTTGACCCTACATCAGCTCTAACTAGTTGTTGTTGTAAATTAAAGCCTTTCTTATATGCTGGCATAGGTACATTTTTAAATTCCTTTATTTGGGGGTTGCATTCTGATAATATAGACCAATGTTTCCTCACTATGCGTTGGATTTGGTTAGACTGAGCATTAAATTCAGATACAAATATTAAGCGCTCCTCTGTTATTTTGTTTCTTCTTTATACTCAATAAACTTTCTCTAGAGACTGATAGCGCATAATTCATTTCAGCTTCCAATATATCTGATGGGTACCCTCTCTTAGTGAATCTGTCTGCCATTTCTGTCATTCTTGTTTTCAATAAATTATCATCAGTGATAATTCTGCGAGCTCTTAAGAATTGACCGTGTGGAAGGGCCTTAAGGAGAGATCCACGATGAGCACTATCAAAGTGCAATAAACTATTTCTATCTGTCTCCTTCCTAAAAAGATCCACCTTCAGCTCTCTTCCGTTTTTTATAATCTTAGTGTCAAGAAAAGTAATGTCACTTTCACTCCAAGTTAACTTAAATTTTATATGACCAGATGCTTCATTTATGTCATTTACAAACGTCAATAGGGATCCAACGTCGCCCCACCATATCCCAAAGATATCATCGATATAGCGCCACCAAGAGGCGCCATACCGATGAAACCCAGGATTGGAAAAGATAAATTTCTCCTCGAATACATTCATAAAAATGTTAGCATAGTTAGGGGCGACGTTGGACCCCATTGCCGTACCCTGTATTTGTAGGAAGTACTCATCTTCAAATAATAAATAGTTACAATAAAGAATCAATTCCAACAACTGAAGTAAAAAGTGAGTCTGAGCTTTAGAATAATTTTTATCCATGTCTAACACCATCTCAACTGCTCCCATCCCACTTTCATGGGTAATTGATGTATATAAACTTTCTACATCTAAGCTGTATAAGATAAACTTATCTGATACCATATCCAAAGTGTCAACCTTTCTCAAAAAATCACTAGTATCCTTCAAAAAAGAATTAGATATTTCTACATATGGTCTAAGAATACGATCTAAAAAAATAGACACATTGGTCAAGATAGATTGAGTATTCGCCACAATTGGGCGGCCTGGAGGGGTCTGTAAATTCTTATGCACTTTTGGTAATGTATAAAGCACAGGAGTGCAAAGGTGTTCAATATATAGAAAATTAAACAGATCCCTATCAATAAAGCCAAAGTTCAACGCTCTCTGGCATACCTTTTTCAACTCTTTCTGAATAGAAAATACAGGGTTACTTGTCAATTTCTTGTACACATCAGAGACACTTAACTGCTGTTTAATTTCTTCCACACTTCACTCTCTAGCACTGCGCTAACAGACTAAAAAACTGCTGGGTCTCAAAAAATGTAATGATTAATTCGTTTGAGTACCCTGGCACATCTGATGAAATTTCCCGTTTATCTTCTACTGAATACACAAATCAAGATGAGCTGCTCGGCAGAAAAAATATCTTAACCAAATACCAATAGTGACAATATATATTGGCGTATAACTCACACTTGTGCTTGCGTGTGCATTTAAAGATACAAACAAGTCTGTATATATTTTTAACATAAATTCATGTTACCTTAATGACTCGAGGAGTATGATAGAAATATCCACAATGTGTGCTCTGTATGATACAGCTTCCTCCTCACACTGTTCTTGACTGCGATGCTGCTGTCTTAGTTGCTGGACGCTAAAGAGTGCCCAGCCCAATCGATACTGCAAACGAAACACAAACACAGAGCGCAACCGCAACTCAAGGTAAAAGTTTTAATGATGTAAATGGCGCTATCAAACAAATATGCACTTACAAGATTACTGTAAGAATGTTGCCTGTGATAAATAATCTTTCCGGTTACACCAAAGTCTTTTAACCACTTCTGACACCCCTACCGCTCCTGTTGTGTCCCAGCGTGTATGGGGGTCAATGGCGCTGATGTGAAAACACTTCCGGTGGCAGTTCACTCTTCCTTGTGCTGGTGCGAAAAAGAGTCATGTAATGCTGTCCTTTGTCCTCCTGTCTACGCGTTTCGTCCGATTAGTATGGACTTTGTCAAGACTCAGGACTTATGTCACTGCCACCGGAAGTGTTTTCACATCAGCGCCATTGACCCCCATACACGCTGGGACACAACAGGAGCGGTAGGGGTGTCAGAAGTGGTTAAAAGACTTTGGTGTAACCGGAAAGATTATTTATCATAGGCAACATTCTTACAGTAATCTTGTAAGTGCATATTTGTTTGATAGCGCCATTTACATCATTAAAACTTTTACCTTGAGTTGTGGTTGCGCTCTGTGTTTGTGTTTCGTTTTTAATTTCTTCCACATAGTAATTTCTATCTAGGGCAATGATAGCTCCAACCTTATCGGCTCGCTTCAAAACATATTAAAAACCAAAAATGTAACTTTAATGCAAACAATATAGCTGCTTTGAAAACTTTAAAAGCCAGGGATGATATTATTTTGAAGCGAGTCGATAAGGGTGGAGCTATCATTGCCCTAGATAGAAATTACTATGTGGAAGAAATTAAACAGCAGTTAAGTGTCTCTGATGTGTACAAGAAATTGTCAAGTAACCCTGTATTTTCTATTCAGAAAGAGTTGAAAAAGGTATGCCAGAGTGTTGAATTTTGGCCTTATTGATAGGGATCTGTTTAATTTTCTATATTTTGAACACCCTTGCACTCCTGTGCTTTATACATTACCAAAAGTGCATAAGAATTTACAGACCCCTCCAGGCCGCCCAATTGTGGCGAGTACTCAATCTATCTTGACCAATGTGTCTATTTTTTTAGATCGTATTCTTAGACCATATGTAGAAATATCTAATTCTTTTTTGAAGGATACTAGTGATTTTTTGAGAAAGGTTGACACTTTGGATATGGTATCAGATAAGTTTATCTTATACAGCTTAGATGTAGAAAGTTTATATACATCAATTACCCATGAAAGTGGGATGGGAGCAGTTGAGTTGGTGTTAGACATGGATAAAAATTATTCTAAAGCTCAGACTCACTTTTTTATTCAGTTGTTGGAATTGATTCTTTATTGTAACTATTTCTTATTTGAAGATGAGTACTTCCTACAAATACAGGGTACGGCAACGGGGTCCAACGTCGCCCCTAACTATGCTAACATTTTTATGAATGTATTTGAGGAGAAATGTATCTTTTCCAATCCTGGGTTTCATCGGTATGGCGCCTGTTGGTGGCGCTATATCGATGATGTCTTTGGGATATGGTGGGGCGACGTTGGATCCCTATTGATGTTTGTAAATGACATAAATGAAGCATCTGGTCATATAAAATTTAAGTTAACTTGGAGTGAAAGTGACATTACTTTTCTTGACACTAAGATTATAAAAAACGGAAGAGAGCTGAAGGTGGATCTTTTTAGGAAGGAGACAGATAGAAATAGTTTATTGCACTTTGATAGTGCTCATCCTGGATCTATCCTTAAGGCCCTTCCATGCTGTCAATTCTTAAGAGCTCGCAGAATTATCACTGATGATAATTTATTGAAAACAAGAATGACAGAAATGGCAGACAGATTCACTAAGAGAGGGTACCCATCAGATATATTGGAAGCTGAAATGAATTATGCGCTATCAGTCTCTAGAGAAAGTTTATTGAGTATAAAGAAGAAACAAAATAACAAAGAGGAGCGCTTAATATTTGTATCTGAATTTAATGCTCAGTCTAACCAAATCCAACGCATAGTGAGGAAACATTGGTCTATATTATCAGAATGCAACCCCCAAATAAAGGAATTTAAAAATTTACCTATGCCAGCATATAAGTAAGGCTTTAATTTAAAACAACAACTAGTTAGAGCTGATGTAGGGTCAAACATCAAGTTAAAACAAAAATATATTAAAGGTAAAAATGAGGGCTGTTATCCCTGCCTGGGATGCTCATGCTGCAACAATATGACTAAAGGGCCCATATTTTTTCATCCTACCACTGGGAAAAAGTTTAAAATTAATGGGTTTCATACATGTTTAACAACTTATGTAATTTACTTAATTAAATGCCCATGTGGTCGGGGCTATGTCGGTGAAACGACTAGAACTATCAAGGATAGGACAATTGAACACAAAAGTTCTATTAGAACTAAGAACTTAAAAGCCCCGGTAGCTCAGCATTTTGTTGAAAAGGGCCATTCAATTGGGCAATTGCGTTTTCAAATTATTGAGAAAATAGTCATGCCACGAAGGTTAGGGAATAGAGAACGCCTCCTTAAACAGCGGGAGTGCTTTTGGATTTGGAAACTAGGCACTATGGAACCGAATGGGTTAAATAAAGATCTAGATATGTCTGTATTTCTATAGGAGGTTATCTGTATATAAGTCTGTAATTGAGATTGTGAAAAGATTCTATTAATACATTGTATTATTGGTTTTAAATTGTTTGAATAAGTAAAATAAATTATGTATTAGAAGTATACAAAGGGTTAATAGGAAGCTGCATCTGCAGCGCCACCTAGTGGTGATAAGGTATAAATAGAATCATTTGAGTATGATGTTTAGCATGAATAATGTAGCAATACCGAAACGTTGCTGATTGTGTTGTGTTGTGCCTAATAAACACTAACTTTTGCTGCTACTCTCTGTGGATTTCTTTGATATATGACTCAGAGATTGGAGTGGGTCTCTGGAGTGGCTGGCAAGGGGGTCGTTGAGTGCTGGGACATTTGCTTTGGATTTTTGTTTATTATAGAGCAGGCAGTTATATATAATATATATATATATATATATATATATATATATATATATATATATATATATATATATATATATATATATATATATATATATATATATATACAGTGGATATAAAAAGTCTACACACCCCTGTTAAAATGTCAGGTTTCTGTGATGTAAAAAAATAAGACAAAGATAAATCATTTCAGAACTTTTTCCACCTTTAATGTGACCTATAAACTGTACAACTCAATTGAAAAACAAACTGAAATCTTTTAGGTAAAGGGAAATAAAAATAAAAAACTAAAATAATATGGTTGCATAAGTGTGAACACCCTTAAACTAATACTTTATTGAAGCACCTTTTGATTTTATTAAGCACTCAGTCTTCTTGGGTATGTGTTTTTCAGCATGGCACATCTTGACTTGGCAAGATTTGCCCTCTCTTCTTTGCAAAAACACTCTAAATCTGTCAGAATGTGAGGGCATCTCCTGTGCACAGCCCTCTTCAGATCACCCCACAGATTTTGAATTGGATTCAGGTCTGGGCTCTGGCTGGGCCATCCCAAAACTTTAATCTTCTTCTGGTGAAGCCATTCCTTTGTTGATTTGGATGTATGCTTTGGGTCATTTTCATGCTGAAAGAAGAAGTTCCTCTTCATGTTCAGCTTTCTAGCAGAAGCCTGAAGATTTTGTGCCAGTATTGTCTGGTATTTGGAACTGTTCATTATTCCCTCTACCTTGACTAAGGCCCTAGTTCCAGCTGAAGAAAAGCAGCCCCAAAGCATGATGCTGACACCACCATGCTTCACTGTGGGTATGGTGTTCTTTTGGTGATATGCAGTGTTGTTTTTGCGCCAAACATATCTTTTGGAATTATGGCCAAAAAGGTCAACTTTGGTTTCATCAGACCAGAACACCTTTTGCAACATGCTTTTGGGAAGCTTCAGATGTGTTTTTGCAAAATTTAGCCGGGCTTGGATATTTTTTTTTGTAAGAAAAGGCTTCCGTCTTGCCGTCTACCCCAAAGCCCAGACATATGAAGAATACGGGCTATTGTTGTCACATGTACCACACAGCCAGTACTTGCCAGATATTCCTGCAGCTCCTTTAATGTTGCTGTAGGCCTCTTGGCAGCCTCCCAGACCAGTTTTCTTCTCGTCTTTTCATCAATTTTGGAGGGACATCCAGTTCTTGGTAATGTCACTGTTGCACCATATTTTCTTCACTTGATGATGACTGTCTTCACTGTGTTCCATGGTATATCTAATACCTTGGAAATTCTTTTGTACCCTTCTCCTGATTGATACCTTTTAACAATGAGATCCCTCTGATGCTTTAGAAGCTCTCTGCGGACCATGGCTTTTGCTGTAGGATGCGACTAACAAAATGTCAGGAAATACCTACTAGAACAGCTGAACTTTATTTTGGGTTAATCAGAGGCACTTTAAATGATGCCAGGTGTGTACTGACTCCTATTTAACATGATTTTGAATGTGATTGCTTAATTCTGAACACAGCTACATCCCCAGTTATAAAAGGGTGTTCACACTTATGCAACCATATTTTAGTTTTTTATTTTTATTCCCCTTTACCTAAAAGATTTCAGTTTGTTTTTCAATTGAGTTGTACAGTTTATAGGTCACATTAAAGGTGGAAAAAGTTCTGAAATGATTTATCTTTGTCTCATTTTTTTACATCACAGAAACCTGACATTTTAACAGGGGTGTGTAGACTTTTTATATCCACTGTATATATATATATATATACAGTATGGGCCATATTTATCTATGTGCGAGCGGACATGATACAAAGTAGCATATCATGTCCGCTGCATACGTTTACGTTTACAAGAACTGCTGGTGCAATGCCACCCCCTGCAATCGGATGCTAGCAGGGGGTGTCAATCAACCCGATCGTATTCGATTAGGTTGATTTCCGTCTGCGGCCTCAGAGCAGGCGGACAAGTTATGGAGCAGCGGTCTTTAGACCGTTGCCTCATAACTTCTGTTTCCGGCGAGCCTGCATATGGAGCTTGATAAATATGCCCCTATATATTTACTGTATATAAGGTACCAGTTAAATCAGTTAAAGCAGATCATTTATATTTATCCTAATCAAATTTACTCCTGCCTTATGGCTGGTAATAGAACTTTACATCACATCAAGTCAGGTTTAAAGAAAAAGAGGTTTGTGATGCTATGTACAAGGCCTTTCCACAGAAAGTAATGGGAAGAGTAATTTATTGAGACCTATCAATATGGGGCTTTCATTTGTTTTTGCAGCAGGATATTCATTTGTAATGAGTCTCCATTGTTTGTGACAGGGATTAAGACGATTAGAGGTCCTGTTGCAAATAAATGTGATAGGCGTAAAGGGACAGTCTACTTGAAAATCTGTATTGTTTAAAAAGATAATCCCTTTATTATTATTATTATTATTCTTTTTTTATAAAGCGCCAACAGATTCCGCAGCACTGTTCATAGGTAACAAAGATAAAAGGACAGTACAATATGAGACACCAGACAAAATTTAACAAACAAATACAGGAGGAATTGGGAGCCCTGTTCCCGTGGGAACTTACAATCTAAATGGGTAGGAGGGTGAGAAACAGGAGGTGGGGACTGCAAAGGTGGGAATGATGTTAGTGTGAAGTTAGATGAGGGCAACTATTAGGCAAGTGGAATTCATTAGTTACTGATTTGGTTATAGGCTTCCCTGAACAAGAAGGTCTTTAGGGAGCGTTTAAAGGAGGAGAGGTTGGGGGAAAGTCTGACAGCACGAGGAAGTGTGTTCCAGAGGGTTGGTACCGCACGAGAGAAGTTCTGTAGTCTAGCATGAGAGGAGGTGATGGTAGAAGAGGCAAGGAGTAGATCGTTGTTGGATCTTAGGGGACGGGCTGGAGTATATTTGTTGATGAGTGAGGACAGGTATTGGGGGGGCTGCATTGGTAAGGGCTTTGTAGGTCAAAGTGAGAATTTTGAATTTAATTCTGCTGTGAATGGGGAGCCAGTGAAGGGACCCACAGAGGGGTGCGGCAGATACAGAGCGTCGGGAGAGGTGGATTAGCCTAGCAGAGGCATTTAGGATGGATTGAAGGGGGGAGAGGCGGGAGAGGCGGGAGAGAGGAAGGCCAGTTAGTAGGTTGTTACAGTAGTCCAGCCGGGAAATTACTAGGGAATGGATTAGCTGTTTAGTAGTTTCAGCACTTTATTACCCATACCCCAGTTTTGACTAACCAACACTGTTATATTAATACACATTTTACCTCTGTGATTGTCTTGTATCTAAGCCTCTGCAAACTGTCCCCTTATCTCAGTTCTTTTGACAGACTTGCATTTTAGCTAGTCAGTGCTAGCTCATAAATAACTCCATGGGAGTGAGCACAATATTATTTATATGACACACATTAACTAGCACTGTCTAATTGTGAAAAACTGTCTAAATGGTGGCCTTCAACAGCTTAGAAATCAGTTTATGAGCCTACCTAGGTTTAGCTTTTAAAAAAAAATACCAAGAGAACAAAGCAAATTTGATGATAAAAGTAAATTGGAAAGTTGTTTAAATTTGAATGCCCTATCAGAATCATGAATGCTTAATTGTGACTTGAAGATCTATCCCAAAATTAACATAAGCTACATGGCTACAACGCCATAATTTGGTGTCATAAGCAGCATGAGACAAATATGGTTGTTACATTTTAATGTTCTAATAACAAATTTTCTATTGTAAATAGGATGAGACATAAATATGGGCTATGCAATAAATAGGATGATATTTACACACCATGCAACTTAGTAAGCTGACTATAATTGCTAGGGTCTTATTTGCTTTATAGCTGTGTAAATATAGAGTTTATATTTCTGTCAGGTAAAATGTGATCAGAATCGTGAGAAAAGTCCAGGTGGGTTTGAAAACATCCGTCACTGTAGAACAGAGAATAAATATGTAACTTGAGCTGTGCTGGTTTAATGTGTACTGGAACAAAATGAGAGTAAATATAACCAGTGCATGCTCTATAATTACTTCAAATTGAAGTATCCATGGCATCTATAACATCATTCATAATCAAAGGAAGATCAAGCAAACTCCATGTCAGAAAGGCAATGCAATCATAAGGATAACATTTGTTTCAGAGAATATGTAGCATCAATATAGGGCAGTATTAAACGAGATAGACTTGGGCTCAATGTACTAGGCAGCTTAAGCTGCTTTTGATCCCTTGTGGGGCAAGCTTGCACATACGAGCCTGCTTCCCTCAATATAAGAAACAGTGGTCATCACAAATCAAGCCGAACACACTTGCTCAGGGTGACTCTCACGCAGCGGGCCACATTACACTCTCAAGTGATCAAAGCCTTGCGGACAGGTTCTCAAGTTGACAACCTTGTCTGCACGGCCGTTAGTACATGGGGCCCCAAAAGTGATATAATAAAGAGAAACTGTGAGAAAGAGAGGAAGAAGACAGAATGAGAGAGACAATGTTCTTCACTTACAGGATAATGTCCTTTTTACTATGAAATATATATATATATTTGATACTTTTCATGTAAAATATATAGCTATAGGAATAGAGATGCAGGTATAGGTATATACACATATATAAAGAAATATGTATTTAAGAATAAAAAGGACATTATCCTGTAAGTGAAGAACATTGGAATGTTAAATATGTTTAAACAGTAAAACACAAATACATCAGTACACACACACACACACACACACACACACACACACACATAGGTAGTGTTCTTATGAGTGTAACTGTACATTTTAATGTATTCAATGTTTTTTGTGTGACACTTTATATTTGAGCGTAACAGTTAAAGGGACAGTATACATTAAAATAGTTTTTCGCTTAATGTATTTCCAATGACTTGTTATACCAGCTGCAAAGTATAGAATGTATGAGAAATAGCATTTTCGGATTTTATTTGTGCCCACATGCAAGACCTAAATTAGTATTTTGCTTTTTATAAGGGCATCTGCACTTTATTGCTCTGAGGATTGTATGTTGGCTCCCTTCTCTGAGTGGGCACTTTCACTTTTTGCTTGGTATATTTATTTAAACTAAGCTGTATTTTCTGGATATGTGACTCTGAGTTTAATATATCATCTTGCTGAATCTTTCTATATAACAGCAATAGTTGGTGTATAAATATATATGTTTACAAGAGCAGTAACACGGTATGACAGCGCCTAGTTATATAGTTGACTATTAGCAGCATATGCTGCTTTCTTTATAGAATATTATCAGTAACTTGCCATGTATATCCATTAGCGGTAATTTGAAGATATATTATTATTTTTTGTTATAGTGTGTATACAGGTCCGAAATAAAGGCCTTTGCTTTATAATATTTTCTTAACTTAACATTTTATATTCATAACTAGATGCTGTCTCTCTATAGTTCAAAAGTGTCCTCAGATATTTTAGGAGGACCGTTCATATTTTAGCTGTAAGTTAATGCCATATAGTTCAATAGACAACTAAAAGTTCTATGAGTTTGTTATTTATTATAAATATTTACAATAGTTCTATCATATTTACAGCGGTCCAAAAGTTGCCTGTGTAATTTAATTGTTATCTCTCCTACTGAGTTGTCTTAATGTGACCAGAAGTCCAAAAGTGGCTTCAGTTTGTGTGGGGATATATATTTTATAATTAACAGAAACAAATGAGCTGTTGTATTGTGTGTTCATTTTCTTGTGTGTGTAAAACATTGCATTTTGAAGTATTTAGGGTTTTTTTTGTTTTGTCTTCAGAATATTTTATTTTGAGCCATTCAAGACATTGCATATTGAGGTACTAATGTTTCAGTTATATTTTGTCATATGGTAAGTCTGTAAAAACAACTGAATATTGATTCCTTTGTGTATAATGCAATGTTTGTCTAAACACCTCAATAAAAATTATTAAAAAAAAAAAAACACTAGAAACAGGCAAAACATGGTTTTCAACAATTCCAAGATGTAAGAATGATTTAAGAAACAGTAGAATATCGTTTTTTTTTTACTAATTGGAATAGAAGTGTCTAACTGTCCCCATGAAAAGTATAGAATATGTTTTATATTGAGCTGAATGCATTAGAAAAACAGATTATTGTGGGATTGCCAAATAGATTGGGCTCACTCAATAAGGGTCTGATGTTCTAAAGATCTCAAGGTCTGCAAGAAATACTTGTCTCAGTCTCTCTCTTAAAGCACCTGCCAGGCAAAATGTTATAAAACAAAATTTATGCTTACCTGATAAATTATTTTCTTTTGGAATGATGATGGTCCACAGTCTTCCATAACATATGGGATATTTCCCGGCCACTAGGAGGAGGTCAAGAACCCATACAAGAGCTTTAAAACCCTCCCACCTCTCTCTTAGTTTACGTTTAGCAGTGTCGAGAATAGGAAAAGATAGAAAGGCAAAGCTGGGTCTATAGAGGTGTCATTATAAGATGAAGAGGGTGGGGCGTGTGAACCATCATCATTCTGAAAGAAAATAATTTATCAGGTAAGCATACATTTAGTTTTATTTCGTAAAATGATGATGGTCCACAGTCCTCCATAACATATGGGATTAATACTTAAGCCGATGGTCTATGTTACGGAAAGGGTAGGTAAATACTTTCTCTGACAGCTCCGATTTAGCCGACACCACGGCCTGCAGGACTTTCCTGACAAAAGCTGCTTGCAAAGAAGCAAAGACATCCAAATTATAAAATTTAGAAAACATAAAAATGTATAGAAAACCATGTGGCAGCTTTGCAAATCTGCTCCAAAGATGAATAATTCTCAAAGGCCCACAATGTTGCCACTGCTCTTGTTAAATGAGCTGTAATACGTTTAGGAGGCAACTTACCCACCACCAAGTAAGCCTTGTGAATCACCTGTTTAAGCCAAGATGCCAACTCTATCTTTGAAGCTTTTTGCCCTTTACGAGTCCCAGAGTAATGCACAAACAAAGACGTTTTTCTGAACTCTTTAGTAGCTTGGAGCTAGAACTTCAAAGATCGGACTACATCCAGATTATGCAACAATCTTTCCTTAGAGTTAGCAGGTTCTGGACAAAGAGAAGGAACAACAATTTCTTGATTGATGTTATCTGTAGAAACCACTTTAGGAAGCATATTTGGTATGAAGTACAGCCTTGTACTTGTGAAAAATAAAAAAATGAAGGATCACAGAATAATGCTGACAACTCAGAAACTCTCTAGCAGAAGAGATAGCTAACAAGAAAAGTACCTTCCAAGACAATAGTTTTATGTCAATGGAGTGCATAGGTTCAAAGGGAGGACCTTGATGAACTGAAATAACTAAGTTCAAATTCCAGGGAGGAGAAGTTACAACTGCCTAATTATAACTAACTACTGAACAAAGGTTTGAACATCATGAAATTTAACCAACTTCCTAAGAAAAAGAACAGATAAAGGGGGAATTTGACCTTTCAGGGAACTAGCTGATAAACCCTGGTCAAGGCCATCTTGTAAGAACTAAAGAATTCTCGGGTTCCAAAAGGAACACCAAGAGAATCCTTTAGAAGCGCACCACACAAAATATGCTTTCCAAATTTTGTGGTAAATCCTTTGAGTCACAGGTTTCCAAGCCTGTATCAGAGTGTCAATCACAGAATCTGAGAATTATCTATGTCTCAAAACTAGGCGTTCAACCTCCATGCCGCTAAACGTCTTGATGGAGAGACCATTCTCCTGGATGACCTGATTGATGGCTAAGGTAATTTGCATCCCAGTTGTTGACAACTGGTTTGTGAATTGCTGACAGGGAGCACTGATTCCTCTCTGCGCAGGACAAAATCTAAGAGACTTCCTGCTTGGCTAGTAGACTGAAGGTATCTCTTTGATGATTGATATAGGCCACCGCTGTTATGTTGCCCAACTGGAAGTGTATACATTTTTCCTCCTCTAATAAGGGGCCAGGCCTGAAGAGGTTACAGGATCGCCCGAAGTTCCACCCAAGATGGCACCCATCATTGCAAAGGCCCATGACGGATGAAGAAAAAATGCCCTAAGGGTCAAAGAAGGACTTTGTATCCACCAAGACAGAGTTTGTCTGACAGATGAATCCAGAGTGATAAGTTGCTCCAAATGTAGATTTGCAAAAATAGTTGAAGGGGGAAGGAAGTTAAAGCCGGCAAAATGTACCACATCTGAAGCGGCTACCATAAGACCCACTACCTCCATGCACTGAGCTACAGATGGCAATGGAGTACTCTGCAGGGAGAGACAAGCTCTCTGGAGTTTTAACCTGCACTATTCTGTCAGGAACAGGTGCATATGGAGTGAATCTATTATGACTCCTGAAAAATGTTACCCTTTTAGCAGAAGATAATGAGCTTTTGGGAACATTGCTTTTCCAGCCATGGTTTTGGAGAAATAATAGAAGCTTGCGAGTATGAGTGATTGCAAATGACAGAGAAGGAGCTTGCACCAGTAGGTCATCCAGATACAGTGGAATTGAAATACCCTGAGCTCTGAGCACCACTAACAGAACACCAAGCAGCTTTGTAAAGATACGTGGAGCTGTAGAAAGACCAAACGGAAGAGCGACAAACTGGTAGTGTTTGTCCATATATGCAAACCTCAGAAACTAATAGGGATCCCTGTGGATGGGAATGTGCAGGCATGCATCCTTGAGGTCTATTGTAGTCATAAACTGACCTTATTGAATTATGGGCAAGATTGTGTGAATGGTTTCCATCTTTGTGGGAATCCTGACAAATGTGTTTAAAGTCTTTAGGTCAAAGACAGGTCTGTAAGTCTTTTCCTTATGTGGGACAACGAACAGGTTGGAGTAAAACCCTTGACCCTGTGGAGATACAGGTACTGGGATAATTAACCCCATATTCTCTAATTCCTAAACACAGTGTAGAAAGGCAGCTGCCTTTGACTGAAGTTTGGGAATATGAGACAGAAGGAATCATCCTTGACATGATCTGGACCGAGAAATATTTTGAACACAGGGGTCCTGGACTCACCTGAACCAGGCCTCCTGAAAAAAAAAATCAGTCTGCCCCCTAATAGAACAGAATCCGGTTCTGGCCGCACCTTCTTGTTGATTTAGTGGTGTTGTTGGACTTTTTGGATTGTTTGTTCTTTGACCACGAAGAACCAGACCAGGCTTCCAGGCTGACTTGGAGGGCTCAGGTTTCTGAGAAGAGGAGGACTATGATCTCCTGAGGAGCGAAAGGAACACAACTGATTCCCTCGTCTGTTCGTTTGTTTGGCTTTTTTGCACAATTGGGCTAAAAGAGGCTGCTCCTAGGTGGTAACCCACCATAGAAGAAGCTATTGAGATGTTGTTTGTTCCTGATAGAGCACTTCTCTTTCTGCATGCATTTGGACATAACATAATAAACAGTGAGACATCAGAAAGCAGTAGGCTACTGAATAATAGAGCAGAGCTGAAAGTGACCATAGGTTCTTTAGATATAGTTAAGTGCCTAAGGCTAGTAGAAACATATCAAATTAAAGCCAAAATGTTGTTCTAGGTGGCATAATAATGGGATGCTGTATAGGTAAATAACTATATACCTCACAAATAAGTTCTAAGGGGTATCTGGTGTGAGTTTAAGCTAGACCATATATGTTATAATTTAAAGTATGCATATCTGTAACTTAGCAACACATGGGTGATAAGAGTTGGAAAAAAACAGATAGCAGAACTTGCTATACCAGGAGTAGTATAAAATTCTTAAAGGGACAGTATACTGTAAAATTGTTTTTCTCTTAATGTGTTTCCAATTACTTTTTTACCAGCTGCAGAGTATAAAATGTATGCGATTTGCTTTTTAAGGTTTATTTGTGTATATGAATTAGCTGGTTTCGTGTTTTGAAGCCACAACCTAATAAAATGGGTTAAGTTTATAGGTATAATCAGATCTCATAACTTTATCACATTCTGTACGTATACAGGCTTCTTTATCTTATATCTGTCTGTAAACCAATCACCAATACTTGGAGAGAACAATGGAAAATTAACATGTTATTAATTAATCTCTTCTATACAGGGATCGGCAAGGTCTCCGTACAAAGACACTGGTGTCCGTGACCGGCCCTTGCAGTGTCCACCACAGACTTCTGAATTTTTGTGCGAGTGCTGCGGAGTCAGGACGTAGGAGGACTCTAGGAGGAGGGATTAATGCGTGCCTGGGACAGGGGACGCAATTCGCAAGCCAGCGGCGCCACGTGGGGGGGGGTTGAGGAAGACGTCACGTGACGTCAGTCAGTCTATTAGTCAGTGTTGCGAGTTGTGAGTGCGAGCGGGAAAGACAGTAGAGAGTGAGACGAAAGGCAGCCAGTCTGTGAACACTGAAGACTACTAGAGGAAGTGTGCACAGTGCGAGCGGGAGTTTATTTTAGCTAGTAACTAGTGAACAGTCCAACGGCTACTACCACTGCACAGTGCACAGCCAGTCAGCAGAGACAGAAAATAATAGATTTGATATATATAAATATCTGGTGGTGAGTTCAGGACTTCAGGAAGGTCCAGGTCGTTAGTTATTATGTTAGCAATTAGCACTAGCAGCTGCATATTTTTTTTACTGTATTAGCAAGCAACCAGACAGAAATTAGTGTACTCCAGTATGAAAAAGATATTATAAAAATATTCTGACTGGAATCTGGTTAAAAAATAATTCTGTAAGTGCTTGAATGATTATTTGAAATCATCATTCAGCACTTACAGAATAATTGCAACTAGATTCCAGTCAGAATAAAATAACAGGGCTGTTTTTATTGTACAGTGTAAATTTATTTATTGCTGTTGGGATTCTGGAATTCATTGTAAATGTAAATGTGATTTGCTATATGCAATATAATTTTACATTTCTGTTGATGATAGCACATTAAAAATACTAGACTATTTGCATATGCCATACAGAACAGGTGGATCACATCTACTATATACATTTTATTCTACTACAGTATTTAGTATTATTGCTTCATCTATAAATACATAAATTCCACTAAGTTTAACTTCTGATCTGATTTCATAGCATACTTTATACAGCTAATAAAAATGCTATGATACAATCAGAAGAGTGGCATTATTTATTGTATTTATAGATGAAGCAACAATACTAAATAATATAGTTGAATAAAAATTAATATGCCACACACCCTATGTAGCATGTTTTTTTTTTCTTCCAAAGAACAAATAAAATAAAAGGGTTAAAGGACATTAATAAAAAAAATGTAAAAAATTAAACTAAAGCTACAAACATGAACACTGTACGCAGTAACACCTTGAGATTTGTAGATAAAGTGTTTAGTTATACAACGTGAAACTACTTTGAAGTATATTATTATTATTATTATTACACTTTATTTATGAAGCGCCAACATATTCCGTAGCGCTGTCCATGGATACAATTAATTTAAATAAAACAATATGAGACAGGACAACATTTACAAACACATACAGGTGGGATTAAAGGGACACTCAGGTTTTATTAAATTTTCACGATTCAGATACAGCATGTAATTTTAAACAACTTTCCAATTTACTTCCATTAAAAAAAATGTGCACAGTCTTTTATATTTACACTTTTTTGAGTCACCAGCTCCTACTGAGCATGTGCAAGAACTCAAACTATACGTATATGCATTTGTGATTGGCTGATTGCTATCACATGGTACAGGGGGAGTGGAAATATACATAACTTTGAAATGTGTTAGAAAAGAATCTACTACTCATTTGAAATTCAGAGTAAATGCTATTGTATTGTCTTGTTATCTTGCATTTGTTGATTATGAAAATCTATTGTGTTTACTGGTCCTTTAAATGCCCTATTCCCATGGGAACTTACAATCTAGATGAAGTATATTGTCATTATTTAATTTTCCCCCTTTTAATATAATTTTCTCAAGTCTAACCTTGCTACATATCTCCCCCTAATTGGAATCAATTTATTATAACAACTTCAAAAAAGTTAATTATATACTAACTTTATATTACAGTGGCTAGCCTTGATGTCTGTGCACTATGGGGCTGATTTATCTTTGTTGCGAGCGGACATGATCCGATATTGCGGATCATATCCGCTGCACATTGATAAATGCCGACAGCATATGCATTGCTATCTGCATTTATCATTACACCAGCAGTTCTGGTGAACTGCTGGTGCAATACCGCCCCCTGGATGTCAATCAACCCAATTGTATTCGATCAAGTTGATTTCTGTGCGCCGGCTCAGCGCAGGCAGACAGGTTATGAATCTGATCTGGACGGCTGCTTCATAACTTGTGTTTCTGGCGAGCCTGAAGGCTTGCCAGAAACTCGGGAATCAAGTTCCATTTGGAGCTTGATAAATATGCCCCTAAAGCTCAGACTGGCTCCTCCAAAGAAGGCTAATAGTCGATGGAGTTTGGCTATTGAAAAATAATTGCATTAAAAAAAAATTTAATTTTGTTTTAAAAATGTTTAGACTTGGCTGATATGTTATTCTATAGCAACACAACCTAAATGTCTTGTAATTACAAGGTGTTTACTGTTTCTTTAGGTGTGGCAATAAATACCAACTATAGAAATATACCAGAGGCATAGCTAGATAGGTAGGTAAGTAATAAAATGCTGGAATTGCTCTATAGCAGAGACTGTGAGGTAGTTGCATAGTTTTTATTTTTATATTTTTATAAATCCCAGGTCGGAGTCTGACACATCTAGATTTGTAATGGCATCATCAACAAAGAATGCCAAAAAGAGAACATTCAACCCTGCTTGGGAAGTTGAATATTCACACCTAGATTTAGAGTTTTGCGTTAGAAGGGGTGCGTTAGCTACGCGTGTTTTCCCCCTGCACCTTTTAAACAACGCTGGTATTGAGAGTTCTCTGAAGGGCTGCGTTAGGCTCCAAAAAGGGAGCGTACAGGCATATTTACCGCCACTTCAACTCTCAATACCAGCGCTGCTTACGGACGCGGCCAGCTTCAAAAACGTGCTCGTGCACGATATCCCCATAGGAAACAATGGGGCAGTTTGAGCTGAAAAAAACCTAACAACTGCAAAAAAGCAGCGTTCAGCTCCTAACGCAGCCCCATTGTTTCCTATGGGGAAACACTTCCTAAGTCTGCACCTAACACCCTAACATGAACCCCGAGTCTAAACACCCCTAACCTTACACTTATTAACCCCTAATCTGCTGCCCCCGCTATCGCTGACCCCTGCATATTATTATTAACCCCTAATCTGCCGCTCCGTACACCGCCGCCACCTACATTATCCCTATGTACCCCTAATCTGCTGCCCCTAACACCGCCGACCTCTATATTATATTTATTACCCCCTAATCTGCCCCCCCCAACGTCGCCGCTACCTACCTACACTTATTAACCCCTAATCTGCAGACCGGACCTCGCCGCCACTATAATAAATGTATTAACCCCTAAACCGCCGCACTCCCACCTCAAAAACCCTATAATAAATAGTATTAACCCCTAATCTTCCCTCCCTAACATCGCCGACATAACTTCAAGTATTAACCCCTAATCTGCCGACCGGACCTCGCTGCTACTCTAATAAATGTATTAACCCCTAAAGCTAAGTCTAACCCTAACACTAACACCCCCCTAAGTTAAATATAATTTTTATCTAACGAAATAAATTAACTCTTATTAAATAAATTAATCCTATTTAAAGCGAAATACTTACCTGTAAAATAAACCCCAATATAGCTACAATATAAATAATAATTATATTGTAACTATTTTAGGATTTATATTTATTTTACAGGCAACTTTGTATTTATTTTAACTAGGTACAATAGCTATTAAATAGTTAATAACTATTTAATAGCTACCTAGTTAAAATAATTACAAAATTACCTGTAAAATAAATCCTAACCTAAGTTACAATTAAACCTAACACTACACTATCAATAAATTAATTAACTAAACTATCTACAAGTATCTACAATTAAATCAACTAAACTAAATTACAAAAAAACCCCTACTAAATTACAACAAAAAAAAAGATTACAAGAATTTTAAACTAATTACACCTACTCTAAGCCCCCTAAAAAAATAATAAATACCAGCGGGCGGCTAAAACCAGCGTTAGGACCCCCTAACGCTGGTTTGGACGGCTAAAGCAGAACTCTAAATCTAGGCGATAGTGTTTGAAAGATCTACAGATTGTCTCATGGAATGTGCAAGATGTGGACAAGTAATGAAGCAACTGAAATCAACAGTAGCTCGTGATCATTCTGAAAAATGGTGTAGAAATATGTCTAAAACTGCAAATATGACCAATTTTCAAAAACAAAAATTTGTTCAAGAGTCAAAATCAAAGAGAGTCACAGAGATAAAAAGTATGCCAAATAGTACCAGAATGACATCAATCTGGCCTTTTGTTTGGCTAAAGCCAAACTACCATTTACTGCTGGCGTTGTTTTTAAAGAAGTTGCAGTAAAAATGTATCCAAAATCCATACCATTTCAACACCTACACTGTAGTGCCAGAACAGTAGCAAGAAACACTGAACACATAGGTGACTATATGTTTAGTGAGACAATTAGAGCAGTAAAACAAGGCCCCTTTCATTAATTTAATATGTGATGAAAGCACTGACCATAGTGATAAAAGTCAGTTGATTATTTACCACCGCTATGTAGATACTGATAAAGCTGACATTTGTAACGATTTTTTAAGCTTAATTGAGATATCAGAACATTGTAATGCTGAAAACCTAACTGCAGCCATCATAGATTGCTTGGAGAAAGAGTAAAATCAGTATCCTACCCAAAAAAATTGTTGGGTTTACATCAGATGGTGCATCTGTAATGCTAGCAAAATGTGAAAGTGTGTCATAGAAGCTGAAGGATCACTTTGTAGATTTATTTGTGCAACACTGTATGACTCATCGTATTCTGACTCAGATAGTTGTAATAATGATCTATCCCTTGCTGAGACCTCTATGCCTGGCCTGTATAAGAAGATACAATCACTGCAGACAATCCTTGTCAGATAGCTGAACTCACCAATACCTTGTTCATCCACAAAGTTGCTTTATTCTGAATATCAGGTTACAGCAGATAATGAATACAGCAGATGAATGAATGGTTAAAGTATTTTGCGGTCAAAAGATGATACTGATCGTAGCTTGCAATGAATTAACATGAGTGCTTGTTACATGAGGCCTGTTAGCTGCAGCCAAGACACAGGAAAACATCATAAAACTACAAGGGCGGAGCAATACACAAAAAGGAAATGCATAATAAGGTCAGGGGTAAGACATTCTACAAAACAGGAGCATTACCAAAAAGGGTCGCTAGATGGCAGTATAGAACAAACACAGGGAAGCCTAGAAAACAATGGCATAAAAAAATATGATTTCTTAACTATAACAACATGAACATAACAGAGGCTATGTAATATTCTATGCCTCATTGAGGCAGCACACTCCCCGTCTGGCATAATAAATGTCACTATTTAAATAATAACGGAAGTTATGCATAACAATGTAATTTGCAGAGATGTCTTGAAGACCTGAAAGATATAAGGAGAACATACATATAATGCAAGAACAACTATAATATAAACTTCAAGTTGTGTCAATTAAAGTTTGAGATACTTCCTTCTTGATGTCACAGGAAGAATCCAACAGCATACATAAGTAAGTTCAGTCTCCAAGGGGCAAGAGCAAGATAAGTTCCATGATCGGTCTGATGAAAGTTTTTATAGTCCCTTGTATTGCAACTTTCACCTCCACCTTACGCACCTTTCCATCATCACTAGGAATGCTCTTTACAATCAGTCCCATGGGCCATTCGATTCTTTCAGCTTGCTGGTCCTTGAGGAGAACAAGATCTCCAACCTTTATGTTAGGGTTCAGACGTTG
Organism: Bombina bombina; assembly: GCF_027579735.1. Taxonomy (NCBI): domain Eukaryota; kingdom Metazoa; phylum Chordata; class Amphibia; order Anura; family Bombinatoridae; genus Bombina; species Bombina bombina. Next base: position 525,223,084 of record NC_069504.1, read on the forward strand.
CCATTTCCTGCGTCCTTGCAGAGTAGAGAGATACTCCATCTTCCAGCGATTCCAGAAGCAGTTGGCAAGGTGTTGAACTCACTTCCACTGATTGTAGCACAGATTTCCTGTTTTCAAGTCTCCAGGGGGAACAGGAACAGACCCAAGCTTCTGGGTAAGGAGAGTAGCTGGAGAGAGGAGAGTTAGGGCCTCTGGATCTACAGAAACTGGAACAAGTGGTCTTGAACTGATTATGGCAGATGCTTCTGCCAGGAAGGTAGTTAGAATCTCATGGGTGAGTCTTGTGGATTTCAAGTCCATAAGCATGGAGTCCAGTATTTTACGTGTGATGCCTATCATTTTCTCCCAGGAGCCACCCATATGACAAGAATGAGGAGGATTGAAAATCCATGTACAGCCCTTTTCAGCTAAAAGGTCTTGAATTGGCCTAGAGTTGAGATGTAGCTCTCGACAGGCTCCAACGAAATTAGTTCCACAGTCAGATCTTAATGTTTTGACTGGTCCTCTGATGGCAAGGAATCGCCTTAGAGCATTTATGAAACTTGAGGCATCCATATATTCTATTACTTCAATGTGTACTGCACGCACACTCATGCAAGTGAACAGCACTGCCCATCGTTTGCTATTTGCTTGGCCACCTTGAGTTCTGCGGGCTGTTACCATCCATGGTCCAAAGACATCCAAACCAACATGAGTGAAAGGTGGGTCAGTACTTAATCTGTCAGCTGGCAAATCTGACATTTGTTGTTGCTGATGTTTACCTCTTAGTTTACGGCACTGAACACAGCTATGCAGTGTAGCTGTAATCTGTCTTTTTGCTCCTATAATCCAAAGGCCTGCAGCTCTTATGGCAACCTCTGTGAAATGTCTACCTTGGTGCTTAACCCTTCATGGTAGTGCCGTATGAGCAAAGTGGTGATATGATTGCGAGCGGGTATAATGAGAGGATTCTGTTCTTGACCTCCCAACATAGCCTTGTTTAATCGTCCTCCAACCCTTAACATGCCATCATCATCAATGAATGGGTTCAGGTTAGCTATAGGACTGTTTTTTGGAATGCCCCTCTTGTCACGGATACATTTACTTTCTGAGCCAAAGACATCCTGTTGTACACTGCGTATTATGAACAGTTCACTTTCAGCAATATCCTTTGCAGAAAGAAACCTTTGGCACACGTGCCAACCTTGACAGTGAACATCTGTGGGCTTTGTGTGAAAGCAGTGTGCAATGTGGACTAACCTTGCAATGGTACGTACAAGCCTTGTCCACTTGGAGAAACGTTCAAAGCGTTGACAGCCCAAGACGAGTCTTTGTGCAGTTCTGGTGACAAGGGTTTTTACTTCAGGACAAATCTCTGGATCGTTGTCAGGTTCTAGAAGACTGAAGACATCAGCTGTGTTTTCATCTGGATGATCCAGCAGGAATTCAGGGCCTGTTAACCAAGAAGAATTTGCAAAGACACTTGCAGACACCGGCCTGGTGGCATGATCTGCAGGATTAATTTCAGATGGAACATAATGCCATTGATTGGGCTTAGATGATTTCCTGATTCTTTCTACACGGTTGCTGACGTAGACATAGAAACGTTTAGTCTGGTTGTATATGTAGCCCAGAACAACTTTGCTATCTGTGTAGAACTTGACGTCGTCTATCTGGATGTCTAGCTCCTGCAGAATGAAATCTGCAATTTCTACAGCTAGCACAGTCCCACAAAGTTCAAGTCTGGGAATTGTGTGTTCAGGCTTAGGAGCTAACTTAGCTTTCCCAAACAGAAACCCTATATGGGTTTGATTAGAAGAGTCTCTTACCTTGAGGTAGGCAACAGCTGCTATGGCCTCAGTAGACGCATCTGAGAAAATGTGAAGCTCTTTTCTCTGGCATGTAGCAAGGGAAGCTGAAGTGTAGCAACGTGGTATACAATTCCATCTAAGGCATGTAGAGAATGTTTCCAGGACTCCCACCTTGAAAGCTTGTCTATTGGTAGTGGAGCATCCCAATCTGTAATAGTCTCTGAGAGCTGTCTCAATAGTGCTTTTCCTTGTATGTGATGGGGGCCACAAATCCCAGTGGATCGTATAGACTGTTCACCACCGACAGGACACCACGTTTGGTAAATGGCTTATCTGCAGAGCTGACTTGAAAGCCAAAGGTGTCCTTTAACAAGCCCACCATATGCCCAGACTTCTCTGTACAGGTGGAATGTCCATTCCCAGATTTAAGTCTTTAAACCCTGTGGCATGGTCGCCAGGTTGAAAGGCCTTCATAACAACAACACTATTTGAAGCAATCTTGTGTAGTCTGAGGTTAGCCTCAGAAAGCATACCTTGTGTCCTTTGGAGCAGATCTATGGCTTCTCCATCTACAGGTAAAGATTTAAGTCCGTCGTCGACATAGAAGTCTCTCTCAATGAAGTGTCGAGCATCCACACCATACTCCTTTTCTCCATCAAGAGCAGTTCTTCGTAAACCTTATGTTGCAACCGCAGGTGAAGGGCTATTTCCGAAAACATGTACCTTCATGCAGTACTCAATCATTTCATTGTCCATGTTGATGTCACGGTACCACAGACACCTTAGGAAGTTCCTATGGTCTTCTTGTACAACGAAGCAATGAAACATTTGTTCAATATCAGCAGTTATGGCAACTGGCTCTCTTCTGAACCTCATAAGTACACCTACAAGGTTGTTGGTTAGGTTAGGACCAGTGAGAAGAACATCGTTCAGGGATATGCCTTGATGCTTGGCACTGGAGTCGAACACTACCCTGATTTGTTTTGGCTTACGTGGATGATACACTCCGAAGAAAGGAAGGTACCAGCACTCTTGGAGTTTTTTAAGTGGTGGAGCTGGTTCGGCATGATCATTGTCAAAGATTCTTTTCATAAAGGTAATGAAATGGTCCTTCATTTCAGGCCTGTTCTTTAGTGTTCATTGAAGTGAGTTGAATCTGGATAGCGCCTGTTCACGATTGTTTGGGAGTTTGACCCTTGCAGCACGAAAAGGCAATGGTGCAACCCAGTTGTTAGATGCGTCCTTGAAGAATTATTTGTCCATTATTTTGATGAATTCTCTGTCTTCAACTGACAAGGCTATTTTGTTGTCATCACTTGTAGTACAAAACACTGTGGTACCCAGATTGTCGTCACAAAGTATAGGAGTAACATCGGGTATTTGGATGATGTCAGGAGGCTTATCCCTTACCTCATAATGATGAGAGCACTGTTTGAAGTGGGATGCACGTCCATTTCCTAATATGTAAGTTTTGAAGGAGTGGATCTCAGATGACGTACGCATGCTATTCAAGCATACATCGCCCACTATCACCCAGCCTAGATCAAGTCTTTGTGCATAAGGGGCATCATCTGGTCCATCGCACTGCTCGCGTACTTTATGTACTCTGAGAATGTCTCTTCCTAGCAGGACCAAGATTTCTGCATTCATGTCCATTGCCGGAATCTCATCAACAAGGTGCCTTAAGTGAGGATGGTGATAGGCAGCCTCTGGAGTAGGAATCTCTTCCCTTTCGCCTGGTATCTGGTCACACTCGACTAATGTTGGTAGGGGTATGCCTTCATTTCCTTTGATATGAGAGACCATGAATCCATTGGCCCTTCTGCCAAAGGCCTCTACACGACCAGAACAGGTTCTGAGAGTATACGGTGTTGCATTACCCCCTATGCCGAAGATCTCAAAGAATTTAGGCTTAACCAGGGATCTGTTGCTCTGTTCATCTATTATAGCATACATTCTAGCAACTTTCTCAGGTTGATCCTGTGGGTAAATCTTGACTAGACATACCTTGGCACAGCATTTGTAGTCTAAGCCTTCTCCACATACTTCTGTGCATGCAGAGGAAACACTCGCTGTGACTGGAGCACGACTTTGTTGCTCCCCGCCATGAATTGAGACAGGGGTGGAGTCAGTTAGCTGCTGTGGGTTGTCTGGAAGTGGAGTAGGATGCATAGCTGTAACGTGTCCGTCGCTACTGCATTCTGTGCACTTTATAACATCTTTACAGTCTTTAGCAAAGTGACCATAAGAAGCACAACACCTATAGCAGACTTCATGTTTCTGGAGAATCTCCCTGCGCTCTTGTAAAGTCTTTGACCTAAGCCCACGACATTTCCTAAGAGGGTGAGGCTTCCTGTGAATAGGGCACTGACGATTAGGGTCTTTATCTCTCTCGCCTGAGTCACTCTGGTTTGCAGGAGAGGATACGGGTGATGAGATGTCTGTCCTTTTAACAGATATTGCTCTATTAAAGTCTCTACGTTTAGCTGCCATGTTATCATACCTTGATGATGTTGGTAAGGATGATGAAGCAGGCAAGTTGGGTTCACAGAAGCTGAAGCTGGGATCGTTTCTCATCCAGGCTTGATCGCTAATGTACCTGCAAAAGTATGAAAATGGAGGAAAGGATACGTTATAGTCTCTTTTGTATCTTGAGCCCTATTGTGCCCATTTCTCTTGCAGGTTATATGGCAGTTTAGACACCACAGGATTGACACCATGAGCAGTGTCCAGAAAGCTTAGTCCAGGTAGACGTGGGTCTGTCTTTGCCAACTCTAGCTCCATGAGGAGGTCACTTAATTCTTGGAGCTTGCGATAGTCTTTGTTTCCTATTTTTGGGAAGTTTTGCAGTCTCTTGAACAGAGCGCTTTCTATGGCTTCAGAGCTACCATAGGCTTGCTCAAGTCTTGCCCATGCAGCAACGAGGCCTGCATCTGGGTGGTCAACATGTACTGTTCTCAGTCTTTTAACACGATCTGCAGATTCCGGCCCCAGCCACTTTATGAGCAAATCAAGTTCCTCCTTGGTTGTAAGGTCGAGATCAGCGGCAGCAGCCTTGAAGGTTGATCTCCAGGCCCTGTAGCTCTCTGGACAGTCATCAAACCTTGAGAGGCTTGTGTTAATGAGCATTCATGTCCATTGCCGGAATCTCATCAACAAGGTGCCTTAAGTGAGGATGGTGATAGGCAGCCTCTGGAGTAGGAATCTCTTCCCTTTCGCCTGGTATCTGGTCACACTCGACTAATGTTGGTAGGGGTATGCCTTCATTTCCTTTGATATGAGAGACCATGAATCCATTGGCCCTTCTGCCAAAGGCCTCTACACGACCAGAACAGGTTCTGAGAGTATACGGTGTTGCATTACCCTCTATGCCGAAGATCTCAAAGAATTTAGGCTTAACCAGGGATCTGTTGCTCTGTTCATCTATTATAGCATACATTCTAGCAACTTTCTCAGGTTGATCCTGTGGGTAAATCTTGACTAGACATACCTTGGCACAGCATTTGTAGTCTAAGCCTTCTCCACATACTTCTGTGCATGCAGAGGAAACACTCGCTGTGACTGGAGCACGACTTTGTTGCTCCCCGCCATGAATTGAGACAGGGGTGGAGTCAGTTAGCTGCTGTGGGTTGTCTGGAAGTGGAGTAGGATGCATAGCTGTAACGTGTCCGTCGCTACTGCATTCTGTGCACTTTATAACATCTTTACAGTCTTTAGCAAAGTGACCATAAGAAGCACAACACCTATAGCAGACTTCATGTTTCTGGAGAATCTCCCTGCGCTCTTGTAAAGTCTTTGACCTAAGCCCACGACATTTCCTAAGAGGGTGAGGCTTCCTGTGAATAGGGCACTGACGATTAGGGTCTTTATCTCTCTCGCCTGAGTCACTCTGGTTTGCAGGAGAGGATACGGGTGATGAGATGTCTGTCCTTTTAACAGATATTGCTCTATTAAAGTCTCTACGTTTAGCTGCCATGTTATCATACCTTGATGATGTTGGTAAGGATGATGAAGCAGGCAAGTTGGGTTCACAGAAGCTGAAGCTGGGATCGTTTCTCATCCAGGCTTGATCGCTAATGTACCTGCAAAAGTATGAAAATGGAGGAAAGGATACGTTATAGTCTCTTTTGTATCTTGAGCCCTATTGTGCCCATTTCTCTTGCAGGTTATATGGCAGTTTAGACACCACAGGATTGACACCATGAGCAGTGTCCAGAAAGCTTAGTCCAGGTAGACGTGGGTCTGTCTTTGCCAACTCTAGCTCCATGAGGAGGTCACTTAATTCTTGGAGCTTGCGATAGTCTTTGTTTCCTATTTTTGGGAAGTTTTGCAGTCTCTTGAACAGAGCGCTTTCTATGGCTTCAGAGCTACCATAGGCTTGCTCAAGTCTTGCCCATGCAGCAACGAGGCCTGCATCTGGGTGGTCAACATGTACTGTTCTCAGTCTTTTAACACGATCTGCAGATTCCGGCCCCAGCCACTTTATGAGCAAATCAAGTTCCTCCTTGGTTGTAAGGTCGAGATCAGCGGTAGCAGCCTTGAAGGTTGATCTCCAGGCCCTGTAGCTCTCTGGACAGTCATCAAACCTTGAGAGGCTTGTGTTAATGAGCTCACGGCGTATCATGTATCTGGCAAAGTCAGTCAAGTCTGATCTCTCACTCTTGGTGCCAAAGTAACTTGAGGAACCCCTTGGGTGTGAAAGTTCTTTGGTGAAGAAGGGTGAAGTTTACCAGGATAAAATGATGTTGCAAGAGCATTCAACTGTGGTGTAGTCTCTAAGGCTTCTGCTAGCTGTGGCTTGAGCTGCAGCTTGTCACTGGAAGTCACCTTATTGTCAGCGGGTGGTGATGCGGTTTGCTGCTTAGATGCACTTGTGTTGTGGATTTGAAGAGGCTCAGGCATTTGGTGCTGAGAGGTCTCTGTGTTGAGATTGAGAACGATGGTGTTAGTAGTAGGCACAGGAGATGACTCTGTATCGTTGCAAATATTATGCTTTAGCACGTATTTACTAGTGCGTTCAACTGGGTCTTCCAGATCTGCTGGAATATGCCAATCTGAATTAGTACTTTCTCCCATTGCTTGTTCAAGGACTTTCAGCCTTGCTAGGGATGCTGCTTCTTTCTTTTCCATTTGCAAAACCTTTATTTGGGAATCCACCTTTGCTTGCTGGGCAGCCATTTGTGCTTCCTGGGCAGCCCTTTGAGCTTTGCTTTGTGCTTCCTGGGCAGCTCTTTGTGCTTCCATTTCTGCTTGCTGGGCAGCCATTTGTGCTTCCTGGGCAGCCCTTTTTGCTTCCATTTCTGCTTGTTGGGCAGCCATTTGTTGGGCAGCCATTTGTGCTTCCTGGGCAGCCCTTTGTGCTTTGCTTTGGGCTTCCATTTCTGCTTCCCTTCTGATAAAGGAGCTTTGCACTTTTTTTGATTCTGCATCAGCACGGGCCTCTATTAGCTTGTCGCTTAATGTTGAACTTCTGGAGTGAGAGGATCTAGAAGAACGTGCAGTGAGCTTAGTTGATGTGGATCTATGAGATCTGGTCTCCTGCAGTTGAGCAATGCGGAACTCTGCCTTTTCTTTAGCCATTTGCACTAAGAGATCCCTATGTTGGTTCAGTGCATCAGTCCTAGTCAGTTCTGCTAAAGAGTCCTCTATATTAAAGTCCTGTAAGAAGGCTGTTAGCGTTCATATGCAGCAGATAGGTGATCTATAGAGTCTCTCAATTTGGCTGGTTGATCATTAAAGTGTGACAAAACTGACATGCATTGTGAAATTCTGTCCCATAGGTCTGACAGATTGCTGGAGTACTCATCTCTAGTGAATTCATAGTTTTCTCTGAGTTTATGTGTCGGTTTTATTGTACGTTTGGGTCTTACACTCTGTTCAGCAATATCTGCAGGATCTGCTCCCTGTATGTCTGTGGGTTCAGAGGCATGATGTATCTGCGTAGGTTCGGCTATAAAAGAGTGCTCAGAGCCTTGTCTAGACATTTTTTCAAGTTTTGCAAAAAATGGTACTGTCTCTTTAAGAAGACTTAGACAGGTGGGGTAACAGTTCAATGCAGAGAAACAGTTTTCAACATTCAGATGAAATGCAGTAAGCTTGTGCGACATGTGCTTTCACAAGATGGCGGATGACCCTGAGCTTGATTGCAGATTAAACACACACATATACATAGCAGGCTGTAGGAATTCTATACATCTTTTGACTATTCTGACTCAGATAGTTGTAATAATGATCTATCCCTTGCTGAGACCTCTATGCCTGGCCTGTATAAGAAGATACAATCACTGCAGACAATCCTTGTCAGATAGCTGAACTCACCAATACCTTGTTCATCCACAAAGTTGCTGTATTCTGAATATCAGGTTACAGCAGATAATGAATACAGCAGATGAATGAATGGTTAAAGTATTTTGCAGTCAAAAGATGATACTGATCGTAGCTTGCAATGAATTAACATGAGTGCTTGTTACATGAGGCCTGTTAGCTGCAGCCATGACACAGGAAAACATCATAAAACTACAAGGGCGGAGCAATACACAAAAAGGAAATGCATAATAAGGTCAGGGGTAAGACATTCTAGAAAACAGGAGCATTACCAAAAAGGGTCGCTAGATGGCAGTACAGAACAAACACAGGGAAGCGTAGAAAACAATGGCATAAAAAAATATGATTTCTTAACTATAACAACATGAACATAACAGAGGCTATGTAATATTCTATGCCTCATTGAGGCAGCACACATCGGCAAGCATTAATAGCTAAAGATGCTGAAAGCGTTATTCCTGACTTTGTTGAGGACAGCATAAATGCAACATTAAAACACTTCTCTGGAGCTGCAAGAAAAAAAGAGTTCAGACAGATCTGTGAGTTAAATGAAGAGGACTATACAAATTTAATAACATACAAAAAAAATTGCTGGTTAAAGGGACATAATACTCATATGCTAAATCACTTGAAACTTATGCAGTATAACTGTAAAAAGCTGACAGGAAAATATCACCTGAGCATCTCTATGTTAAAAAGGAAGATATTTTACCTCACAATCTCCTCAGCTCAGCAGAGTAAGTTCTGTGTAAAAAGAAATGAACAGCAGCCAATCAGCAGTGCTGAGGTCATGAACTCTTTTACTGTGATCTCATGAGATTTCATTGTTACACTGAATAGGGAAATAATATGAGAGTGCACGAGGCTCATCCCCTAAGCTGTCCAAGGACAGACACACTAATAATGCTGCTTAGAAATCCTTTACAATGGGAGGTGGCTATTGAGGAACTTTTGAGGTAAAATATCTTTCTTTTTTACATAGAGATGTTCAGGTGATATTTTGTAGTCAGCGTTTTACAGCTATGCTGCATCACTTTCAAGTGCTTAAACATTTGGGTATTATGGCCCTTTAAGCTTAGCAGCATGTGTTGAAAGATTTGTCAGTTTACGTGAGTCTCTAGTTCAGTATTTTGAGAGAGAATCATTTGAGAATGAGCCAACAAATTACAAAAGTAGCTGTCAAAATATTTGTGAAATGTTACAGTCACCAAAGTTTATCCTTTACTTACATTTTCTAAATTATGATTTACCTCTTCAGGCATCCATGAATGTATCTTTACAGAAAGAGAACTCTGACCTTTACAGTGCATACTGCTGTTTAGAAAAATACTGCAAGGTTATTCTAAAACCGTTTAAAAATAGTTCTTCTCTTCTTGAAACTGCACAGGAAAATGTCATCTCTCCTTTAGAGCTGTGTATTCCTAGTGACCAACTCAATAGAATGTTTTTAGAATGTGAAGAACAGCAATACCTGTCCAAAAAATGACATTCTTCAAGTTAAAAATACATTTATTGAATATGCCAAAAAACATGAACAGGCTTTTAAATCAAGGTTTCCAGAAAGTAATTTGGTTAAATGTATGCTGTTCTTAAACCCCTGCAATGTTATACCACCCTTTTGTGACATGAAAAAACTTTTTGACAGATTTTCAAACCATATTAATTCTAAAGAGGTAGAAAAGGAGTACACTTTATACTGTGAAGATGATGCAATCAAGACCCTGTTCAAATCTGACCATTGTTCCAGTAACATAATCAAATTGTGGAGTTCTTTATTCAAATCACTTGATTGTGAATATATTGAACTCTGTAAACTGTCTATTTTGCTGTTAACACTAAGCCCTGATACATGCTGCTGTGAGCGAGGCTTCAGCCATATGAATGCCATCAAAACATCTACTAGAAATTGACTTGAGAACTGTCGTGTTGACGCATGTTTGCGTATCGCTACATCATCCATAACAACAAAGGACTTTGATGCTGCTGCTGCTGCTTCTCAATACAACCCAAAAAAGTAAAAGGTAATAATTTTTAAAACTATTTAATACCAGTATGTCACAAGCAGTCTTTATATTAATGTTATTTTAAACTTGATTAGATGACTAATGTGTACTTGTGGAACTAGACAGCAAAGTGCTGCTTGTATGACTTATAGAAACATTGAATATCTGTAGATAGGAACCATTCGGCCCATCTATTCTGCCCAATTTTCTAAATACTTTGATTAGTTCCTGTCCTTATGTTATATCTAGCATAGCCTTATGCCTATCGCATGCATGTTTAAACTCAAAGAGAGGGTTTTTTGATGTTTTTAATTTGAAAATACCTTGGTGTCCTCCATAGCCTTGGTCCGTGCCTATCCCTGCTTCTATACCCCACTGGGAGTGTAATTTATTCTACTGGCTGTGTTTACACAGTTTGGCCTTAAGGCCAAAAACTTTCAGGATAGGTGGGGATACCACAGGCTAAATCAACTATTTCAAATGCCAATATAAGGGTAATGGAATACTTGTTAAAAGGACACTGAACCCAAAATTTTTCTCTCATTCAGATAGAGCATGCAATTTTAGGCAACTTTCTAATTTACTCTTATTATCAATTTTTCTTCGTTCTCTTACTATCTTTATATGAAAAAGAAGACATCTAAGCTTTTTTCTTGGTTTAGATCTCTGGACAGCAGTTTTTGATTGGTGGATGTATTTATCCACCAATCAGCAAGGACAACCTAGGTTGTTCACCAAAAATGGGCCGGCATCTAAACTTACATTCTTACATTTCAAATAAAGATACCAAGAGAATAAAGAACATTTGATAATAGGAGTAAATAAGAAAGTTTCTTAAAATGTCAGGCTCTATCTGAATCGCAAAAGAAAAAATTTGGGTTTAGTGTCCCTTTAACAATTTAATACACTCCAGCAGGTAAAGTGGGAACAAATTAAAGGGAAGAATATTTTTGAGTAAACTGTCCTTTAAGCAGAGGCCATGAACTTAAAGAGGAACATACAGTTTAAATATATGAAAATATATATTAGGCATTCTTTTTCCAGTATAAAAATAAATTACATGATATTCATTAGACATGTGCAGCCGCGAAAAATTTGGTTCGGTTCAGATCGATTCGGACCAATTCGAATTTCGGTTCGGATCGATTCGAATTCGGAAGAAATCGAATGACTTCGTTTCGGATTCATTCGGATTCTTTCGGATTCGTGTGAAATTCAGTTCGGTTCGGTTCGATTCGAATCGATTCGGATTTTCGGAAATTTCTGCACTGTTAAGTGGGATGTGCTGTGTATTACACTAGTATACTGTACAATACTAGTGTAATACATGGCCATCCGAATCCATCCGAATCCATCCGAATAAATTCGAATCGATTCTGATTTTTTCGGTAGATTCGGCACTGCCGCAATTCGGAAATTCGAATCGCTCCGAATTTGGCAAAATTCGTCCGAATTTCGATTCGGACCGAACCGAATCGCACATGTCTAATATTCATAACTAAACCAAGACATAAGAAACAGTAAAAAAAGATTCCTCTCTTAGTTGAATGCAAAAGAAATACAAAGAAAACACTTCTTCTGGCATATTAAACTTTTGAGGTCAATAGCAAGTAAACATATACAAGACAAAGGTTCAGGCACATGGCTACCATTGAGCCCCTTATTTAACCATACATATACACCTTGGCATACAAAACCACCATTCCAAAGCTTATAAGGCATCCATGTAGAGGTGCCAGACTTGGTGTCAAAAATTCTCACCCAATGACTTTTCTGATGAGCCAAAGAGCTCTAATTACAGCTATTAGCTTGGACTAAGAGTGAGCAAAGAAGAAATCCTGCCCTTTAACCGAAAGTTAGGTTGTATACATATTTATCAGTCCAGATAAGTGCTAATTAAAATATTTTAGGTTATAGTAGGTGAGCAACTCTTGGCAGTTACCAAATTAGATCTTCTTCCAAGCGGTCGATTGAAGCTAGGGTATTGTCGACTATCCACACACAATGTCGCCAGCTTCATGCAGAAGTAGGTGGGTTACTTGCCGATTATTCACATGTTCTTTGTAGATTAGCAGGAAAAACCACTTTCTGGCTGCCATATGTGGAACAATCTGTGGGAGGCACACAGCTCACTGTCTCAGGAGCTTGTATATTACTTGTATATACCACAAGAGCAGCTTTAATTGGGAAATCTGTAACAAAGCTGTCGGCTGTAGGTGGATTAAACACATCTCTCCTTGTTTCCACAAAAGGCAACTCTGTAAACATCAAAAAGATTGCTGAGATCTGTGACAGAAGAGTGAGTGCCCAGGCTCACTGATGGGGGGGGATTGGGCCTACATGGTTTCCCTTAGTCTGTGTTTTGGGGCCTGCCTCTCATACATGTATGTCAATAACAGTGGTGTATTGCTATTTGTACAAATTATGTCACAAGCCAGTGTACAAAGAAAGATTTCCACAGTCTCTGCTTAAAAGACTGACTTACATATCTGAGCAGGCTACTTCAAAGCAGAGAGTTAATTACTCATGGCAGTAAATCTTCTAGAGACAAATGTGATATCTGGTCCATCTATTACCCTCAGATCTGGCACTTCAAAAGGCTGCATTTGTACATTCTCAGCCAGACTGACTACAATCTCAACAGGTGATCAGGGGGTGGGACTGACAACTGTTATAAAAGTTAAGCTGTTAACATTGATGCCCCTCTGTGTGCTGGGTTATGATTGGTTGCTAATATCATCGCTAGGGGGCATGTTGTGAGCTGAAAAGAGAGATGGCAGTTTTCGAAACCACTTCGCGTGGGAAAAAAACAAAATGTATACTCACCTGATAAATTTACGGATATGGAGAGTCCACAATGTCATTCAATTACTAGTGGGAATATCCCTTCTGGCCAGCAGGAGGAGGCAAAGAGCACCACAGCAAAGCTGTTAAATGTCACTCCCCTTCCAATAATCCCTAGTCATTCGACCGAAGAGAAATTGAAAAAGGAATAATACAAAGGTGTAGAGGTTTAGTAAAAATAATTGTCTTAATTAAGGGTGGGGTCGTGGACTCTCCATATCCGGAAATAAATAAATTTATCAGGTAAGCATACATTTTCTTTTCTTTCCTAAGATATGGAGAGTCCATGACATCATTCAATTACTAGTGGGAACCAATACCCAAGCTAGAGGACACTGAATGAATAGGGAGGGAGAACAAGACAGGCGGACCTAAACAGAAGGCATCACCACTTGAAAAACCTTTCTCCCCAAAGAAGCCTCAACCGAGGCAAAAGCATCAAATATTTAACATTTGGAAAAAGTATGCAGAGAGGACCAAGTTGCAGCCTTGCAAATATGATCCACAGAAGCTTAATTTTTGAAAGCCCAAGAAGAAACAGCCCTAGAGGAATGAGCTGTAATTTTCTCAGGAGGCTGCTGACCAGCCGTCTCATAAGCAAAATGAATCATACTTCTCAAGCAGAGGGAAAGAGTAGCAGAAACCCTCTGACCTTATGTTTTCCTGAGAAACAGACAAACAGGGCAGAAGACTGGCGAAAATCCTAAATCATCTGAAGGTAGAATTTTAGCGCATGCACAACATCCAAGTTGTGCAACAGACTTTCCTTATGAGAAGAAGGATTAGGACAGAGAGAAGGAACAACAATTTCCTGACTGATATTTCTATCTGAAACCCCTTTAGGGAGACACCCCAATTTAGTACAAATAACCTCCTTATCCACATGAAAAATGAGATAAGGCAAATCACGCTGCAAAGCTGAAAGTTCATAAACTCTCTGAGCAGAAGAGATAGCAACAAGACATAAAACCTTCCAAGAAAAGGAAATTTATGCTTACCTGATAAATTGATTTCTTCTACGATACAACGTGTCCACGGATTTCATCCTTACTTGTGGGATATTATCCTCCTGCTAACAGGAAGTGGCAAAGAGCACCACAGCAGAGCTGTATATATAGCTCCTCCCTTCCCTCCACCCCCAGTCATTCGACCGAAGCTTTAGGAAGAGAAAGGAAAAGCTAAAAGGTGCAGAGGTGACTGAAGTTGTAAAAATAAAATATTATCTGTCTTAAAATGACAGGGAGGGCCGTGGACTCGTCGTATCATAGAACAAATCAATTTATTAGGTAAGCATAAATTTCCTTTTCTTCTACAAGATACGATGAGTCCACGGATTTCATCCTTACTTGTGGGATACAATACCAAAGCTACAGGACACGGATGAAAGGGAGGGACAAGACAGAGACCTAAACGGAATGTCAGAGTATATGAATATTATGATGAAAATTACATATGTATACATATATATATATATATATATATGTATATATATATATATATATATAGTTTTTTTTTCATATATACACTGTATATGGTAGATGAGACCTCCGGATTAATTGAACATGAGGTTGTTGACAACAGCTTCTTGTCCACTGTGGGTCCCAACCCCCTACCAGATGGTTTGAGCTGGGTGAATGCACGTTTATCATGATTGAAAGTTGATAATAAAAGATATAAGGAGGGTGGTGCATATAAAACATACACCACACTCCTAGGGGGCGCTAACAATAAGCAGCAAACAGTAAGCAGATATATACAGATAATTAAGAGAATATACAATAAACCTAGCACACTTATATAAGATTATTAGAGATGATATGCTCACAAGTGGACCCAGATGATATTAGTATAATCAAATAACAAAAATGTCCACACAAAGAATAATCCAAAAGAAAGAAGGCAGCTCTCTGTCATAGGACGGTCATCCTGGTGTGGCGTGATCTATAAGAGAAAGAAGCACAGAGGCGCCAACATGGCCTAGTAACGTCACGGCAGTCAGATACAAAACATCAGCAGGATAGGAAATATACTCACAAGCGTAGCGCACCCAAATGGTGCTATTGTGGCAGCCTGGAACATCAAACAGTGGTCCAGCTCACTGGTGTCTCCAGCCAGATAGAGATGATCCTTGGCGAGGGCCTATCCTATGATGCCTATAAGGGCAAAAAAGGCACACACATAGCCCAGTAACGTTTGTACACCAGATATAAAAGGATTCAAGGTTGTACTTACAGGAAACAAAGCACCACCAGGTGCAATATCAGCAGTACTGGGACCTCTCAGCCGCCCAGTGGACTGTGGAATCCAATTTGCAGGATGCAGAAAATCACCACTTTGGAAGATAGAACTAGCACACACACTCTGCCCCCAAACAGGAGCAGAATAATTGTGATAAAGCAAGTGTATATTTAAAAACTTTTATTTTAAAAACAGCAACATGTTTCTCAGCCACCACAGGCTGTTTCCTCAGGCTATCTGAGGAAACAGCCTGTGGTGGCTGAGAAACATGTTGCTGTTTTTAAAATAAAAGTTTTTAAATATACACATGCTTTATCACAATTATTCTGCTCCTGTTTGGGGGCAGAGTGTGTGTGCTAGTTCTATCTTCCAAAGTGGTGATTTTCTGCATCCTGCAAATTGGATTCCACAGTCCACTGGGCGGCTGAGAGGTCCCAGTACTGCTGATATTGCACCTAGTGGTGCTTTGTTTCCTGTAAGTACAACCTTGAATCCTTTTATATCTGGTGTACAAACGTTACTGGGCTATGTGTGTGCCTTTTTTGCCCTTATAGGCATCATAGGATAGGCCCTCGCCAAGGATCATCTCTATCTGGCTGGAGACACCAGTGAGCTGGACCACTGTTTGATGTTCCAGGCTGCCACAATAGCACCATTTGGGTGCGCTACGCTTGTGAGTATATTTCCTATCCTGCTGATGTTTTGTATCTGACTGCCGTGACGTTACTAGGCCATGTTGGCGCCTCTGTGCTTCTTTCTCTTATGATTGAAAGTTAGCATAGCTTTGAAGCACACCCTCTTGCCGTGTCAAGCATACAAACATTCTCCTAAAGGAAATATAACTCAATGACCATGTTTTACTTAACTATATACAGAGTTTGTTATGGCTTAAGATAACATAGTCTTTGAAGCCAACAGCACTGCAGGAGGGCAAAAACCAAGTTGACAGAGACATTTCACAGCTATGTGTAAATTGTTTCCTATGAAGATTCCATGTGCAGGAATCAAACAAGCATTTGCAGTCCTTGTGTGACATAAATAAAAATATATTATCCTGAGAGACTTCCTGTGGGAGGAGCGTTGAGATAGGAGTGCGCGCTCCAGCTCCTCCGTTTGTGGAGCAACTAACCAACTGATTCCCAGCCACTGAACCCTATTGCTGGGGAAACGATACACCCTGCCTGGGGGAAGGAAAGTGGCATCAGGAAGTTTACTAACTCCCTTTAGGCTGACCGGATTCAGCCGCAAGTACAGAGCTGATGTGTTAAAGACTCTGAGACTCACCGCGTCCAGCCATGACCCGCCGGCTATCACACAGTACCTGACAAGTGACATACTACAGCCGAGTTCGGGAACATCACAGGTATAAAGCTGCCAGCGGTGTACTTCGATCCGAGAGAGAAGTGTCCCAGCTGGGACAGGGAACCCGGTGCCATCGGTACAGAGGACAGTGCAAGTGGGAGAAAGCCTTGGAGGAAAGCAGCATAGATCTTACCTACAAAGGGAAGGAATGTGTGCTGCGCGAATAGTAGCGACCGGAACCATCTTACCCCCCCTCTGTAAGCCGGCACAGACATCAGACGTCATACTTGCGGGCCAGGTAGTTTGTGGAGAGTCGGCGCCTGGTCGCCTTAGAATGCCGTGGCCGCAAGTAATACGTATAGGCTGAGGCCCTCCTGAGAGAGCGAGACACGCCAACGAACAGAAGCACAGTACAGATGCCGCGAAGACAGCGGGGGGTAAGTAAGTAACACTCCCTTATGGCTACAAATCGTTGACATAAACATTTTTTTGATCTATTGCTGAAGGTTTTTGTTTCCCCACAAACTGAAGGGATCCTTTGTGTAGTTAAAAGATAACAAAGGTGCCGTTGGAAAGACCAACTAAGATACTCGGCACAGATTTATCTCCTGAAAAACAGAATTAACTAGATAATACATGCAGCTGCCTGACCTATTGGAGCTGTGTCTATCAAGAAACGTGCACTCCAACCCGGGGTTCAGAACTATTGCTTTCCAGATAGCATCCCTCCGAAAAAGAGACTAGTCTGTAAGCAGAATATACAAGATAAGTGTAAATTTAACAGTTGATATCAGGATAGAGTGCGGACTTGGTATTGAACAGAGCAGAGCAGACACAAAGCCTGGAAAGCTAACTTCACTGCTCTGGAGAACCTTTTTTTTTTTTTTTTTTTCTCCATGCCATCTTTCTTTAACATATGGCAAAAGGGAAAGTTCTGATAAGGGATTTATTACCACGGAACAGGACTTTGAGTATAATTTGTTCGTGATACCCCTGTGGAGTTTGTGTATAACCTGTGAACTGGTTTATCTACTCGTGTATGATTTGAAATTTTTCTTTTATTCCATTATTCTCCTCTTTCTGCAGCCCTTTGTTACTTCTGTCTTCTGCTTTTTTTTCTTTTCTTCTTTTTTCCCTGTTTTTCTTTTTTTCTCTCTTCTTCTTCCTGGGGGAGGCCCTCTTCATTAAAAATGCATGTATATGTAAAGGATTAAGGTTCATATAAGGGCACGCTGAATAACCAACAAGACTAATATTGGTTAAACTGTAGAAAGACCAACAGATGTCATAAGAATATTTACACGCCTATAGGTTCATCAGTCAGTAACTGTGGAGCATATATAAGATAACATTATTGGTTCTTAGTCAGAGGCAGTAATTTTAGACTTCTCCCTGCTGTGTCCACATATTTTTAAGTACACAAGCCCACAAGCCTACAAATAAAAGAGGCATAGAAAGCTAGAAAGGTGGGTACATTAGTCTGAGGTGCACTTTAGAAAGACGTTTCTCTTTTCTTTTTTTTCTTTTTTCTTTTTTTTCTCCTCCTGGCTTTCTGCCTGCATTCTTTGTGGGTCCCTTTCATGCTTTTTTTCTGAGGCATATAACTCTTAAATGCAAGAAGAGTAATACATAACACGGCAAGCACATAACTGTACGCACTATAAACACACGGGCAAACTTAAACACATAGACACTTATAAAAAGTCTCAGAACAGATATATCAATTCTGTCTCTGCTTTGCTTTTTCCGCCTTTTTTTTGGTTGTTTTTTTTTTTTTTTTTCCCCTTCTTTTCCTCACTTTTTTCTGTTTTCTCTTAAAAATTTAAAGGGCACTAGAATTGCATAGAAGATAAGTACAGACACATTAACTGAAATTTGTACGCCTTGTAAGGTAGCTGTTAGGTAATAATTTGGGGACCCACACAGGTTTTTGTCACTGTAAAAACTTAAATATTGCATGTGAGTTGGCACGCATTCAAAGAGGTGAAATAAATATGTAAAGTAGCATTAAAACATAGAGGTGATTTACAAAACGGACACAGAGCCAAGTAGCTGGGAAGGGGAAAGGAGAAACAAAGTCAGATTATTTCTATCCCGGATAAAAGTGTATATACTCTAGTCACCTTTAGGAATAGGTCCTATCAGTCCTGATGGACAAATACATGACGAATTAAAAAAATAAGTCCCCCGCCATGCCACCAAGGAAAGACAGGAAACAGAGATTAGGTCAAGAAGCTGGCATTGAGGTTAGCCTGGAAAGTCCCGCTGTAAATCAAGACACACAAATGACTATAAACCAACTAGCGGATCTTTTACTCCCGCAGTTTGATCTGGTAAAAAAGGATATTGCAGATTTATCACAGGAGATCAGACAGTTTTCAGTTAGAATGGTAGAAATAGAGTCGAGGGTCTCAGAAGCAGAAGATAAACTAAATATCCAAGACATAAATATGAAGGAAAACACAGACAAAATTAAGGCACTCATGCTAAAGGTGGAAGATCTGGAGGACAGATCCCGCCGGAACAATGTCAGGGTAGTAGGACTCCCAGAGAGTAGAGAGTTTCAGGACCTTCTGAAATTTGCAGCAACCACACTACCTACGCTATTAGGGATCCAGGCAGACAGGGACACACTTCAGGTAGAACGAGCGCACAGGGTAGGAAGTGCTAGGACACACACAGATGGAAGCACACGTCCCAGGATGGTTCTAATTAGATACTTGAATTTTCAGGACAAAATTAATATCATGCAACACTATAGGAAACTAAAAACATTAACAATTGAAGGGAAAAGAGTCCTGTTGTTTCAGGACTTTTCGGCTGAGACAGCCGCAAGGAGGAGGGTCATGGCCCCATTCTGCTCAGGAATGATCAGGGCGGGGCTCAAAGCCGCACTGATTTATCCAGCCAAAATAACGGTGTTAACAATGGAAGGGAGAGTTGCGTTAAACTCAGTAAAAGAAGCACAAGATTTTTGTCAGGAGAATAACATTGAAGTCTGAACGGGTATATTTACCCTACAAGGTTATATAAAGTAATAAGAATGTATATGAATCCCAAATGTTTAAGAAGGAAGTTTTATGTTGTAAGGTTATTAAAAGCAAGAAGCTCGAACCAGATTTATAAAATATGCAATATAATAATAGGCTGTGGAAGGGGGGGGGAGAATGGGCGGCCCCTCTCCCCTTTTTTTTTTTTTTCTTTTTGTTGTTTCTCTTTTTTCTCTTTCTCGGCTCGTATTTTAGATTAAAATGGCAGAACCTCTAAAGGTAGTGTCATGGAATGTGGGGGGCATAACCTCCCCCATTAAAAGGAAGAATGTTTTAAGAATGCTAAAAGGGGAGAAGGCGGATATTATTTTTTTGCAGGAACTGCATCTGAAGGATCATGAAATAGTAAAATTGAAAGCCAACTGGGTGGCAGAAATTATAGCTAACTCATGTAACAAGCGCAAGTGTGGGGTGGCCATTATCATAAACAAAAAGGTTAACTATAAAATGCTTAAACAAGAGTGTGACCAGCAGGGTAGGTACATGATCCTCCAGATACAGATAGAGGGCGTCTGTTGGACCTTTTGCAATATCTACGCTCCAAACAAACTGGAGAAAAACTTTTGGCAAAGGATCCAACAGAAAATCACACCACACTTAGAGCAGAATCTGATAATAGCGGGAGATATGAATCTCACGTTATTCCCAGAGATGGACAGGTCTAGAATCAGAAGCCGTCAAGCAAATAATAGAGAGGCCAAATTTTTTAGGAATTACATCAAGACATTAAAGTTGAATGATATCTGGCGACAGCAACACCCGGACGAGCGGGTATATACATGCGAATCTAAAGCACACAGGAGCTTTTCCCGTATTGATCTATTTTTGATAAGTCAGCAAATAGCTAAGCTTGAAGTTGAAACCCAAATAGCAGACATATTGCTATCTGATCATGCCATTATAAGTATGCGGGTCTGGCCAGACAAGAGGGCTAGAAGACCGGGGAACTCGTTTCACTTTCCTGCCTATATGGGTCATAATAACATAATTTATGTAAGAACTTACCTGATAAATTCATTTCTTTCATATTAGCAAGAGTCCATGAGCTAGTGACGTATGGGATATACATTCCTACCAGGAGGGGCAAAGTTTCCCAAACCTCAAAATGCCTATAAATACACCCCTCACCACACCCACAATTCAGTTTAACGAATAGCCAAGAAGTGGGGTGATAAAAAAGTGCGAAAGCATATAAAATAAGGAATTGGAATAATTGTGCTTTATACAAAATCATAACCACCACAAAAAAAGGGCGGGCCTCATGGACTCTTGCTAATATGAAAGAAATGAATTTATCAGGTAAGTTCTTACATAAATTATGTTTTCTTTCATGTAATTAGCAAGAGTCCATGAGCTAGTGACGTATGGGATAATGACTACCCAAGATGTGGATCTTTCCACACAAGAGTCACTAGAGAGGGAGGGATAAAATAAAGACAGCCAATTCCTGCTGAAAATAATCCACACCCAAAATAAAGTTTAACGAAAAACATAAGCAGAAGATTCAAACTGAAACCGCTGCCTGAAGTACTTTTCTACCAAAAACTGCTTCAGAAGAAGAAAATACATCAAAATGGTAGAATTTAGTAAAAGTATGCAAAGAGGACCAAGTTGCTGCTTTGCAAATCTGGTCAACCGAAGCTTCATTCCTAAACGCCCAGGAAGTAGAAACTGACCTAGTAGAATGAGCTGTAATTCTCTGAGGCGGAGTTTTACCCGACTCAACATAGGCAAGATGAATTAAAGATTTCAACCAAGATGCCAAAGAAATAGCAGAAGCTTTCTGGCCTTTTCTAGACCCGGAAAAGATAACAAATAGACTAGAAGTCTAACGGAAAGATTTCGTAGCTTCAACCTAATATTTCAAAGCTCTAACAACATCCAAAGAATGCAACGATTTCTCCTTAGAATTCTTAGGATTAGGACATAATGAAGGAACCACAATTTCTCTACTAATGTTGTTGGAATTCACAACTTTAGGTAAAAATTCAAAAGAAGTTCGCAACACCGCCTTATCCTGATGAAAAATCAGAAAAGGAGACTCACAAGAAAGAGCAGATAATTCAGAAACTCTTCTGGCAGAAGAGATGGCCAAAAGGAACAAAACTTTCCAAGAAAGTAATTTAATGTCCAATGAATGCATAGGTTCAAACGGAGGAGCTTGAAGAGCTCCCAGAACCAAATTCAAACTCCAAGGAGGAGAAATTGACTTAATGACAGGTTTTATACGAACCAAAGCTTGTACAAAACAATGAATATCAGGAAGAATAGCAATCTTTCTATGAAAAAGAACAGAAAGAGCAGAGATTTGTCCTTTCAAAGAACTTGCGGACAAACCCTTATCTAAACCATCCTGAAGAAACTGTAAAATTCTCGGTATTCTAAAAGAATGCCAAGAAAAATGATGAGAAAGACACCAAGAAATATAAGTCTTCCAGACTCTATAATATATCTCTCGAGATACAGATTTACGAGCCTGTAACATAGTATTAATCACAGAGTCAGAGAAACCTCTTTGACCAAGAATCAAGCATTCAATCTCCATACCTTTAAATTTAAGGATTTCAGATCCTGATGGAAAAAAGGACCTTGTGACAGAAGGTCTGGTCTTAACGGAAGAGTCCACGGTTGGCAAGAGGCCATCCGGACAAGATCCGCATACCAAAACCTGTGAGGCCATGCCGGAGCTACCAGCAGAACAAACGAGCATTCCTTCAGAATCTTGGAGATTACTCTTGGAAGAAGAACTAGAGGCGGAAAGATATAGGCAGGATGATACTTCCAAGGAAGTGATAATGCATCCACTGCCTCCGCCTGAGGATCCCGGGATCTGGACAGATACCTGGGAAGTTTCTTGTTTAGATGGGACGCCATCAGATCTATTTCTGGAAGTTCCCACATTTGAACAATCTGAAGAAATACCTCTGGGTGAAGAGACCATTCGCCCGGATGCAACGTTTGGCGACTGAGATAATCCGCTTCCCAATTGTCTATACCTGGGATATGAACCGCAGAGATTAGACAGGAGCTGGATTCCGCCCAAACCAAAATTCGAGATACTTCTTTCATAGCCAGAGGACTGTGAGTCCCTCCTTGATGATTGATGTATGCCACAGTTGTGACATTGTCTGTCTGAAAACAAATGAACGATTCTCTCTTCAGAAGAGGCCAAAACTGAAGAGCTCTGAAAATTGCACGGAGTTCCAAAATATTGATCGGTAATCTCACCTCCTGAGATTCCCAAACTCCTTGTGCCGTCAGAGATCCCCACACAGCTCCCCAACCTGTGAGACTTGCATCTGTTGAAATTACAGTCCAGGTCGGAAGCACAAAAGAAGCCCCCTGAATTAAACAATGGTGATCTGTCCACCATGTTAGAGAGTGTCGAACAATCGGTTTTAAAGATATTAATTGAGATATCTTCGTGTAATCCTTGCACCATTGATTCAGCATACAGAGCTGAAGAGGTCGCATGTGAAAACGAGCAAAGGGGATCGCGTCCGATGCAGCAGTCATAAGACCTAGAATTTCCATGCATAAGGCTACCGAAGGGAATGATTGTGACTGAAGGTTTCGACAAGCTGCAATCAATTTTAGACGTCTCTTGTCTGTTAAAGACAGAGTCATGGACACTGAATCTATCTGGAAACCCAGAAAGGTTACCCTTGTCTGAGGAATCAAAGAACTTTTTGGTAAATTGATCCTCCAACCATGATCTTGAAGAAACAACACAAGTCGATTCGTATGAGATTCTGCTAAATGTAAAAACTGAGCAAGTACCAAGATATCGTCCAAATAAGGAAATACCACAATACCCTGTTCTCTGATTACAGACAGAAGGGCACCGAGAACCTTTGTAAAAATTCTTGGAGCTGTCGCTAGGCCAAACGGCAGAGCCACAAACTGGTAATGCTTGTCCAGAAAAGAGAATCTCAGGAACTGATAATGATCTGGATGAATCGGAATATGCAGATATGCATCCTGTAAATCTATTGTGGACATATAATTCCCTTGCTGAACAAAAGGCAAGATAGTCCTTACAGTTACCATCTTGAACGTTGGTATCCTTACATAACGATTCAATATTTTTAGATCCAGAACTGGTCTGAAGGAATTCTCCTTCTTTGGTACAATGAAGAGATTTGAATAAAACCCCATCCCCTGTTCCGGAACTGGAACTGGCATAATTACTCCAGTCAACTCTAGATCTGAAACACATTTCAGAAATGCTTGAGCTTTTACTGGATTTACTGGGACACGGGAAAGAAAACATCTCTTTGCAGGAGGTCTCATCTTGAAACCAATTCTGTACCCTTCTGAAACAATGTTCTGAATCCAAAGATTGTGAACAGAATTGATCCAAATTTCCTTGAAAAAACGTAACCTGCCCCCTACCAGCTGAGCTGGAATGAGGGCCGCACCTTCATGTGGACTTAGAAGCAGGCTTTGCCTTTTTAGCTGGCTTGGATTTATTCCAGACTGGAGATGGTTTCCAAACTGAAACTGCTCCTGAGGATGAATGATCAGGCTTTTGTTCTTTGTTGAAACGAAAGGAACGAAAACGATTATTAGCCCTGTTTTTACCTTTAGATTTTTTATCCTGTGGTAAAAAAGTTCCTTTCCCACCAGTAACAGTTGAAATAATGGAATCCAACTGAGAACCAAATAATTTGTTACCCTGGAAAGAAATAGAAAGTAAAGTTGATTTAGAAGCCATATCAGCATTCCAAGTCTTAAGCCATAAAGCTCTTCTAGCTAAAATAGCTAGAGACATAAACCTGACATCAACTCTGATAATATCAAAAATGGCATCACAGATAAAATTATTAGCATGCTGTAGAAGAATAATAATATCATGAGAATCATGATGTGTTACTTGTTGCGCTAAAGTTTCCAACCAAAAAGTTGAAGCTGCAGCAACATCAGCCAAAGATATAGCAGGTCTAAGAAGATTACCTGAACACAGATAAGCTTTTCTTAGAAAGGATTCAATTTTCCTATCTAAAGGACCCTTAAACGAAGTACTATCTGACGTAGGAATAGTAGTATGTTTAGCAAGGGTAGAAATAGCCCCATCAACTTTAGGGATTTTGTCCCAAAATTCTAATCTGTCAGACGGCACAGGATATAATTGCTTAAAACGTTTAGAAGGAGTAAATGAATTACCCAATTTATCCCATTCTTTGGAAATTACTGCAGAAATAGCATTAGGAACAGGAAAAACTTCTGGAATAACCACAGGAGCTTTAAATACCTTATCCAAACGTTTAGAATTAGTATCAAGAGGACCAGAATCCTCTATTTCTAAAGCAATTAGTACTTCTTTAAGTAAAGAACGAATAAAATCCATTTTAAATCAATATGAAGATTTATCAGCATCAACCTCTGAGACAGAATCCTCTGAACCAGAAGAGTCATCAGAATCAGAATGATGATGTTCATTTAAAAATTCATCTGTAGGGAGAGAAGTTTTAAAAGATTTTTTACGTTTACTAGAAGGAGAAATAACAGACATAGCCTTCTTTATGGATTCAGAAACAAAATCTCTTATATTATCAGGAACATTCTGCACCTTAGATGTTGAAGGAACTGCAACAGGCAATGGTACTTTACTAAAGGAAATATTATCTGCTTTAACAAGTTTGTCATGACAATCAATACAAACAACAGCTGGAGGAATAGCTACCAAAAGTTTACAGCAGATACACTTAGCTTTGGTAGATCCAGCACTAGACAGCGATTTTCCTGTAGTATCTTCTGACTCAGATGCAACGTGAGACATCTTGCAATATGTAAGAGAAAAAACAACATATATATATAAAGCAAAATTGATCAAATTCCTTAAATGACAGTTTCAGGAATGGGAAAAAAATGCCAAAGAACAAGCTTCTAGCAACCAGAAGCAATGAAAAATGAGACTTAAATAATGTGGAGACAAAAGCGACGCCCATATTTTTTCGCGCCAAATAAGACGCCCACATTATTTGGCGCCTAAATGCTTTTGGCGCCAAAAATGACACCACATCCGGAACGCCGACATTTTTGGCGCAAAATAACGTCAAAAAATGACGCAACTTCCGGCGACACGTATGACGCCGGAAACGGAAAAATAATTTTTGCGCCAAAAAAGTCCGCGCCAAGAATGACGCAATAAAATGAAGCATTTTCAGCCCCCGCGAGCTTAACAGCCCACAGGGAAGAGTCAAATTTTTGAAGGTAAGAAAAAATGATTAAATCAATGCATTATCCCAAATATGAAACTGACTGTCTGAAAATAAGGAAAGTTGAACATTCTGAGTCAAGGCAAATAAATGTTTGAATACATATATTTAGAACTTTATAAACAAAGTGCCCAACCATAGCTTTAGAGTGTCACAGAAAATAAGATTTACTTACCCCAGGACACTCATCTACATGTTTGTAGAAAGCCAAACCAGTACTGAAACGAGAATCAGCAGAGGTAATGGTATATATAAGAGTATATCGTCGATCTGAAAAGGGAGGTAAGAGATGAATCTCTACGACCGATAACAGAGAACCTATGAAATAGACCCCGTAGAAGGAGATCACTGCATTCAAATAGGCAATACTCTCCTCACATCCCTCTGACATTCACTGCACGCTGAGAGGAAAACCGGGCTCCAACTTTCTGCGGAGCGCATATCAACGTAGAATCTAGCACAAACTTACTTCACCACCTCCCTCGGAGGCAAAGTTTGTAAAACTGAATTGTGGGTGTGGTGAGGGGTGTATTTATAGGAATTTTGAGGTTTGGGAAACTTTGCCCCTCCTGGTAGGAATGTATATCCCATACGTCACTAGCTCATGGACTCTTGCTAATTACATGAAAGAAATTCAGTTTATTAACTGGTTAAAATTAAAATGGTCAGAATATTGCGATTTGAATAAAGAATATATTAACAAAACTGAAACCTTTTGGGAAGCAGGGAAAGCGGTCATGCGTGGAGAAATTAAGGGATATATGGTTAAGTTAACACGCAAATTGAAAGCAAGAGAGTTACAACTGGCCAACCAGCTTAGGAATGCATACAACAGATACCTCCAATCATCGAATCTAGATAGATGGAGTAGATATATCTCCGCTAAAAAGGAAAGGGAGGATTTTTTCAGAGAGAAATGGGCAGGGGAAGATCTTAAGGCGAGGTCCAAGTTTCAAGGATATCAGGGGGTTTCAGCCAAACATTTGGTTAAAATAGTTAAGTTCAGACAAAAGAAAAATACCATAGTAACAATAAAAGATGGCAACAAGGTAATAACTCAACCCGCAGAGATCAGGGAAGCATTCTATAAGTATTTTCATAATATATACTCCAGTAGCGGAATAGATGAAAGGGCTAAGGCAAAATTTTGGGAAAAAATCGAACTACCCAAAATAACAGCAGCAGATCTAGAACATATTAATGCGGCCATAACAGAGTTAGAAATAGATAAAGTAATACAAAGGACAAAAGCAGGAAAAGCAGCAGGCCCTGATGGTCTCCCGATCGAATTCTACAAAACTCTATCAGCCACTATTGGCAACACATTAAAGAATTTATATAATGATAACTTCCTATCACAAGCTTTAAAATCCCCATATTTCTTAGACTCAATCGTCACCCTGATATATAAGAAGGGTAAAAACCCAGATGAGTTATCAGCCTACCGTCCAATCTCCCTGTTAAATCAGGACTATAAAATATTGATGTCAATTATTGCTGACAGATTGAAGAGTGTTATAGGTAAACTGATACATACAGACCAGGCAGGTTTCATCCCGTATAGGAACTCGGTTCGGAATATGAGAAGAGTATTGACAGTGGTGGACCATTTTTACCAGATCGGCCAACAGTGCAATAGGGAGTCTTATAATATTCTTAAAAAAGATTTCGCTTTAATCACCATTGATGCTGAAAAAGCCTTTGACTCCATTGAATGGAATCATCTCATAACCTCTCTTGAAAACTTTGGGTTCTCGGGCCGGTTGGTTGATCTGGTGAGAATGGTCTACAGGGAACCAAGGTCACAGCTGCTAGTGAATGGGGAACTAACGCAACACATTACTTTAGAGAAAGGAACCCGTCAGGGCTGCCCATTATCACCTCTCCTATTCGATCTCGCTTTAGAACCCTTGGCAGTATACCTGCGGCAAGCTATACAACCAGTCAAGATTGGCAGGGAGACGTTACTCATTTCTCTATATGCGGACGACATACTTTTATTTTTGCAAGATACAGTAAACTCTATTCCATGTGTCCTGGAAACTATCACAGAGTATAGTACCTTCTCGGGGTACAAAATTAACCCTAAAAAATCAGAGCTATTGTGGGTTAACAAAACAAGGCAAAGTTGTAACCATATCTTTAGAGAAGTGAAGGCCATCAATTACCTAGGAATTAAGATTACAAGGATCCCTAGGGAATGGTACCAACTAAATTTCAAGGAATTCTTTGATAATATTCAAACTAACTTTAATAAGTGGAACCTATTCTTTCTGTCTATATCGGCCAGATGTATAATAATCAAGACAATTATTTTCCTTAAAATCCTATTTTTGCTGCAAAACCTACCCCTCCTCGTTACAAGGAAAGATATAACTAGATACAATAAAGCCTGCTCTTCCTTTATCTGGGGGAAAAAGAGACCAAGAATTTCTATGGATAAAATGAGCAACTCCAAAATATACGCAGGGTTCGCCATTCCAAATATCAGACACTACAATTTAATAGCCCTGGCCAAATTTGGATTAGATTGGCTGACGAGATCAGAATATGTTACATACTACAATCTAGACGTGGAGCTGATCAGACCTTTCAGCCCACTAGCCATGCTACATTGTCCATACAGGAAGCTGCCCCAGAATGTGGACGGAATGTTAACATTTGTTAATATTATTAGAGGGTGGCAGCTATACTGTTCGCTAGTGGGACAGGAATATCGGGTGTCTCCATATTTACCGATCATCGGTTGTGTGGATTTCCCATCAGGTCTTAACCATAAAGTATTTTTCGACTGGAGGGAGAAAGGCCTAAGCTATTTTGCGCAGCTAAAAAATGATAGGGACGGCCAGACCTGTACCTTTCAGAGCCTCGTAGAACAATATCACCTCCCAACCAATAATTTTTATGCATACCTACAGGTACGCCATTATATTGAAAGAGCCAACAGAGAAGTGGCAACTGATTGGGGATGGTCTCAAATAGCTCCGGGCCTAAAACTCTACCACGCAGGGAAACGGTCAATTGCCTGGTGGTATCAAAAAGTTCTGACAAATAAGGGATTGGAACATATCAACCTGGCCAAAGAAAAATTTACTAAATATTTTGAAAGGTTACAAGGAGAGGATATATTAGAAAGTATTAAACTTGCGGCCGAGGCGACTTCAAGTATCAGCTGGAGAGAGTCACAGTGCAAAATCATAAACAATTTCTACTTGACTCCAGCTAGAATGGCAAAATGGACGGTGTTAAAGGCAGGGAGCTGCTCTAAATGCACAAGGGCAGGGGCAGATCTTTTACACTGTATTTGGAGTTGCCCAAAAGTAAGGCAATACTGGGCCAAAGCTCAGTATTGGTTGAACTGTTATCTCCAGAGTAAAATAGAGCTACAGGCAGAACACATATTTTTTCTAAAAAAGTCGGCCATTATGGGGGATAGACAGTTGGTCAATTTAGTTATACTGATAGCACGTAGTCTGCTTTTCAAAAAATGGAGACAAAGAGAAACTCCCTGTCTGAGGGAAGTTACCAACATCATTAAAACACAGATGTTTGTAGAGAGGCAGAACCTTAAGGCTGATTCAGAAAAACAGTTTAAGAATTACTTTAAAAAATGGGGAAGCCTGATCAGCTCTTGGTCACCAGAGCAGCAGGGTTATTTTCTAAAGCCTTTTCAGAACGCAGTACCATTCTTAAATCTGACGGTATCCGGCGTATTGCCTAGGTCATGGCTAACAGAGAGGGTCTGCTGATTCAGGGCAATGTAAGCAGGGGGGTGCATATACCAGGAACTTTTTTTTTTTTTTTTCTCTCTCCTCTTTCCCCGCCGCCCTTCTCCCCTTCCCCCGCAGTACTGTTTTTTGGTTGTCGAGGTACACAGATTTATTGTTTTTTTTCTTTTTTGTTCTCTTCTTTCTACTCCTTGTCAAAATCAAGTGTATGTAAAGCAGATTTTTGCCTTTCCTTCTGGAAGGACTATTTTAAGTTTGGAAAATGTGAAGTTAAGAACAAGTGTCTTATCTTTCGTTTTTGTGTATATAGTCACTCCCGGTACGGGAGGAATCTAAGATAAGTAGGACATAAGATATGTTTTGTTAATGTACATGTGTGTATATACAAAGATATACATTTCTGATTCGAATTTATTGTACAATATGATGAACTTCAATAAAAAAAATTATAAAAAATAAATAAATATATATTATCCTTGAAAAAGAAATAATTCAAATAACCCATATAGGTATATATATATATATATATTAAAAGGGGACATATTATATTAAATAAATAATTGCTGCAGTGAATAGATATATGAAAAATAGATTCAAAACTGTAATAATCCCATTGTTTAATTATATATAACATAATTTTTCTATTTTTCAGATGGGGCTAGAGGATTGCCTGCATGGGATATCTGAATCATGTCATATGATTATATACTAGATGTTTGTGAAAGTTTAAACACATCTCTGAAAATATAACAGATGTATAAATGCTATTAATTTTGGAATAATTAGCAGTATAGTTGTTTTGATATGGTATGGTGTTGAGGGCATACTGTGTTTCATGTCAAATTGATCACAATAAATAATGTGATATAATACAGTAGAAAATTATGGTATTTGTTACACATTTTAAAGAAATATTTTCTTTCACTGTCTAGAAATGGTTAAATGTGAATCTGTTTGTGTTGTCACACTGCCACCCGAGGGCCAAAATCCAGTATAGCAGGTAAGAGACTTAACTGTTTAAAGGATGCGTTTCCATAGCAACAATATATACTAAACCGATTATCCAATGAGAAGGGACAAGCAAAGGGCGTGAACAAAACAGGTCATCAATGATTATATAAAAAAGGAGTAGTCAATGCAGAGGACACACAGTTTTTTTTGTAACTTGCTGAGACTAGTGATCTAATATTTGGCTGCCATACTTGGGAACATTTCACTAAGCAAGAAGATGAAAACTTACCTTGATATGCAATAACTTTCCTTCAAATGAGATGACCTAAAGACCGCTACAAATTGTTTCAAATTGGTGAAGTATAATTGTTCTAATTTTTAAAACTTGAAACAAAGGTTATTGGTAAGAACATAGTCAATTTGTATTTAATAGATTTAAAGAGAACAGTCTATATTTTGCTTATATTCATAGTCCTATATATAAAGGCTAAGTCTGTATCTTTGATGCTAAATTGTTTTAACTGTGCAAATATAGAGTTATAACTCAGAGTTTGATTGTTGGCACAAATAATATATATAACTTCTAGTGTTTAAATTATAGTATATAGACTGTCCTACTGTTAAAGCATTATTAGAATTGTATTGCTTGGATGTTTAGCAGTTAAAGATCTTGGAATCTCATTGTATTAACTGGGTGAAATTTTTTACTGTGAATAAGGTAGACTTTTATGAATGTTGCATAGCATAATTGAATAGTTTTAAACGCATATAATATTGACTCATATTTTGATTCTTATAAATATATATATATATACATATATATATATATCAATGTGTTCATAGATATTTACTAATAATAAAGAATTCAGATATTTATATTAATTTAATTGTCTTAGTATATGCATATTTGATGGTGGGTTTAGTTTAAAGAAAGATTGTTAATTTTATTCAGTTATAACCCTGCCATATACTTACATATTATTTGGAGAGTACTGCTAAGATTCTTATAAATATACTGACATATTATATGGAGGCACTGCTGAGATATTATAAATAATTATCATATTGATATAGTATATTTGTGGTAAATAGAAATAATTATAGAAGAGAGAAATATTTTCATATTTCGAATTGATATTTTGAAAATATCGAGAGAAAAAAAATTGAAAATTTAAATATTGATTTTCATGTTCAAGATTAATATTAATATTTTGAAATATTATTAAAAATATTTTTTTTTTAAAAATTTGTAAAAATATTGATTTTTCATATTTCAAAATTAATCAAAAATATTCATTTTTCATATTTCAAAAGTCATAAAAATATTAATTTTTCATATTTCAAAATTAGTCAAAAATATTAATTTTTCATATTTCAAAATTCATAAAAATATAGATTTTTCATATTTCAAAATTAATAAAAATATTAATTTTGTCATATTTCAAAATTGATATTGATATTTTGAAGATATAATTTTTTTCTTCCTCTCTCTTATTGGTCAAAATTGTATTAGCATTTTTATCTTATTAAGTACAACACTAGGATAACGATGTCTTCAGCAAAAAGTAATACTAGCGTTTCTGTACAAGATGAAATTGTGCCCTCCCCAAGGTCCTCTGTCAATGAAGTAGTTCAGGAAAAAAACTCTCAAATTAGAAGCCATAAACCACATCATGACTAGACTTGATGTTGGGGACGATATCTCCATGTATATTAAGGGGCTAAAGATTTAGTTAGAGATATGTGGTTTGAAGATGGGGAATTATACCAAATGTTACTGCAACTTAATAAATGCACAGAACTTAGAGGGCGTGATGAATTAATTTTCAAAACTTGGCCGATCCTAATGTATTTGAGCTGTGAGATGTCTAACCAAATGGCAGGACAGGACAGACAATTAGGACGGCTAAGGGTTGAAAACGATTCATTAAAAGAGTTTAAAGAAGCTTTTATTCAAGCAAAGGTAGAGGTTTTCAAAGCTAGCCAAAAGGCTTCTGATTTAAATAAATATAATCAGGAATTAGTGGCTGATTTTAAAGCTTTCGAAGAAGTATATTAAAAATGCCAAGATGAAAATAAAGCTTTAAGAGCTAGATATTGTGAGGCTGAAAAAGGGTATGAACAGGAAATAGATAAATTAAAGAGACAAATTAGCAGTAATAAGGACTGGGACAGAAATGAGTTTCAAGATACCAGGCGGGAGGATAGACAAAGATACCCAAACTATAGCCCTAATTGAGGCCCAGAGGTAACTTTTTCCCATAGGCAATTACCTAACTCTGGGGGACCAGAAGATTATTACGCCGCAGATGAAAGGCACCCTAACTCAAACAATAAGTCCCCAATGAGATCCAGTAATGTACCAAATAAGGTGTATGACACCCCCACAATAATTAAATTCCTAAAGAATGCAGTACGCCCATT
Source organism: Bombina bombina (assembly GCF_027579735.1). Taxonomy (NCBI): domain Eukaryota; kingdom Metazoa; phylum Chordata; class Amphibia; order Anura; family Bombinatoridae; genus Bombina; species Bombina bombina. The sequence continues at coordinate 525,255,959 of NC_069504.1, forward strand.
TTCCAAAGGGGGGTCCACTTCCATAATTGACCACTTAGAGACTTTTGAAAATGCTTTAACTATAATGAGTGTTACAAGTGAGCAGTTAAAAATTGAATTTCTACCCTGGGTATTTGAAAGTGAACATCACAAATTCTTTGCTTCACTAAAGGATATGAATATTCATTCCTGGAGTGAAACTAAACAAAGGAATTCGGGCAACATCGCACTAAAATGGCAGCAAGAATAGCTGTTTACGGTTTAAAATGTAGTCCAACTCAAAGCCCCATCGAATTCCTTTCTGTACTAAAAAGTGCATACAGTATGGCTGAAGATGATCCCATATTTGAAGGCTCAGCGTTTGTGAATCTATTTTTCGAAGCGCTGCCCGCACCCATCAAAATCAACTTAGCTAGAGATTTTGAGGAGAACTGCTCATTGGAATGGCTGATCAAAGAGAGTACAAAGTTATACTCCATTCAGCAGTCCAGTGAACAGGGGGATAAAAGGGAGAAAAAGCCCAATCCTAAAATAGTGGCAGAAACTAGGGTGTCACCTAGCCCCCTAAATTTGGAGTCTAAAAAGAAAACCTACGCAGAAGTGGCCAGAGAAAACAGGCCATCTCCACAGAGGTTTAACTCTACCCCTCCCCCAACACGGGCTGAGGCGCAGAGAGACTATAGCCAAAGCGGGGGAACATACTCAGGCGAATGATTACGCCCAAAGAGAATACCCACAGAATAATTGGTATCCACGCAAAGGTAGATACAATAGATGGCGAAGGTATTCTCAGGATAACCAAGCACCCCAAGAAAATAATGCTCCCCAAAATAATAATGCAGAACAAATTGAACCCCAGGGGCAACCACGCCAGGATAGAAATAGCGGCTCTGATTCTGAGGGGAACCAATGGTCCAAGAATCATTATTATGGGGCATCAAGAGATAGGCCCAGGAGTAGGGGTAACTTGTACAATCAAGTAGATAAGCTTAGTACCCAGCTAATTTGGTTGAGCGAACAAGTCGCTAACATGAGTCAAAAACTTACGGCTCAGCAACCGAACAATACTTTTTTAGGGATACAGCCAGTGGCCAGCAGTGGGCCACAGGCACAGTCATAGACACTGCAGTATCACCTGAAAGGGAGGGGAGAGATATGCAAAATAAAATGATAACTGTCAAAAATTGTACTAATCATGTTCTCTCCCCACAGACCGGAAACGGACGATTAACAAATCTCTTCCTTTGCAGCACTCTCTTAACCTTATTTCCACAGATGCAGTACACAAGAATCCAGCCAACCCTATCATAGAGGGAACCGGTAGGTACGAAGTTCCTTCTGCACGGGAAAACATGGCGGATTCAGGTAACACGTGGCGAAGCCCACAGATGTATGATAATGCCAATTTTATGTGTGAAATGATAGGCTAACACCCCACAAACCTAAAATAAAAGAATTTGATGGTTCTCTAATAGGTGTTGGGGGTGACTCTCTAAAAGTCTATGGTACGGTCTGGTTAAAAACATAATTTATGTAAGAACTTACCTGATAAATTCATTTCTTTCATATTAGCAAGAGTCCATGAGCTAGTGACGTATGGGATATACATTCCTACCAGGAGGGGCAAAGTTTCCCAAACCTCAAAATGCCTATAAATACACCCCTCACCACAGCCACAAATCAGTTTAACGAATAGCCAAGAAGTGGGGTGATAAGAAAAAAGTGCGAAAGCATAAAAAATAAGGAATTGGAATAATTGTGCTTTATACAAAAAAATCATAACCACCACAAAAAAGGGTGGGCCTCATGGACTCTTGCTAATATGAAAGAAATGAATTTATCAGGTAAGTTCTTACATAAATTATGTTTTCTTTCATGTAATTAGCAAGAGTCCATGAGCTAGTGACGTATGGGATAATGACTACCCAAGATGTGGATCTGTCCATGCAAGAGTCACTAGAGAGGGAGGGATAAAATAAAGACAGCCAATTCCTGCTGAAAATAATCCACACCCAAAATAAAGTTTAAATGAAAACATAAGCAGAAGATTCAAACTGAAACAGCTGCTATGTACTTTTCTACCAAAAACTGCTTCAGAAGAAGAAAACACATCAAAATGGTAGAATTTAGAAAAAGTATGCAAAGACCAAGTTGCTGCTTTGCAAATTTGATCAACCAAAGCTTCATTCCTAAACGCCCAGGAAGTAGAAACTGACCTAGAAGAATGAGCTGTAATCATCTGAGGCGGAGTTTTACCCGACTCAACATAGGCATGATGAATTAAAGATTTCAACCAAGATGCCAAAGAAATGGCAGAAGCTTTCTGGCCTTTTCTAGAACCGGAAAAGATGACAAATAGACTAGAAGTCTTTCGGAAAGTCTTAGTAGCTTCAACATAATATTTCAAAGCTCTAACAACATCCAAAGAATGCAATGGTTTCTCCTTAGAATTCTTAGGATTAGGGCATAATGAAGGAACTACAATTTCTCTACTAATGTTGTTGGAATTCACAACCTTAGGTAAAAAATTCAAAAGAAGTTCGCAACACTGCCTTATTCTGATGAAAAATCAGAAAAGGAGACTCACAAGAAAGAGCAGACAATTCAGAGACTCTTCTGGCAGAAGAGATGGCCAAAAGGAACAAAACTTTCCAAGAAAGTAATTTAATGTCCAATGAATGCATAGGTTCAAACGAAGGAGCTTGAAGAGCCCCCAGAACCAAATTCAAACTCCAAGGAGGAGAAATTGACTCAATGACAGGTTTAATACAAACCAAGGCTTGTACAAAACAATGAATATCAGGAAGATTAGCAATCTTTCTGTGAAAAAGAACAGAAAGAGCAGAGATTTGACCTTTCAAGGAACTTGCGGACAAACCTTTATCTAAACCATCCTGAAGAAACTGTAAAATTCTCGGAATTCTAAAAGAATGCCAGGAAAAATGATGAGAAAGACACCAAGAAATATAAGTCTTCCAGACTCTATAATATATCTCTCTAGATACAGAATTACGAGCCTGTAACATAGTATTAATCACAGAGTCAGAGAAACCTCTTTGACCAAGAATCAAGCGTTCAATCTCCATACCTTTAAATTTAAGGATTTGAGATCCTGGTGGTAAAAAGGACCTTGCGACAGAAGGTCTGGTCTTAACGGAAGAGTCCACGGTTGGCAAGAGGCCATCCGGACAAGATCCGCATACCAAAACCTGTGAGGCCATGCTGGAGCTACCAGCAGAACAAACGAGCATTCCTTCAGAATCTTGGAGATTACTCTTGGAAGAAGAACTAGAGGCGGAAAGATATAGGCAGGATGATACTTCCAAGGAAGTGATAATGCATCCACTGCCTCCGCCTGAGGATCCCGGGATCTGGACAGATACCTGGGAAGTTTCTTGTTTAGATGAGAAGCCATCAGATCTATTTCTGGAAGTTCCCACATTTGAACAATCTGAAGAAATACCTCTGGGTGAAGAGACCATTCGCCCGGATGCAACGTTTGGCGACTGAGATAATCCGCTTCCCAATTGTCTATTCCTGGAATATGAACCGCAGAGATTAGACAGGAGCTGGATTCCGCCCAAACCAGAATTCGAGATACTTCTTTCATAGCCAGAGGACTGTGAGTCCCTCCTTGATGATTGATGTATGCCACAGTTGTGACATTGTCTGTCTGAAAACAAATGAACGATTCTCTCTTCAGAAGAGGCCAAGACTGAAGAGCTCTGAAAAATTGCACGGAGTTCCAAAATATTGATCGGTAATCTCACCTCCTGAGATTCCCAAACCCCTTGTGCTGCCAGAGACCCCCACACAGCTCCCCAACCTGTAAGACTTGCATCTGTTGAAATTACAGTCCAGGTCGGAAGAACAAAAGAAGCCCCCTGAACTAAACGATGGTGATCTGTCCACCACGTCAGAGAGTGTCGTACAATCGGTTTTAAAGATATTAATTGAGATATCTTTGTGTAATCCATGCACCACTGGTTCAGCATACAGAGCTGAAGAGGCCTCATGTGAAAACGAGCAAAGGGGATCGCGTCCGATGCCGCAGTCATAAGACCTAGAATTTCCATGCATAAGGCTACCGAAGGGAAAGATTGTGACTGAAGGTTTCGACAAGCTGATATCAACTTTAGATGTCTCATGTCTATCAAAGATAGAGTCATGGATACTGAATCTATCTGAAAACCTAAAAAGGTTACCTAAGTCTGAGGAATCAATGAACTTTTTGGTAAATTGATCCTCCAACCATGATGTTGAAGAAACAACACAAGTCGATTCGAATGAGATTCTGCTAAATATGAAGACTGAGCAAGTACCAAGATATCGTCCAAATAAGGAATACCACAATACCCTGTTCTCTGATTACAGACAGAAGGGCACCGAGAACCTTCGTAAAAAATTCTTGGAGCTGTAGCTAGGCCAAACGGCAGAGCCACAAACTGGTAATGCTTATCTAGGAAAGAGAATCTCAGAAACTGATAGTGATCTGGATGAATCGGAATATGCAGATATGCATCCTGTAAAACTATAGTAGACATATAATGCCCTTGTTGAACAAAAGGCAGGATAGTCCTTACAGTTACCATTTTGAATGTTGGTATCCTTACATAACGATTCAATATTTTTAGATCCAGAACTGGTCTGAAGGAATTTTCCTTCTTTGGTACAATGAAGAGATTTGAATAAAAACCCCAGTCCCTGTTCCAGAACTGGAACTGGAAAATTACTCCAGTCAACTCTAGATCTGAAACACATTTCAGAAATGCTTGAGCCTTCGCTGGGTTTACTGGGACACGGGAAAGAAAAAATCTCTTTGCAGGAGGCCTTATCTTAAAGCCAATTCTGTACCCTTCTGAAACAATGTTCTGAATCCAAAGATTGTGAACGGAATTGATCCAAAGCTGGAATGAGGGCCGCACCTTCATGTGGACTTAGGAGCTGGCTTTGATTTTCTAAAAGGCTTGGATTTATTCCAGACTGGAGATGGTTTCCAAACGGATACCGCTCCTGAGGATGAAGGATCAGGTTTTTGTTCCTTGTTGTGACAAAAGGAATGAAAACGATCATTACCCTGGAAAGAAAGGGAAAGCAGAGTAGACTTAGAAGACATAACAGCATTCCAAGTCTTAAGCCATAAAGCTCTTCTAGCTAAAATAGCTAGAGACATATACCTGACATCAACTCTAATGATATCAAAGATGGCATTACAAATAAAATTATTAGCATGTTGAAGAATAAAAATGCTATGAGAATTATGATCTGTTACTTGTTGCGCTAAAGCTTCTAACCAAAAGATGAAGCTGCAGCAACATCCGCTAAAGATATAGCAGGTCTAAGAAGATTACCTGAACACAAGTAAGCTTTTCTTAGAAAGGATTCAATTTTCCCATCTAAAGGATCCTTAAGGAAGTACCATCTGCCGTAGGAATAGAACGCTTAACAAGAGTAGAGACAGCCCCATCAACTTTAGGGATTTTGTACCAAAACTCTAATCTGTCAGATGACACAGGATATAATTGCTTAAAACGTTTAGAAGGAGTAAATGAATTACCCAAATTATTCCATTCCCTGGAAATTACTTCAGAAATAGCACTAGGGACAGGAAAAAACCTCTGGAATAACTACAGGAGATTTAAAAACCTTATCTAAACGTTTAGATTTAGTAACAAGAGGACCAGAATCCTCAATTTCTAATGCAATTAGGACTTCGTTAAGTAAAGAACGAATAAATTTCATTTTAAATAAATTTGAAGATTTATCAGCATCAACCTCTGAGTCAGAATCCTCTGAACCAGAAGAACCATTATCAGAATCAGAATGATGATGTTCATTTAAAAATTCATCTGAAAAATGAGAAGTTTTAAAAGACTTTTTACATTTACTAGAAGGAGGAATAACAGACATAGCCTTCTTAATGGATTTTAAAAACAAAATCTCTTATGTTATCAGGAACACTCTGAGTATTAGATGTTGACAGAACAGCAACAGGTAATGTAACAGTACTTAAAGGAAATATTATCTGCATAAACAGTTTGTCATGACAAAACAGTACAAACAACAGCTGGAGGAACAGATACCATAAGTTTACAGTAGATAGCTTTGGTAGCTCCAGCCCCAGGCAGGGATATTCCAGAAGTATCTTCTGACTCAGCTTCAACGTGGGACATCTTGCAATATGTAATAGAAAAAACAACATATAAAGCAAAATTGATCAAATTCCTTAAATGACAGTTTCAGGAATGGAAAAAAAATGCCAGAGAATAAGCTTCTAGCAACCAGAAGCAAAAAATCAATGAGACTTAAATAATGTGGAGACAAAAGTGACGCCCATATTTTTTTGCGCCAAAAAAGACGCCCACATTATTTGGCGCCTAAATGCTTTTGGCGCCAAAAATGACGCCACATCCGGAACGCCGACACTTTTGGCGCAAAAGAACGTAAAAAATGACGCAACTTCTGGCGACACGTATGACGCCGGAAACAGAAAATAATTTTTGCGCCAAAAAAGTCTGCGCCAAGAATGACGCAATAAAATGAAGCATTTTCAGCCCCCGCGAGCCTAACAGCCCACAGGGAAAGTCAAATTTTTAAGGTAAGAAAAAAAACATAATTTATGTAAGAACTTACCTGATAAATTCATTTCTTTCATATTAGCAAGAGTCCATGAGCTAGTGACGTATGGGATATACATTCCTACCAGGAGGGGCAAAGTTTCCCAAACCTTAAAATGCCTATAAATATACCCCTCACCACACCCACAATTCAGTTTAACGAATAGCCAAGAAGTGGGGTGATACGAAAAAAGTGCGAAAGCATATAAAATAAGGAATTGGAATAATTGTGCTTTATACAAAAAAATCATAACCACCACAAAAAAGGGCGGGCCTCATGGACTCTTGCTAAAATGAAAGAAATTAATTTATCAGGTAAGTTCTTACATAAATTATGTTTTCTTTCATGTAATTAGCAAGAGTCCATGAGCTAGTGACGTATGGGATAATGACTACCCAAGATGTGGATCTTTCCACGCAAGAGTCACTAGAGAGGGAGGGATAAAATAAAGACAGCCAATTCCTGCTGAAAATAATCCACACCCAAAATAAAGTTTAATGAAAAACATAAACAGAAGATTCAAACTGAAACCGCTGCCTGAAGTACTTTTCTACCAAAAACTGCTTCAGAAGAAGAAAATACATCAAAATGGTAGAATTTAGTAAAAGTATGCAAAGAGGACCAAGCTGCTGCTTTGCAAATCTGATCAACCGAAGCTTCATTCCTAAACGCCCAGGAAGTAGAAACTGAGCTAGTAGAATGAGCTGTAATCCTTTGAGGCGGAGTTTTACCCGACTCGACATAGGCATGATGAATTAAAGATTTCAACCAAGATGCCAAAGAAATGGCAGAAGCTTTCTGGCCTTTTCTAGAACCGGAAAAGATAACAAATAGACTAGAAGTCTTTCGGAAAGACTTAGTAGCTTCAACATAATATTTCAAGGCTCTAACAACATCCAAAGAATGCAACAATTTCTCCTTAGAATTCTTAGGATTAGGACATAATGAAGGAACCACAATTTCTCTACTAATGTTGTTGGAATTCACAACCTTAGGTAAAAATTCAAAAGAAGTTCGCAACACCGCCTTATCCTGATGAAAAATCAGAAAAGGAGACTCACAAGAAAGAGCAGATAATTCAGAGACTCTTCTGGCAGAAGAGATCGCCAAAAGGAACAAAACTTTCCAAGAAAGTAATTTAATGTCCAATGAATGCATGGGTTCAAAAGGAGGAGCTTTAAGAGCCCCCAGAACCAAATTCAAACTCCAAGGAGGAGAAATTGACTTAATGACAGGTTTTATACGAACCAAAGCTTGTACAAAACAATGAATATCAGGAAGATTAGCAATCTTTCTGTGAAAAAGAACAGAAAGAGTAGAGATTTGTCCTTTCAAAGAACTTGCGGATAAACCTTTATCTAAACCATCCTGAAGAAACTGTAAAATTCTCGGAATTATTAAAGAATGCCAAGAAAAATGATGAGAAAGACACCAAGAAATATAAGTCTTCCAGACTCTATAATATATCTCTCTGGATACAGATTTACGAGCCTGTAACATAGTATTAATCACAGAGTCAGAGAAACCTCTTTGACCAAGAATCAAGCGTTCAATCTCCATACCTTTAAATTTAAGGATTTGAGATCCTGATGGAAAAAAAGGACCTTGCGACAGAAGGTCTGGTCTTAGCGGAAGAATCCACGGATGGCAAGAGGCCATCCGGACAAGATCCGCATACCAAAACCTGTGAGGCCATACCGGAGCTACCAGCAGAACAAACGAGCATTCCTTCAGAATCTTGGAGATTACTCTTGGAAGAAGAACTAGAGGCGGAAAGATATAGGCAGGATGATACTTCCAAGGAAGTGATAATGCATCCACTGCTTCCGCCTGAGGATCCCGGGATCTGGACAGATACCTGGGAAGTTTCTTGTTTAGATGAGATGCCATCAGATCTATTTCTGGAAGTTCCCACATTTGAACAATCTGAAGAAATACCTCTGGGTGAAGAGACCATTCGCCCGGATGCAACGTTTGGCGACTGAGATAATCCGCTTCCCAATTGTCTATACCTGGGATATGAACCGCAGAGATTAGACAGAAGCTGGATTCCGCCCAAACCAGAATTCGAGATACTTCTTTCATAGCCAGAGGACTGTGAGTCCCTCCTTGATGATTGATGTATGCCACAGTTGTGACATTGTCTGTCTGAAAACAAATGAACGATTCTCTCTTCAGAAGAGGCCAAGACTGAAGAGCTCTGAAAATTGCACTGAGTTCCAAAATATTGATCGGTAATCTCACCTCCTGAGATTCCCAAACTCCTTGTGCCGTCAGAGATCCCCACACAGCTCCCCAACCTGTAAGACTTGCATCTGTTGAAATTACAGTCCAGGTCGGAAGAACAAAAGAAGCCCCCTGAATTAAACGATGGTGATCTGTCCACCACGTTAGAGAGTGTCGTACAATCGGTTTTAAAGATATTAATTGAGATATCTTTGTGTAATCCTTGCACCATTGATTCAGCATACAGAGCTGAAGAGGTCGCATGTGAAAACGAGCAAAGGGGATCGCGTCCGATGCAGCAGTCATAAGACCTAGAATTTCCATGCATAAGGCTACCGAAGGGAATGATTGTGACTGAAGGTTTCGACAAGCTGAAATCAATTTTAGACGTCTCTTGTCTGTCAAAGACAGAGTCATGGACACTGAATCTATCTGGAAACCCAGAAAGGTTACCCTTGTCTGAGGAATCAATGAACTTTTTAGTGAATTGATCCTCCAACCATGATCTTGAAGAAACAACACAAGTCGATTCGTATGAGATTCTGCTAAATGTAAAGACTGAGCAAGTACCAAGATATCGTCCAAATAAGGAAATACCACAATACCCTGTTCTCTGATTACAGACAGAAGGGCACCGAGAACCTTTGTAAAAATTCTTGGAGCTGTAGCTAGGCCAAACGGCAGAGCCATAAACTGGTAATGCTTGTCCAGAAAAGAGAATCTCAGGAACTGATAATGATCTGGATGAATCGGAATATGCAGATATGCATCCTGTAAATCTATTGTGGACATATAATGCCCTTGCTGAACAAAAGGCAAGATAGTCCTTACAGTTACCATTTTGAACGTTGGTATCCTTACATAACGATTCAATATTTTTAGATCCAGAACTGGTCTGAAGGAATTCTCCTTCTTTGGTACAATGAAGAGATTTGAATAAAACCCCAGCCCCTATTCCAGAACTGGAACTGGCATAATTACTCCAGCCAACTCTAGATCTGAAACACATTTCAGAAATGCTTGAGCTTTCACTGGATTTACTGGGACACGGGAAAGAAAAAATCTCTTTGCAGGAGGTCTTATCTTGAAACCAATTCTGTACCCTTCTGAAACAATGTTCTGAATCCAAAGATTGTGAACAGAATTGATCCAAATTTCTTTGAAAAAACGTAACCTGCCCCCTACCAGCTGAGCTGGAATGAGGGCCGCACCTTCATGTGGACTTAGAAGCTGGCTTTGCTTTTCTAGAAGGCTTGGATTTATTCCAGACTGGAGATGGTTTCCAAACTGAAACTGCTCCTGAGGATGAAGGATCAGGCTTTTGTTCTTTGTTGAAACGAAAGGAACGAAAACGATTATTAGCCCTGTTTTTACCCTTAGATTTTTTATCCTGTGGTAAAAAAGTTCCTTTCCCACCAGTAACAGTTGAGATAATAGAATCCAACTGAGAACCAAATAATTTGTTACCCTGGAAAGAAATGGAAAGTAGAGTCGATTTAGAACCTGGTTTCTCAACAGCTGGGCCGTGGCCCAGTACCGGGCCGTGATAGCCCTGCTGGTGGGCCCCGACCTGTCATGCCCCCACTGCACACTCTTACCCCACTGCACACCAGGGGCAGACTGAGACCAATCAAGGCCCCAGGAAAACTGTCTCACACTGACCCAAATGTATTCAATGTTATGCAAATAAACATGGTAGTCTCCCTGCCCTGCCCCCAACATGCCCCTCAACCTCCAGAGCCAGGACCCCCAACATTAAGGGCCAGAGAAAGGGCCTCCAACCTTCAGGGCCAGACCCCACACTCAATGGCCCTCACAGCATCAGACCCCCGGCAGGACCCCCCACACTCCAGGGCCCCCACTAAACCCACACTTAACTGCTTAGTTACTGATAGGGCAACTGAAAACTCCAGCTTAAAAGGGACACTGAACCCATTTTCTTTCTTTTGTGATTCAGATAGAGCATGACATTTTAAGCAACTTTCTAATTTACTCCTATTATCAAATGTTCTTCATTCTCTTGTCATCTTTATTTAAAAATCAAGAATGTAAGTTTAAATTCCGGCCCATTTTTGGTGAACAACCTGGGTTGTTCTTGCTGATTGGTGGATAAATTCACCCACCAATAAACAAGTGCTGTCCAGGGTTCTAAACCAAAAAATAGCTTAGATGCTTTCTTTTTCAAATCAAGATAGCAAGAGAACAAAGAAAAATTGATAATAGGAGTAAATTAGAAAGTTGCTTAAAATTGCATGTTCTATCTGAATCACAAAAGAAAGAAATTGGGTTCAGTGTCCCTTTAAGGAACGCACCAGGATCCGTGGAGATGCCATTTGTGGGCCCCCCTACTTGCTGGTCCCTCGGCCCAGGTCCTATTTGCCTGGCTGATTATATATATATATATATATATATATATATATATATATATATATATATATATATATATATATAGAAAAAGAAGTAGAATGCAGATGTAACTAGTACAAAAGCAAGCTCCCTGTTTGGAAGTGCACAACAACTTCAGTATAGTTTGAAATCTAAGTGGATCTGTTTGAAAGTGCGTAACAACTTCAGTATAGTTTGAAATCTAAGCGAATCTGATTTGATACACAAGGTGTTATTTTGAATAATATATATATAAATAAAACTACCGGGCCCTGGACATGTCCAGCTCAAATTAACCGGGCCTTGAGGTCACTTTGGTTGAGAACCACAGATTTAGAAGACATATCAGCATTCCAAGTTTTAAGCCATAAAGCTCTTCTAGCTAAAATAGCTAGAGACATAAACCTGACATCAACTCTGATAATATCAAAAATGGCATCACAGATAAAATTATTAGCATGTTGAAGAAGAATAATAATATTATGAGAATCATGATCTGTAACTTGTTGCGCTAAAGTTTCCAACCAAAAAGTTGAAGCTGCAGCAACATCAGCCAATGATATAGCAGGTCTAAGAAGATTACCTGAACACAGATAAGCTTTTCTTAGAAAGGATTCAATTTTCCTATCTAAAGGATCCTTAAACGAAGTACCATCTGACGTAGGAATAGTAGTACGTTTAGCAAGGGTAGAAATAGCCCCATCAACTTTAGGGATTTTGTCCCAAAATTCTAATCTGTCAGACGGCACAGGATATAATTGCTTAAAACGTTTAGAAGGAGTAAATGAATTACCCAAATTATTCCATTCTCTGGAAATTACTTCAGAAATATAAGACGCCCACATTATTTGGCGCCTAAATGCTTTTGGCGCCAAAATGACGCCACGTCCGGAACGCCGACATTTTTGGCGCAAAAGAACGTCAAAAATGATGCAACTTCCGGCGACACGTATGACGCCGGAAACAGAAAAGATTTTTTGCGCCAAAAAAGTCCGCGCCAAGAATGACGCAATAAAATGAAGCATTTTCAGCCCACAGGGAAAAAAGTCAAATTTTTAAGGTAAGAAAAATAATTAATTCAAGTGCATTATCCCAAATATGAAACTGACTGTCTGAAAATAAGGAATGTTGAACATCCTGAGTCAAGGCAAATAAATGTTTGAATACATATATTTAGAACTTTATTAAAAAAGTGCCCAACCATAGCTTAGAGTGTCACAGAAAATAAGATTTACTTACCCCAGGACACTCATCTACATGTTTGTAGAAAGCCAAACCAGTACTGAAACGAAAATCAGCAGAGGTAATGGTATATATATATAAGAGTATATCGTCGATCTGAAAAGGGAGGTAAGAGATGAATCTCTACGACGGATAACAGAGAACCTATGAAATAGACCCCGTAGAAGGAGATCACTGCACGCTGAGAGGAAAACCGGGCTCCAACCTGTTACGGAGCGCATATCAACGTAGAATCTAGCACAAACTTACTTCACCACCTCCATAGGAGGCAAAGTTTGTAAAACTGATTTGTGGGTGTGGTGAGGGGTGTATTTATAGGCATTTTGAGGACACTCATCTACATGTTTGTAGAAAGCCAAACCAGTACTGAAACGAAAATCAGCAGAGGTAATGGTATATATATAAGAGTATATCGTCGATCTGAAAAGGGAGGTAAGAGATGAATCTCTACAACCGATAACAGAGAACCTATGAAATAGACCCCGTAGAAGGAGATCACTGCATTCAAAATAGGCAATACTCTCCTCACATCCCTCTGACATTCACTGCACGCTGAGAGGAAAACCGGGCTCCAACCTGTTGCGGAGCGCATATCAACGTAGAATCTAGCACAAACTTACTTCACCACCTCCATAGGAGGCAAAGTTTGTAAAACTGATTTGTGGGTGTGGTGAGGGGTGTATTTATAGGCATTTTGAGGACACTCATCTACATGTTTGTAGAAAGCCAAACCAGTACTGAAACGAAAATCAGCAGAGGTAATGGTATATATATATAAGAGTATATCGTCGATCTGAAAAGGGAGGTAAGAGATGAATCTCTACGACCGATAACAGAGAACCTATGAAATAGACCCCGTAGAAGGAGATCACTGCATTCAAAATAGGCAATACTCTCCTCACATCCCTCTGACATTCACTGCACGCTGAGAGGAAAACCGGGCTCCAACCTGTTGCGGAGCGCATATCAACGTAGAATCTAGCACAAACTTACTTCACCACCTCCATAGGAGGCAAAGTTTGTAAAACTGAATTGTGGGTGTGGTGAGGGGTGTATTTATAGGCATTTTGAGGTTTGGGAAACTTTGCCCCTCCTGGTAGGAATGTATATCCCATACGTCACTAGCTCATGGACTCTTGCTAATTACATGAAAGAAATTTAAACTAGGGAACAGGGTCATAAGACACCCTGTCATTATAGTGAATCTGCCAACTGATCGTTTAATTATTGGTAGTGATCTCCTGAAGCGACTAAGCACCATCATTTATTGCATAAATAATGTAATTTGGTCACAAGTTAAAAGACCTATCAATTATGAGAAATCTGGTATATCTCGCCCCGACATAACTGTCACATGGTGGAAGAGAAACCAGATGCCGTGGAGATTCATTTCAGGTATAACTCTATACCTGAAATCACTATTTTACAAATAGATGATCAGACTCCTTTAAGTGGCTCTGATGGTAATACTTTTAAAATTTCGTCTGGAAATTATATATATTTCCTTAGATGGCGATGTATTAACCATATCTCTCCAGAAGGGGGATCATAAAATCCCTAAGGGGGTAGGCCACGCTCAATACCTCACAGGGATTGAGAGAGTTAAAGAGGATCTATTTATCCCTATACAAGTGCATGACCTTGGTAAAACCAAGTATGCTAAATTAAACTTAAAACAGGAAGCTAGCTATATAAGCGAAGGCTTATTAGCGCAGATAGCTGAACCTAAAGTGATTAAATATCTTTCTCCCCAAGACCACTGTGTCCACAACCTGGATAACAGGTTTAAAAGCTATAACATCACAGCTAAGTGCTTATTATCTGTATCTATAGGTAATAAGTCAGTGAAGCACCTGTTTTTAGTTTTAAATACTCCCCACAATCAAATATACATTGGCAATGATATCTTACATAGATATGCCATACAAATAGATTTGATTAACTCTTGCCTCTGGAGCAGGTTGAAGGGGGACCCTGAAGTATTTCAGGATGAAAATGCAGCCCTGAAATCAAACCAGCAATTGCCATATACTGTGAATATGCAGGTGTCTAACAATGTTATAATTCCTGCCGGGGTTGATAAATTTCTTTTACCCTTACAGGTAAAGAGAGGTCAGAAATTAAAAACTTCTGAAACACTAATTTGCCTATCCCATAGAATACAAAATCTGGGTGTCACAGTGACCTACACTCCTTTGGTAAATATTGGAACTATTGCAATACATGTTATTGTGCATAACATGACCCCACAGGATATAAACTTATCCAAGGGGACTACCATAGGATACGCACTGGAATCAAGTTTTTTTTGGATTCCTGAATAATGTAATTGGGCTAATACCTGAAGGATACTTAACTGAAGAACAATTAATAGAACAATCCTTTACATCTATGCCAGAGGATCTATTTAATATTCAGTCTATTTATCCCTTCAGCTCAGAGGAAGGCATCTGTAAAATTGAAGAAGCCTCTCTAGTGTTTGATCAGCCGATCAAACAGCATGATTACCCCAATACCCAGAGTCATGGGGGCAATGTAAATTATAATCAAGGGGATCTCACCTCTAGGTGTTCTTAAGCCCAATGGACAATGGCGTTTGTGTGCTGATTTAAGACAGCTAAACAAACGAGTGTACATGTCTGGCTGGCCTGTACCATGCATTGACCAATGCCTAGCGCAGATGCAGGGATCCAAAATATTCACTGCCATTGATTGTGCACAGGGATATTGGACCATAAAGGTACATGAGGAGGACCAGTATAAGCTGGCATTCTCATTCCAAAAGGTCCAGTATGCATTTCAGAGACTTCCTTTTGGATACATAAATTCTGGACATGAATTTGCTGCATTCATGCATAAGGCTATGCCTGATGCACTGGAAAGGGGGACCTTATCTTATGTTGATGATGTTTTAATCAAAAGCACAGACTTTGAAAAACACATTGCAGAGCTTAAACACGTCCTCAGCCAACTTAAAAGGGCAGGTGTCAAATTATCCCTACAAAAAGCTCAATGGTGCCGCACTCGTGTAAAGTTCTTGGGACATGAAGTTACTTCTGAAGGACTAAATCCTCAGAAGAAAAAGGTGGAAGCTATAGTAAATTCTAAAAACCCAACTACCTTAAAGGAATTGAGGTCATTCCTGGGTATGACGAATTATTCTCGCAAATTCATTGATAATTATGCAGACTTAGCTAAACCACTACTAGCATGATAATTTAAGCAAAGCCATAGCTTATGTGAGCAAAACTCTATCCCCAGTAGAAATAAAATTTAGCGATTGCGAAAAAGCCGTCTTATCTACTGTATGGGCTCTACAAAATTTCCGCAGCTATATACAGGGTGAGAAAAATATTTTAGAAACGGCCCACCAGCCTTTGCTATATTTGCAAAGTGAGAGAATAAGAGATGGGAATTTGTCTAATAGCCGCATAACAGCGTGGACTCTTTCCTTACAAGGCTGGCCTTTAGAAATTCGCTACAAGCAGAATAAAAAGAATCTAGTCGCACAGGGGCTTGCTGAGCTTCACGACTGTACTGCTAAGGATCCTGGGGAAGAATTATCAGAAGATGATTTCCTGGAGGAACAATTGCTTTCCCCATATAAAATGTACAATGAGGACCATTGCCAAACATTACCTTGGGTATATGTTGATGGTTGCTCTTACCATGCCACTATTGATAATGAGCCCAGATTAGTCGCTGGCATTGGTATAACTTGGGCAAATGAATTCTCGAATATATCTATAGGTTTTAACATTGGACCAAGATCCAGTCAAGTTGCAAAACTCACTGCTGTTCTAAAAACCATTTAATTGGCGATTGAACATGGTATTCATGAATTTGTGATCATAACTGACTCAAATTACGTGCGTGACAGTTTTGTTGAATACCTGCCAACTTGGAAAAGAAATGGCATGCAGAAAAGCAATAACAAACCAGTCAAGCATGGCAAGTTGTTCTGCGAGATTGATAATCTGGTGGTATCCAATGATTTAACCATACACTGGAAAAAGACCAAGGGTCATTCCAGGGTTCTAGGCCCAGATAAGGAAGGCAATGATCTTGCAGGTTCATTAGCCAAACAAGGAGCCATAACTGGAGAACTCCTTAATATTGACCACTTAATGGGTGCAATTCAGGTAGAAGCCATTACCAGAAACCAGACAAACAACAGAGTGAGCCTAACCTGGTGCAATGGAGTCAGGATTCTCCTAGCGAGGACCTGATCACTAGTCAAAGTGAAGACCCCATTGTAGGCATCTTCTATAAACACATAGAAGATCCTGAAAGCAACCCCATCTCAAAAGATGACTGTATTGGCAAAGAAGATCTTAGAATCTTAATGAAATCCAGAACACAATTCAAGTTACAGTATGGTTTGTTAATTAGGACCTCCAAAACTGGCATTCAGCAATGGGTAGTACCCACCAAGTTCAGAGGTCTAATACTTAAACATGCTCATGATGCTCCCACATCTGGTCATCGTGGTGCCAAACTCACGTATGAAATATTGCGTGATTATGCTTTTTGGCCACACATGTTGAAAGACGTTCAAACCTACTGTCAAGGTTGTTTAATCTGTCCACAGTTCCAACCCACTGCGCCAACGCATAGAGCGCCATTGCAGAAAAGGGGGATGGTAATGCCATGGTCAGATATACAAATTGATTTTATTGGTCCAGTAACTAGGTCATCAAGAGGTAACAAATACATGTTAACAGTGACATGCCTGTTCACTAAATGGGTAGAATGCATCAGTGCACCTAACAATAGTGCTGAAACATGTGCAGCACTGCTCATCAACCACATGTTTTCCAGATTTGGTTTGCCCCAAAGAATCGAATCAGATCGGGGAACCCACTTCACTAGCAAAGTGATGACAAAAATGTGGAAAATACTAGGGGTAAAAAGAAAGCTCCATATTGCTTATAGAGCTGCCTCAAGTGGTGGTGTAGAGCGTTACAACCAGTCCATTGTTAAAATCCTCAAAAAGTTTGTGAGTGAAATGGGTAAAGACTGGGATGTAAAACTACCTCTAGTCCTAATGGCATTAAGAGCAACTCCAAGTAGTGCTACCAAGATGTCACCTTTTGAACTGATGACTGGCAGGAGAATGGTTCAACCTCAGCATCTGCTGTACTGCACATCAGACCAAAATTTGATAAACGCTGCCAATACACATTAATATGTGGAGAACCTAAGAAAGCACCTGCAATATGCCTTTGCATTTGCTCAAAGGAATTTAGAAAGAGCCGCAACTGCTACCAAAACCTATTATGATCTCAAAATGTCCAAAAAGGAATATGAAATAAATGATAAAGTTTATCTTTATAACTTTGGAAGAGATCAGGTTAGGGAGAAGAAATTTCTTCCATCATGGAAAGGTCCTTTTGTCATTACTGACAAAATATCTCCAGTGGCCTATAAAATAAGGATCCCCAAAAATGAAAGTTTCATAGATAAATGGGTCCATATCAATCAGCTACGAGCATGCCATCCTAGGTCCCAACTACAAGTCATAGAGGGAGAATAATGTGTCATATCCCCAAATGCACTAAAGACATGCTGTAATTTATAGATGCCTAGCCGATAAGCATGAAGGCTCAAAAATGACTCTCTACATAGAAGACTGTCTATAACGCACACAATCAACATCCTCACCAAATACCATTGACTTTAAGCCAATTCAAATACGTGTCCTACATCTATTTGAAGTTGGAAGGGGGATTTATGTCAAAGTACATGAATATTATGATGAAAATTACATATGTATACATATATATATATATATAGTTTTTTTTATATATACACTGTATATGGTAGATGAGACCACAGGATTAATTGAACATGAGGTTGTTGACAACAGCTTCTAGTCCACTGTGGGTCCCACCCCCCTACCAGATGGTTTGAGCTGGGTGAATGCACGTTTATCATGATTGAAAGTTAGCATAGCTTTGAAGCACACCCTCCTGCCGTTTCAAGCATACAAACATTCTCCTAAAGGAAATATAACTCAATGACCATGTTTTACTAAAGTATATACAGAGTTTTTTATGGCTTAAGATAACATAGTCTTTGAAGCCAACAGCACTGCAGGAGGGCAAAAGCCAAGTTGACAAACAGAGACATTTCACAGCTATGTGTAAATTATTTCCTATGAAGATTCCATGTGCAGGAATCAAACAAATTAGTATTTGCAGTCCTTGTGTGACATAAATAAAAATATATTATCCTTGAAAAATAAATAATTCAAATAACCCATATAGGTATATATATATATATATATATATATATATATATTAAAAGGGGACATATTATATTAAATATATAATTGCTGCAGTGAATAGATATATGAAAAATAGATTCAAAACTGCAATAATCCCATTATTTAATTATATATAACATAATTTTTCTATTTTTCAGATGGGGCTAGAGGATTGCCTGCATGGGATATCTGAATCATGTCATATGATTATATACTAGATGTTTGTGAAAGTTTAAACACAGCTCTGAAAATATAACAGATGTATAAATGCTATTAATTTTGGAATAATTAGCAGTATAGTTGTTTTGATATGGTATGGTGTTGAGGGCATACTGTGTTTCATGTCAAATTGATCAGAATAAATAATGTGATATAATACAGTACATATAAACATCTAACTTATTAATGTAAGAAAATTATGGTATTTGTTACACATTTTAAAGAAATATTTTCTTTCACTGTCTAGAAATGGTTAAATATGAATCTGTTTGTGTTGTCACACTGCCACCCGAGGGCCAAAACCCAGTATAGCAGTTAAGAGACTTAACTGTTTAAAGGATGCGTTTCCATAGCAACAATATATACTAAACCGATTATCCAATGAGAAGGGACAAGCAAAGGGCGTGAACAAAACAGGTCATCAATGATTATATAAAAAAAGGAGTAGTCAATGAAGAGCAGACACAGTTTTTTTTGTAACTTGCTGAGACTAGTGATCTAATATTTGGCTGCCATATTTGGGAACATTTCACTAAGCAAGAAGCTGAAAACTTACCTTGATATGCAATAACTTTCCTTCAAACGAGATGACCTAAAGACCGCTACAAATTGTTTCAAATTGGTGAAGTATAATTGTTCTAATTTTTAAAACTTGAAACAAAGGTTATTGGTAAGAACATAGTCAATTTGTATTTAATAGATTTAAAGAGAACAGTCTATATTTTGCTTATATTCATAGTCCTATATATAAAGGCTAAGTCTGTATCTTTGATGCTAAATTGTTTTAACTGTGCAAATATAGAGTTATAACTCAGAGTTTGATTGTTGGCACAAATAATATATATAACTTCTAGTGTTTAAATTATAGTATATAGACTGTCCTACTGTTTAAATAAGCATTATTAGAATTGTATTGCTTGGATGTTTAGCAGTTAAAGATCTTGGAATCTCATTGTATTAACTGGGTGAAATTTTTTACTGTGAATAAGGTAGACTTTTATGAATGTTGCATAGCATAATTGAATAGTTTTAAACGCATATAATATTGACTCATATTTTGATTCTTACAAATATATATATATATATATATATATATATATATATATATATATATATATATCAATGTGTTCATATATATTTACTAATAATAAAGAATTCAGACATTTATATTAATTTCATTGTCTTAGTATATGCATATTTGATGGTGGGTTTAGTTTAAAGAAAGATTGTTAATTATATTCAGTTATAACCCTGCCATATACTCACATATTATTTGGAGAGTACTCCTAAAATTCTTATAAATATACTGACAGGAAGGCACCACTGCTTGAAGAACCTTTCTCCCAAAAACAGCCTCAGAAGAAGCAAAAGTTTAAAATTTGTAAAATTTGGAAAAAGTATGAAGGGATGACCAAATCGCAACCTTACAAATCTGTTCAACAGAAGCATCGTTTTTAAAGGCCCATGTGGAAGCCACAGCCCTAGTAGAATGAGCCGTAATTCTTTCAGGAGGCTGCTGTCCAGCAGTCTCATATGCCAGGCGGATGATACTCCTCAGCCAAAAAGAAAGAGAGGTAGCCGTTGCTTTCTGACCCCTATGCTTTCCAGAATAAACAATGAATAATGAAGATGATTGACGGAAATCCTTGGTTGCCTGTAAGTAAAACTTCAAGGCACGGACCATGTCCAGATTATGTAACAGACGCTCCTTCTTAGAAGAAGGATTAGGACATAAGGAAGGAACAACAATTTCCTGATTAATATTCTTATTTGAAACAACCTTAGGAAGAAAACCAGGTTTTCTATGCAAAACCACCTAATCGGAATGAAATATAAGATAAGGCGAATCACATTGTAACGCTGAAAGCTCCGAAACGCTTCGAGCAGAAGAAATAGCAACCAAAAACAAAACTTTCCAAGATAACAATTTACTATCTATGGAATGCATGGGTTCAAATGGAACCTCTTGAAGAACTCAAGGAACTAAATTCAAACTCCAGGGAGGAGTAACTGGTCTAAATACAGGCTTAATTCTGGATAGAGCCTGACAAAAAGACTGAACATCTGGCACATCTGCCAAACGTTTGTGAAGCAAAATTGACGAAGCAGAAATCTGTCCCTTTAAGGAACTTGCTGACAACCCTTTCTCCAATCCTTCTTGGAGAAAAGACAGAATCCTGGGAATCCTAACTTTACTCCATGAGTAACCCTGCGATTCACACCAATAAAGATATTTACGCCATATCTTATGATAGATTTTTCTAGTGACAGGCTTATGAGCCTGTATCAAAGTATTGATGACCGAATCAGAGAAATCCCGCTTAGTTAAAATCAATCGTTCAATCTCCAAGCAGTCAGCTGCAGAGAATGTAGATTTGGATGTGGAAAGGACCTTGAATGAGAAGGTCCTGTCTCAAATGAAGTTTCCACGGTGGCAGGGAGGACATGTCCACTAGATCCGCATACCAAGTCCTGCATGGCCATGCAGGCGCTATCAGGTTTACTGAAGCCCTCTCCTGTTTGAGCTGAGCAATCACGCATGGAAGGAGAGGAAACGGTGGAAACACATAAGCTAGGCTGAACAACCTAAGGTACTGCCAAGGCATCTATCAGTTCGGCCTGAGGATCCCTCGACCTGGATCCGTAACGTGGAAGCTTGGCATTCTGATGAGATGCCATCAGATCTAATTCCGGTCTGCCCCATTGGCAAATCAATGAGGCAAACACCTTCCCACTCCCCCGGATGAAAAGTCTGATGACTTAGAAAATCTGCTTCCCAGTTCTCTACTCCTGGGATGTAGATTGCTGATAGATAGCAAGAGTGGGCCTCCGCCCATCATATTATCTTTGATACTTCTATCATCGCTAAGGAACTCCTTGTTCCCCCCTGATGATTGATATACACCACAGTCGTGATATTGTCCGACTGGAATCTGATGAATTTGGCCGAAGCCAACTGAGGCCACGCCTGAAGCGCATTGAAAATTGCTTTCAGTTCCAGAATATTGATTGGAAGTAGAGACTCCACCTGAGTCCAAACACCCTGAGTCTTCAGGGAATTCCAGACTGCACCCCAGCCTAGTAGACTGGTGTCCGTTGTCACTATCACCCACGAAGGTCTGCGGAAACAAGTCCCCTGGGACAGATGATCTGGCGACAACCACGAAAGAAGAGAGTCTCTGGTCTCTTGATCCAGATTTATCTGAGGAGATAAATTCGCATAGTCCCCATTCCACTGTCTGAGCATGCACAGCTGCAGTGGTATGACATGACAGCGAGCAAACGGAATGATGTCCATTGCCGCTACCATTAATCCAATGACCTCCATACACTGAGCCACTGATGGCTGAGGAATGGACTGAAGTGCTCGACAAGTATTTAGAATCTTTGATTTTCTGACCTCTGTCAGAAATATTTTTATGTCTACCGAGTCTATCAGAGTTCCCAAGAAGGGAACCCTTGTCTGTGGAACTAGTGAACGCTTTTCTAAGTTCACCTTCCAACCGTGAGTTCTCAGGAAAGACAACACTGTGTCCGTGTGAGATTTTGTCAGATAATAAGTTGACGCCTGGATCAAAATATCGTCCAGATAAGGCGCCACTGCTATGCCCCGCGGTCTGAGAACCACCAGAAGGGACCCTAGAACCTTTGTGAAGAACATGGGTGCTGTGGCCAATCCGAAGGGAAGAGTCACAAACCGATAATGTTTGTCCAGAAAGGCAAACCTTAGGAACTGATGATGATCCTTGTGAACAGGGATATGAAGTTATGCATCCTTCAGGTCCACGGTAGTTATATATTGACCCTCCTGGATCATTGGTAAGATTGTTCGTATCGTCTCCATCTTGAATGATGGAACTCTGAGAAACTTGTTTAGACACTTGAGATCTAAAATGGGTCTGAAAGTTCCCTCTCTTTTGGGAACCTCGAAAAGATTTGAGGAAAACCCCTGCCCCTGTTCCAGTTTTGGAACGGGACAAATTACTCCCATGGTAGAGAGGTCTTTTACACAGCGTAAGAACGCCTCTCTTTTTATCTGGTCTACAGATAATCGTGAAAGATGAAATCTCCCTCTTGGGAGAAAATCCTTGAATTCCAGTTGATACCCGTGGGTCACGATTTCCAGTGCCCAGGTGTCCTGAACATCTCTTGCCCAAGTCTGAGCAAAGAAAGAAAGTCTGCCCCCTACTAGATCCGGTCCTGGATTGGGGGCCGCCCCCTCATGCTGTCTTTGTAACAGCAGCGGACTTATTCCAAGTCTGGTTGGGTCTCCAGACTGACTTGGATTGAGCAAAATTCCCTTCCTGCTTTGTGGAGGAAGAAGAAGCAGAGGGTCCTCCTTTAAAGTTTCGAAAGGAACGAAAATTATTTTGTTTACCCTTCATCTTAACAGACTTATCCTGAGGTAGGGCATGGCCTTTACCTCCAGTAATGTCAGAAATGATTTCCTTCAATTCAGGCCCGAATAGGGTCTTACCTTTAAAAGGAATAGCTAAAAGCTTAGATTTTGATGACACATCAGCAGACCAAGATTTGAGCCATAACGCTCTACGCGCTAAAATGGCAAATCCTGCATTTTTCGCTGCTAATTTAGCAATTTGAAAAGCGGCATCAGTAATAAAAGAATTAGCTAGCCTGAGAGCCTTAATTCTATCCAAAATGTCATCTAATGGAGTCTCAACCTTCAGAGACTCTTCTAGAGCATCAAACCAAAAAGCTGCTGCAGTAGTAACTGGAACAATGCAAGCCGTAGGTTGTAAAAGGAAACCCTGATGAATAAATAATTTCTTTAGAAGAGCCTCTAACTTTTTATCCATAGGGTCTTTGAAAGCACAACTGTCCTCAATAGGTATAGTTGTACACTTAGCCAGGGTAGATATAGCTCCCTCCACCTTAGGGACCGTTTGCCAAGAGTCCTGAATGGTGTCTGACTCTGATATGGGAAACATTTTCTTAAAATTAGGAGGGGGAGAGAACGGTATACCTGGTCTATCCCATTCCTTTTTTTACAATTTCCAAAATTCTTTTAGGAACCGGAAAAACATCAGTGTAAGTAGGTACCTCTAGAAATTTGTCCATCTTACACAATTTCTCTGGTGGTACCACAATAGGATCACAATCATCCAGAGTCGCTAAAACCTCATGAAGTAACAGGCGGAGGTGTTCAAGCTTAAATTTAAAGGACATCACGTCCGAATCTGTCTGAAGTAACACATTTCCTGAGTCTGAAAGTTCTCCCTCAGACAGCAATTCCCTGACCCCCAACTCAGAGCACTGTGAGGGTACATCGGAAATTGCCAATAAAGCATCAGAGGATTCAGTATGCACATTAATACCTGACCTACTACGTTTACCTTGTAATACTGGTAATTTAGATAATACCTCTGTAAGGGTAGTTGACATAACTGCAGCCATCTCCTGCAGAGTAAAAGAATTAGATGCACTAGAGGTACTTGGCGTCGCTTGTGTGGGTGTTAAAGGTTGTGACACTTGGGGAGAATTGGATGGCATATCCTGATTCTCTTCAGATTGAGAATCATCCTTAGACACACTTTCTTTACCCAAAATATGCTTTTTACAATGTAAGGCCCTTTCAGTACAAGAGGTACACAATGTAAGAGGGGGTTCCACAATGGCTTCTAAACACATAGAGCAATGAGCTTCCTCAATGTCAGACATGTTGAACAGACTAGTAAGAACCACAATAGTCGTTAAACACTTTATTTATTGATTTAAACAATTTTTTGAAAAACGTGTACTGCGCCTTTAAGAAATAAAAAAGCGCACAATTTTTCCCAAACTGCTTCAAAACATTAATTAACGCTTTAAAATTAGCTACACCTAATCAAAAGTTCCAAAAATTATTGCACCCCAAGAGTAAGGGGAGAAATTAACCTCTAAAACATATTTATAGTCAAAATTATGTCAGATTTGAAAAATATAACCCCTGCACCAGCAGAGCTGTGGCGCCTACCTGCCCCCAGGGTACTGCAAAATGACTCGACAATGATCCAGTTAACAGAACACCAGTCTAGACTCAACCAGAGCTAATGCCTACTGCCTTCTCAGCCAGAGTAAAGTGTGCGTCTGAGCGCACGAAAATAAGCCCCGCCCATCATGGACGACGCTCGCAGAAGACTAAACAACCACATGGTGGAGCGGTTTAGAGTCATGTGGAATTGTTTTACCCCTAAGCACACACAAAATAAGGCCAAACTGTTTTTTTGAACACCCAAATAAAAACCGTTAATCCTCCCAGTGTCCCTTTATATTGCTTTTAAGCCCATTATAAATGCTTGGCCCAATATGTCAATAAAAATAAGCACAGGTTTCTCAGTAATACCCCTTGTTCACAGGTCTACTGCTTACCCCTTCCCTTGCAGGGAAAACATGTCAGCCAGTTCTGATATACCAAGTCTCCTCAGAAATAAAGAGCTGCACATACCTCAATGCTGCTTGTAGCATGAAACCGTTCTCCACACTGAAGATTTCTCTTGTATTACCTTCAGAAGCTCTGTGGGAACCAACATGGATCTTAGTTACATCTGCTAAGATCATCAACCTCAGGGCAGAAATCTTCTTCCATATCTCCCTGAGGAAAATAGTACTCACCGGTACCATTTAAAATAAAAAACTGCTTCATTGAAGAAACTAAAACTAACACCTCACTTTACCTCTTCCTAGTACTAACACAGGCAAAGAGAATGACTGGGGTGGAGGGAAGGGATGAGCTATATATACAGCTCTGCTGTGGTGCTCTTTGCCACTTCCTGTTAGCAGGAGGATAATATCCCACAAGTAAGGACGAAATCCGTGGACTCGTATCTTGTAGAAGAAAACAACTTAATATCTATGGAATGCATTGTCTCAAACAGAGCTTGCGGCAAAATTTTAAGAACAAGGTTAAAACTTCAAGGAGGAGCAACAGGTTTAAACACAGGCCTGATTCTGACCAGGGCCTGACAAAAAAGATTGAACATCTGGCGCATCCGCCAGACACTTGAGCAACAAAATAGAAAATGCAGAAAACTGACTTTTCAGAGAACTGACTGACAATCCATTCTCCAGACCTTCCTGGAGAAAAGACAAAATTCTAGGAATCCTGACCCTACTCCAAGAGTAGTCGTTTGATTAACACCAAGAAAAGTATTTACACCATACCTTATGGTAAACTTTTCGAGAAACAGGCTTACGAGCCTGGATCATGGTCTTATTGACCGACTTCAGAAAATCCATGTTTAGACAGAACTAAGCGTTCAATCTCCAAGCAGTCAGCATCAGAGAAACGAGATTTGGATGGAAGAATGGACCCTGAGTTAAAAGGTCCTTCCTCAGAGGCAACCTCCAAGGTGGCAGAGATGACATCTTCACTAGGTCTGCATACCAGATCCTGGTACCACTATTGTGGTTCTTACTAGTTTGTTCAACATGTCTGACATTGAGGAATCTCATTGCTCTATGTGTTTAGAAGCCATTGTGGAACCCCCTCTTACATTGTGTACCTCTTGTACTGAAAGGGCCTTACATTGTAAAAAGCATATTTTGGGTAAAGAAAGTGTGTCTAAGGATGATTCTCAATCTGAAGAGAATCAGGATATGCCATCCAATTCTCCCCAAGTGTCACAACCTTTAACACCCACACAAGCGACGCCAAGTACCTCTAGTGCATCTAATTATTTTACTCTGCAGGAGGCCATGCAGGAGCAATTAGAATTACCAACGCTTTCTCCTGATATATACGATCAATTACTTGTGGAAGAAGCGCAAACTGAGGAAACAGGTATGCTAGACCGAAATCCCAAGGAACCACCATAGCATCTAAAATAGTGGCCTGTGATCTCTAGACTATAAACCGTACCTTGGAAGTTTGGTGTTTTGTCGAGACACCATCAGATCCAACTCCAGCACCCCCCATTTGAGGGTTAACCTGGAGAACACCTCTGGATGAAGAGCCCACTCCCCGGGATGAAATGTCTACTCCTGGAATGTGGATGGCAGATAGACAACATTTGTGAACTTCTACCCACTGAATAATCCGAATCACCTCCCTCATAGCTAAGGAACTCAGAGTTCCTCCCTGGTGGTTGATGTAAACCACTGAGGTGATGTAGACCGACTGAAAACTGATAAACTGGGCAAAAGACAATTGAGGCCCAGCCATCAAAACATTGTAAATCGCTCCAAGAAGTTTATGGGGACAACAGACTCCCCCCGAGTCCATAGTCCCTGCACCTTTAACGAGTCCCAGACTGCTCCCCAGCCTAGCAGGCTGGCGTCCGTGGTCATATAACACAGGAAGGTCTCCGGAAGCATGTGCCTTGAGACAGATGCTCCTGAGAAAGCCACCACAGGAGAGAGTCTCTTGTCGACTGGACTAGATCTATCCTCTGAGACAGATCCAAATGATCACCATTCCATTGTCTGAACATGCATAACTGCAGAGCTCTCAAATGGAATCTAGCAAAGAAAATGATGTCCATGGAAGCACCCATCAGACCAATAACCTCCATATATTGAGCCACTGATGACTGAACAGTAGACTGTAGAGAGAGGCGAGAGGAGAGAATTTTGAATTTTCTGACCTCTGACAGAAAAATTTTCATAGATAGGGAATCTATTATGGTCCCTAAGAAAACTACCCTTGTAGCTGGAACAAGGGAACACTTTTCCAGATTCACTTTCCAACCATGGGAAAGTAGAAAAGACAACAAGATTTCTGTATAGGAGTTTGCTTGAAAAAAAGATGGAGCCTGAACCAATATGTCGTCCAGATAGGATGCCACTGCAATACCCAGATCACTGCCAAGGGAGACCCCAGAACCTTAGAGAAAATTCTGGGAGCTGTGGCAAGGCCAAACAGAAGAGCCACAAACTGAAACTGTCTGTCTAGAAAGACGAATCTCAGAAACTTGTGATGATCCCTGTGGATGGGAACATGAAGATACGCATCCTTCAGGTCTATGGTCGTCATGAACTGAACCTCTTGGACTTGAGAAACTTGTTGAGACACTTTAAATCTAGAATGAGTCAAAAAGTTCCCTCTTTTTTGGGAACCACGAACAGATTTGAATAGAATCCTAGTCCCTGTTCCCTACTGGAACTGGAACAATTACTCCCAGGGAAGAAAAGTCCTGAACGCAGTTCAAGAATGCCTCTCTTTTAACCTGGACTGCAGATAATCTAGAGAGGCGAAAACTACCCCTGGGAGGGAAGATATTATTTCTATTTTGAGCGCTGAGATACTATGTCCATAGCCCAAGGATCTGGGACATCTCGTATCCATGCTTGACAAAACAGAGAAAGTCTGCCCCCCACTTGATCCAATCCCGGACCGGAGGCAGACTCTTCAAGCTGACTTAGATTCAGCAGCAGGTTTCTTAGATTGCTTCCCCTTGATCCAAGACTGATTGGATTTCCAAGAAGACTTGGATTGTTCCTGCTTGGAAGAGGAAGACTTTACTTTGAAAATACTCTGACGTCCTTTAGGTCTGTTCTTCTTATCTTGTGGTAGATAAAGAACCTTTTCCACCCGTAATGTCAGAATTTATTTCTGCCATACCAGGTCCAAACAAGGTTTTACCCTTGTAAGGAAGTGCCAGAAGCTTGGACTAAGTGGAAACATCAGCTGACCAAGATTTTAGCCACAAAGCTCTGCAGGCTAGGATAGTGAAGCCAGACATCTTGGCTCCCAGTCTAATAACTTGCATGTTAGTAACAGAAATAAAGGAATTGGCCAAATTGAGAGCATAAATTCTATCTTGAATCTCCTCCAATGGAGTCTCTACTCTCTACTTAGATAGATTCAGACAAGGCGTTGCACCAATAAGATTCCGCACCTGCTACTGTTGCAATACAAACTGCAGGTTGCCATTGAAGACCTTGATAAACATACCTCTTGTTCAAATAAGCTTCCAGCTTTTTGTCTATAGAATCCTTAAAGGAGCAGCTATCCTCTATAGGGATCGTAGTTCTCTTAGCCAGAGTAGAAATTGTCCCTTCTACTTTAGACACCGTGCGCCATGAATCTTTAATGGAGTCAGCAACAGGAAAAATCTTTTTCAAGACAGGAGACTGGGAAAAAGGTATTCCTGGCTTCTCCCATTCCTGTGAAATAATCTCCGCCACACGGTCTGGAACAGGAAAAACATCCACAGAAGAAGGAACATCATAGTATTTACTAAATTTTACTAGACTTTTTAGGGTTGACAACGACAGGAATGTCGAAGTCGCCCAAAGTAGCCAAAACCTCCTAACAATACACAAAGGTGTTCAAGCTTAAATCTGAAGTTTACTTCATCAGATTTAGATAAAGGAATTATACTGTCCGAATCTGAGATTTCACCCTAAGAGGCTACCGACATATCCTCCTCATCAGACTTATGAGAGAGGGCAACCTGTGTAGCAGTAGGAGGAACAGAAACCTTACTATCTGAATAATATAATTTATGTAAGAACTTACCTGATAAATTAATTTATTTCATAGTGGCAAGAGTCCATGTGCTAGTGACGTATGGGATATACATTCCTACTAGGAGGGGGGCAAAGTTTCCCAAACCTCAAATGCCTATAAATACACCTCCCACCTCACTCATACCTCAGTTTAACGTATAGCCAAGAAGTGAGGTGTAAAAAAACAAGTAGTAAAAAGCATCAAAAAGAGGAACTGGAAAAATAATGTGCTTTATACAAAAAAATAATAACCATAAAAAATAGGGTGGGTCTCATGGACTCTTGCCACTATGAAAGAAATGATTTTATCAGGTAAGTTCTTACATAAATTATATTTTCTTTCATGTAAGTGGCAAGAGTCCATGAGCTAGTGACATATGGGATATAATACCCAAGATGTGGAAGTCCACGAGTCACTAGAGAGGGAGGGATGAAATAAAAACAGCTATTTCTGTTGAGAAATTAAATCCAAAAAATAATAAAGTTTTCTTAAAAATTTCAAAAAACTCAAATCATAGGCACTAGAATCAAACTGAGACAGCTGCCTGAAAAACTTTTCTACCAAAGGCTGCTTCCAAAGAAGCAAACATATCAAAATGGTAAAATTATGTAAAAGAATGCAAAGAAGACCAAGTTACTGCTTTGCTAAATAAATCAACTGAAGTTTCATTCATGAAAACCCCAATGTGGCGACTGAACTAGTAGAATGAGCTGTAGTACGCTGAAGCAGAGACTGCCCCACCTTCAAATAAGCCTTGTGAATCTAAAACTTCAAACAAGATGCCAAAGAAATGGCAAAATCTTTCTGACCTTTTCTGAAACCAGAAAAAAATAACAAATAGACTAGAAGTCTTTCTGAAATCTATAGAAGCCTCAACATAATATTTCAAAGCTCTTACCACATCCAAAGAATGAAAAGACCTTTTAAAAGTATTCTTAGGATTAGGACACAAGGAAGAAACAATAATCTCCCTATAGATGTTAGAATTCACAACTTAAAGCAAAAAAATTAAAACTAAGTCCGCAAAACAGCTTATCGTGATGGAAAATCAGATAAGGAGACTCACAATAGAGAGCAGACAATTCAGAAAACTCTTCTAGCAGAAGAGATAGCCAAAAGAAATAATACTTTCTAAGACAGAAGATAAAAATCCAAAGAATGCATAGGCTCAAAAGAAGAGCCTGCAAAATCTTAAAAACCAAATTGAGACTCCAAGAAGGAGAAATTAATTTAAAAACAGGCTTGATACAAATCAAAACCTGAACAAAACAGTGAATATCAGGAAGCTTAGCAATCTTTCTATGAAATAAGACAGAAAAAGCAGAGATTTGTCCTTCAAAGTATTTGCAGACAAAACCTTTGTCCAAACTATCCTGAAGAAACTGTAATATCCTAGGAATTCAAAAGAGTCCCAAGAATAATCATGAGTGGAACACCATGAAATACAGGTTTTCCAAACCCTATGCTAAATCTTCCTTGAAACAGACTTACGAGCCTGTATCATAGAATTAATAACTGAATCAGAGAAACCTCTATAGAACTAAGCGTTTAATTTCCATGCCTTAAAATTCAGAGATCTGAAATCCTGATGGAAAAATGAGCCTTGAGACAGAAGGTCTGGTCTTATAAAAAATGACCAAGGCTGACAACTGGACATTCGGATAAGGTCTGCATACCAAAACCCGAGAGGCCATGCTGGTGCTATCAGAAATACATGAAATTGTTCCAATATGATCTTGGAGATCACCCTTGGAAGAAGAACCAGAGGAGGAAAAATGTAAACAGATTGGTAAAACCAAGGAACTGCTAGAGCATCCATTATTTCCATCTGAGGATCACTGGACCTGGAAAGGTATCTGAAGTATCTTGTTCAGACGAGAGGCTAACAGATCTATTTCTAGAAGACCCCACATCTGTACAAGTTAAAAAAACACATCTGGAAAAGGAGACCACTCCCCCGGATGTACAGAATGTCGGCTGAGATAATCCACTTCCCAAATGTCTACACCTGAGATATGAATCGCAGAGTCTTGACAAAAAAATAGCACAGAGTTCTAAAATAATGATTGGTAACCTCGCCTCTTGAGTATTCCAAACCCCTTGTGCTGTCAGAGATCCCCAGACAGCTCCCCAACCTGTAAAACTCTCATCTGTTGAGATCACAGTCCAGGAAGGACGAACAAAGGAGACCCCTTGAACAATAAGGTGATGGTTTAAACACCAAAACAGAGAGAATTAAGTGTTGGGATTATACTTATATCAACGTTGATATCTGAGCATAATCCCTGCACCACAGGTACAACATGCAAAGCTGTAGATTTCTCATATGAAAATGAGCAAAGAAGATTGCGTCCGATGCTGCAACCATGAGACCTAAAACTTCCATGCACATAGCCACTGAAGAGAATGATAGACACTGAAGGTTTAGACAAGCTAAGATCAACTTCATTTGCCTCTTGTCTGTAAGAGAAAAACATGGACACTGAATCTATCTAGAAACTTAAAAAGGTAACCTATGTCTAAAGAATAAAGAAACTCTTTGGTAAATTGATCCTCCAACCATGTCTAGAAGAAACAACATTTAGTTGTTTCTTGTGAGATTCTGCTAAATGAAAAGATTGAACTAGTACCAAGATCTCGTCCAAAATACCACAATACCCTGCTCTCTGATTACTGAGAACCTTAGACAAAATTACTGGTGCAGTTGCTAGACCAAAAGGAAGAGCAACAAAATGGTAATGTTAGTCTAAAAAAGAGAATCTCAGAAATCGATAGTGGTCTGGATGAATCAAAATGTGAAGATAAGCGACCTGTAAGACAATTGTGGACATAAAATGACCTTACTGAACAAAAAGCAGAATAGTCCTTATGATCACCATCTTAAAAGTTGGGGACTCTTACAAAACAATTAAAATTTTCAGATCCAGAATTGGTCTGAAAAAATCATCCTTCAGAAAAGCCTCTAGTTATCAACGTGTCTACTTTACCTGCCTTCGCCGACCCAATACGCCCGCCTAAGCTCGCCTACCATCGCTGCCGCGGACCTGAAAAATCTCGCCAAAGTTATCAATAAAGCCGTCAAAAAGCCGCGCACCAAGTACGGGGCGATGAGCAGCGGACTGTGATAGTTATCACTCATCCGATCTCGCTGCTCTTCGGCTTTTTGACAGCTTTATTGACAAGCTGTCACTAAGCACCCACACTAACTATACTGTTCTACCCCCTATACCAGCGCCCCCGGAGCCCCCCGCAACTAAATAAAGTTATTAACCCCTAAACCACCGCTCCTAGACCCCGTCACAACTCTTATAAATGTATTAACCCCTAAACCGCCGCTCCCGGACACCGCCGCCACCTACATTATACCTAGTAACCCCTATCCTGCCCCCCTATACCGCCGCCACCTATAATAAAGTTATTAACCCCTATCCTGCCGATCCTCGACCCCGTCGCAACTAAATAGATAGTTTAACCCCTAAACCGCCGCTCCCAGACCCCGCCGAAACCTATATTAAACTTATTAACCCCTAATCTGCCCACCCTACACCGTCGCCACCTATAATAAATTTATTAACCCCTATCCTGCCCCCCCTACACTGCCGCCACTGTAATAAAATTATTAACCCCTAAATACATTTTTTTTTATTAACCCCTAAATCAGCCAATAGAATGCAAGCTCAATCAGATTGGCTGATTGGATCAGCCAATCGGATTGAACTTCAATCTGATTGGCTGATTAAATCAGCCAATCAGATTTTTCCTACCTTAATTCCGATTGGCTGATAGAATCCTATCAGCCAATCGGAATTGAAGGGACGCCATCTTGGATGACATCACTTAAAGGTACCGTCATTCGTCGTTAGTCGTCGGGAAGAAGAGGATGGCTCCGCGTCGGCTCGTCTGAAGATGGCTCCGCTCCGCTCCAGATGGATGAAGATTGAAGACGCCGCTTGGATGAAGACTTCAATCGGATGGAAGACCTCTTCAGCGCCCCTTGGTTGATGACTTCAATCGGATGGAAGACTTCTTCAGCGCCCCTTGGATGATGACTTCTGTCGCTCCGGATCTCTTCTTCAGTTCCATCGGTGGGTCGGCTGGCTGAAGACGGCTAAAGGTAGGATGATCTTCAAGGGGGTAGTGTTAGGTTTATTTAAGGGGGGTTTGGGTTAGAGTAGGGGTATGTGGGTGGTGGGTTTTAATGTTGGGGGGGGTTGTATTTTTATTTTACAGGCAAAAGAGCCGTTTTCTTTGGGGCATGCCCGGCAAAAGGCCCTTTTAAGGGCTGGTAAGGTAATAGAGCTGGTAACTTTTTAATGTAGAATAGGGTAGGGAATTTTTTTATTTTGGGGGGCTTTGTTATTTTATTAGGGGGCTTAGATTAGGTGTAATATTTTTTTAACTTTTTTTATTTTTTGCACTTTAGTTAGTTTATTTAATTGAATTTAATTGTAGTTATTTGTAGCTAATTTATTTAATTAATTTAATGATAGTGTAGTGTTAGG
This sequence comes from Bombina bombina, assembly GCF_027579735.1. NCBI lineage: Eukaryota > Metazoa > Chordata > Amphibia > Anura > Bombinatoridae > Bombina > Bombina bombina. The sequence continues at coordinate 525,289,848 of NC_069504.1, forward strand.
TTTAATTGTAACTTAGGTTAGGATTTATTTTACAGGTAATTTTGTATTTCTTTTAGTTAGGTAGTTATTAAATAGTTGATAACTATTTAATAACTATTCTAACTAGCTAAAATAAATACAAAGTTACCTGTAAAATAAATATAAATCCTAAAATAGCTACAATGTAATTATTAATTACATTGCAGCTATCTTAGGGTTTATTTTACAGGTAAGTATTTAGTTTTAAATAGGATTAATTTAGTTAATAAGAGAAATATTATTATTATTATTATTATTATTAGATTTATTTAATTAATATTTAAGTTAGGGGGGTGTTAGGGTTAGTGTTAGACTTAGGTTTAGGGGTTAATAATTTTATTACAGTGGCGGCGGTGTAGGGGGGGCAGGATAGGGGTTAATAAATTTATTATAGGTGGCGACAGTGTAGGGGGGGCAGATTAGGGGTTAATAAGTTTAATATAGGTGGCGGCGGTGGTCCGGGAGCGGCGGTTTAGGGGTTAAACAATTTATTTAGTTGCGGCGGGGTCCGGGATCGGCAGGATAGGGGTTAATAAATTTATTGTAGGTGGCGACGGTGTAGAGGGGGCAGGATAGGGGTTAATAGGTATTATGTAGGTGGCGGCGGGGTCCGGGAGCGGCGGTTTAAGGGTTAATACATATATTATAGTTGCGGCGGGACCGGGAGCGGCGGTTTAGGGGTTAACATATTTATTATAGTGGCGGTGGGCTCCGGGAGCGGCGGTTTAGGGGGTAATAAATGTATTTAGTTGCGGAGGGGGGACAGATTAGGGGTGTTTAGACTCGGGGTACATGTTAGGGTGTTAGGTGTAGACAGCTCCCATAGGAATCAATGGGATGTCTGGCAGCAGCGAACATGAGCTTTCGCTATGGTCAGACTCCCATTGATTCCTATGGGATCCGCCGCCTCCAGGGCGGCGGTTTGAAAACCAGGTACGCTGGGCCGGAAAAGTGCCGAGCGTACCTGCTAGTTTTTTGATAACTAGTAAAAGTAGTCAGATTGTGCCGAACTTGTGTGCGGAACATCTGGAGTGACGTAAGAATCGATCTGTGTCGGACTGAGTCCGGCGGATCAAAGCTTACGTCACTATATTCAACTTTTGCCGGTGTCTAGGGCTTGATAACTAAGGCGAATCAGCCTCGCCACAAATACGCTGCGGAATTCCAGCATTTTTTAGGTTGACGGCTTGATAACTAGAGGCCTGAGTCTTCACAGGGTTTGTTGAAACATGAGAAAAAAAGAATCTTCCTATGGAAGGTCAAAAAATGTATTCAATACCCTTGAGAAACAATACTCTACTACTGATTTTGGACTGAATCTGTCCAATCAATCTGACATCAAATATAGCAGCATAAATAAAAAGATTGTATGCTGAAATACAAGAACAATCAGCTAGATTACGAGTTTTGCGTTATGAGGGGTGCGGTGCTAACTTGCAAGTTATTGTCACCTCTCACTTCCCTACAGCGCTAGTATTACAGGTTTATAAAAACCCGGCGTTATTAGGCAAAAAGTTAGCGTAGAGCAAAATTGAGCTCCCTACCGCACTCCAATACCAGTGCTGCTAAAGGCTGCGGTGAGCTGGTTTTACATGCTCGTGCACGATTTCCCCATAGACATCAATGGGTAGAGCTGGCTGAAAAAAAGCCTAACACCTGCAATAAAGCAGCGTAAAGCTCCGTAACGCAGCCCCATTGATTTCTATTGGGAATCAAAATTTATGTTTATACTTAACACCCTAACATGAACCCTGAGTCTAAACACCCCTAATCTTACACTTATTAACCCCTAATCTGCCACCCCCGGCATCACCGACACCTACATTATATTTATTAACACCTAATCTGCCGCCCCCGACATTGCCGACACCTGCATTATACTTATTAACCCCTAATCTGCTGCCCCCAACATCACCGACACCTACATTATATTTATTAACCCCTAATCTCCCGCCCCCAATGTCGCCGCAAACCTACCTACACTTATTAACCCCTAATCTGCCGCCCCAATGTCGCCGCCACTATAATAAACATATTAACCCCTAAACCGCCGCCCCCAACGTCGCCGCCACTGTACTAAATTTATTAACCCCTAAACCTAACCTTAAATCTAACCCTAACACAACCTTAATGTAATTAAAATAAATCTTAATAAAACCTACTATTAATAACTAAATAATTCCTATTTAAAACTATATACTTACCTGTAAAATAAAACCTAAGCTAGCTACACTATAACTAATAGTTACATTGTAGCTAGCTTAGAGTTTATTTTTATTTTACAGGTAAGTTCGTATTTATTTTAACTAGGTAGATAGTTACTAAATAGTTATTAACTATTTACTAACTACCTAGCTAAAATAAATACAAATTTACCTGTAAAATAAAACCTAACCTGTCTAACACTAACACCTAACCTTACACTACAATTAAATCAATTATCTAAATTAAATACAATTACCTAAATTACAACCCCCCCCACTAAATTACACAAAATAAAAAAGAAATGATCAGATATTTAAACTAATTACACCTAATCTAATAGCTCTATCAAAATAAAAAAGCCCCCCCAAAATAAAAAAAAAAACCCTAGCCTAAACTAAACTACCAATAGCCCTAAAAAGGGCCTTTTGCCGGGCATTGCCCCAAAGAAAACCCACCACCCACACAACCAAATCCCCCAAATAAAAACCTAACTAAAAAAACCTAAGCTCCCCATTGCCCTGAAAAGGGCATTTGGATGGGCATTGCCCTTAAAAGGGCATTTAGCTCTTTTTCAAATGCCCAAACCCGTAATCTAAAAATAAAAAACACCCAATAAACCCTTAATAAAGCCTAACACTAACCCCCGAAGATCCACTTACAGTTTTTGAAGACCCGACATCCATCCTCAACGAAGCGGCAGAAGTCCTCATTGAAGCCGGCAGAAGTCTTCATCCAATCGGTCGAAGTCTTCATCCAAGCCCGCAGAAGTCTTCATCCAGACGGCATCTTCTATCTTCATCCATCCGGCGCCCAGCCGCTCCATCTTCAAGACATCCGGCACAGAGCATCCTCTTCAATCGAAGTCTTCTTGCAGAATGAAGGTTCCTTTAAATGACTTCATCCAAGATGGCGTCCCTTGAATTCCGATTGGCTGATAAAATTCCAAAGGTGAAAAAATCCTATTGGCTGATCCAATCAGCCAATAGGATTGAGCTTGCATTCTATTGGCTGTTCCAATCAGCCAATAGAATGCAAGCTCAATCCTATTGGCTGATTGCATCAGCCAATAGGATTTTTTTCACCTTTAATTCCGATTGGCTGATAGAATTCTATCAGCCAATCGGAATTCAAGGGACGCCATCTGGGATCACGTAATTTAAAGGAACCTTCATTCTGCAAGAAGACTTCGATTGAAGAGGATGCTCCACGCCGGATGTCTTGAAGATGGAGCCGCTCCGCGCCGGATGGATGAAGATAGAAGATGCCGTCTGGATGAAGACTTCTGCGGGCTTGGATGAAGACTTCTGCCGCTTCGTTGAGGTTGGATGTCGGGTCTTCAAAACTGTAAGTGGATCTTTGGGGGTTAGTGTTAGGCTTTTTTAAGGGTTTATTGGGTGGGTTTTATTTTTAGATTAGGGGTTTGGGCACTTGAAAAAGAGCTAAATGCCATTTTAAGGGCAATGCCCATCCAAATGCCCTTTTCAATGGGGAGCTTAGGTTTTTTAGTTAGGATTTTATTTGGGGGGTTGGTTGTGTAGGTGGTGGATTTTACTGTTGGGGGGTTGTTTGTATATATTTTTTTAATTTTACAGGTAAAAGAGCTAATTTCTTTGGGGCAATGCCCCGCAAAAGGCCCTTTTAAGGGCTATATGTAATTTAGTTTAGGCTAGGTTTTTTTTTTATTTTGGGGGGGCTTTTTTTATTTTGATAGGGCTATTAGATTAGGTGTAATAAGTTTAAATATCTGATAATTTCTTTTTTTATTTTGTGTAATTTAGTGTTTGTTTTTTTGTAATTTAGGTAATTGATTTAATTGTAGTGTAAGGTTAGGTGTTAGTGTAAGACAGGTTAGGTTTTATTTTACAGGTAAATTTGTATTTATTTTAGCTAGGTAGTTAGTAAATAGTTAAAGGGACACTGAACCCAATTTTTTTCTTTTGTAATTCAGAAAGAGCATGCAATTTTAAGCAACTTTCTAATTTATTCCTATAATGAATTTTTCTTCGTTCTCTTGCTATCATTATTTGAAAAAGAAGGCATCTAAGCTTTTTTTTTGGTTTCAGTACTCTGGACAGCACTTTTTTATTGGTGGATGAATTTATCCACCAATCAGCAAGGACAACCCAGATTGTTCACCAAAAATGGGCCGGCATCTAAACTTACATTCTTGCATTTCAAATAAAGATACCAAGAGAATGAAGAAAATTTGATAATAGGAGTAAATTAGAAAGTTGCTTAAAATTTCATGCTCAATCTGAATCACGAAAGAAAAATTTTGGGTACAGTGTCCCTTTAATAACTATTTAGTAACTATTTTACCTAGTTAAAATAAATACAAATTTGCCTGTAAAATAAAAATAAACCCTAAGCAAGCTACAATGTAACTATTGTAGCTAGCTTAGGTTTTTACAGGTATTTAGTTTTAAATAGGAATTATTTAGGTAATGATAGTAGGTTTTATTTAGATTTATTTTAATTATATTTAAGTTAGGGGGTGTTAGGGTTAGACATAGGTTTAGGGGTTAATACATTTAGTAAAGTGGCGGCGATGTTGGGGGTGGCAGATTCAGGGTTAATAAATGTAGGTAGGTGGCGGCGATGTTAGGGGCGACAGATTAGGGGTTAATAATATTTAACTAGTGTTTGTGATGCGGGAGTGCGGCGGTTTAGGGGTTAATATGTTTATTATAGTGGCGGCGATGTCCGGAGCGGCAGATTAGGGGTTAATAATTTTGTTTTAATATTTGCTATGCAGGAGGACCTCGGTTTAGGGGTTAATAGGTAGTTTATGGGTGTTAGTGTACTTTTTAGCACTCTAGTGATGAGTTTTATGTTACAGCTTTGTAGCGTAAAACTCTTAACTACTGACTTTCAGTTTATGGTATTGATCTTGGAGGTATGGGGTGTACCGCTCACTTTTTGGCCTCCCAGGCCAACTTGTAATACAGGCACAAAGGAAGTCGCATTGAAAAAAGGACTTTTTGAAAGCTGCGGTAATTACGTTGCGTTAAGGCCAAAAAAGTGTGCGGTGCCCCTAAACCTGCAAGACTCGTAATACCAGTGGTAGTGAAAAAGAGCCTTAAAGGGACAGTCTAGGCCAAAATAAACTTTCATGATTCAGATAGAGCATGTAATTTTAAACAATTTTCCAATTTACTTTTATCACCAATGTTGCTTTGTTCTCTTGGTATTCTTAGTTGAAAGCTTTCAACTCATGAGACAAAATCTGATAAATCTCTAAGGTGTTTCTCTGGATCAATGTTTCTGTGGCTAAAACATAAATTATGCTTACCAGATAATTTCCTTTCCTTCTGTATGAGGAGAGTCCATGGCTTCATTCCTTACTTGTGGGAATACAGAACCTGGCCACCAGGAGGAGGCAAAGACACCCCAGCCAAAGACTTAAATACCTCACTTCCCTCATATCCCAGTCATTCTGCCAAGGGAACAAGGAACTGTAGGAGAAATATCAGGGTATAAAGGGTGCCAGAAGAATAAACAAAAATTTAGGTCCGCCCAACGGAGAAACAGAGGCGGGGGCCGTGGACTCTTCTCATACAGAAAGAAAGGAAGTTATCTGGTAAGCATAATTTATGTTTTCCTTCATAAATATCAAGAGTCCACTGCTTCATTCCTTACTTGTGGGTAACCCAAGCTCTAGAGGACACTGAACGAAAACGGGAGGGTAAAAAGAAAGACGGACCCTATTCTGAGGGCACCACAGCCTGCAAAACCATTCTCCCAAAAGCTGCTTCAGCCGAAGCAAACACGTAAAATTTGTAAAATTTCAAAAGGTATGTAAGGAGGACCAGGTAGCCGCCCTACAAATCTGCTCCATAGAGGCCACATTCTAAAAGGCCCAAGAGGAAGCCACAGCTCTAGTTGAATGAGCCGTAATCCTCTAAGGAGGCTTATGTCCCGCTGTCTCATATGCTAAGCAAATAACACTCATCAACCAAAAAGATAAGGAAGTGGAAGAGGCCTTCTGCCCTCTACGCTTCCCAGAATAGACAACAAACAAGGAAGAAGTCTGTCTAAAATCCTGCGTAGCTTGAAGATAGAATTTCAAAGCCCGAACCATATTCAAATTATGAAGTAACCGTTCCTTTAGAAGAAGAAGGATTAAGAGACAAGGAAGGCACCACAATCTCCTGATTGATGTTGTGATCAGAAACGACCTTAGTAAGAAAACCCCACCCAGTACGAAGAACAGCTTATTAGCATGAAAAACTAGGTAAGGAGGCTCACATTGCAAGGCTGCCATCTCAGAGACTCTGTGCGCTGAAGCAATAGCCAGTAGAAAAAGAACCTTCCAAGACAGTAATTTAATGTCAACCGAATGCATAGGCTCATATGGAGCCCTCTACAAAACTTTAAGAACTAGATTTAAACTCCAAGGAGGAGCGGTAGGTCTAAACATAGGCCTGATTTTAGACAGAGCCTGAACAAAAGACTGAACATCAGGAAGCTCAGCAAGTCTCTTGTGCAATAAAACAGAGCCGAAATCTGTCCCTTTAGGGAACTAGCAGAAAAGCACTTCTTCATACCATCCTGGAGAAAGGAAAGAATCCTGGAAACCTTGACCTTATGCCAGGGGAATCCATGCTCTTCACACCAGAATAAGTAGGTCCTCCTTATGATAGATGCAACGAGTGACCGGCTTTGGAGCTTGAATGAGAGTATCAATCACTCTCTCAGAAAAACCTCTCTTGGCTAGGACTAAGCGTTTAATCTCCAGTCAGCCTCAGAGAATCTAGATTTTGATAAACAAAAAGGACCCTGTTCCAGCAGATCCCTACGACAAGGTAATCTCCATGGAGGAGATAAAGACATCCCCACCAGGTCCACGAACCACATCCTTTGCGGCCACGATGGAGCAGTTAGTATTGACGAAGCTTGCTCCTGCTTGATGCAGGCCACTACACGAGGGAGAAGTGGTAACAGTGGAAAATGTAAACTAGATTGAACCTCCAAGGCACTGATATGCATCTATCAGCTCTGCCTGAGGATCCCTGGACCGCGACCCATATCTGGGTAGCTTGGTATTGAGCCGGGACGCCACAAGATCTATCTCTGGCGTTCCCCATCTGTTGCAAATATCCGCAAAAACACCTCGGGATGGAGAGACCATTCGCCCGGATGAAAGGATTGTCTGCTAAGGAAATCCGCTTCCCAGTTGTCCACACCCGGAATGTCGATCGCTGACAGCGAGCAGTTATGGGCCTCCGCTCATTCCAGAATCCAAAGATACTTCACTCATTGCTAGGGAGCTCCTCGTTCCCCCCTGATGGTTGATGTAAGCCACCGAGGTTATGTTGTCTGATTGGAATCTGATAAACTGGGATGAACCCAGAAGAGGACAAGCCTTCAGAGCAGTGAAGATCGCTCGAAGTTCCAAAATGTTGATCGGGAGGAAAGATTCCTCTCGAGTCCACAGGCCCTGTGCCTTCCTGGCACCCCAAACAGCTCCCCATCCTGATAGACTTGCGTCTGTAGTCACAATCTCCCAGGATGGTCTAAAAAAGGATGTCCCTTGGGACAGGTGATCTGGACAGAGCCACCAAGAGAGTGATTCTCTCGACCAGTTGTCTTTTCTATGTTTATCTTTCAATGGTCATCTGCAAGCTGACAGGATGGTGCCTGAACCAGGATGTCGTCTAAATATGGCGCCACTGCTAACCCTCTGGTTCTCACCACTGCGAGCAGAGCCCCCAGAACCTTTGTAAAGACTCATTGTGCAGTAATTAGACCAAATGGAAGTACAACAAACTGGAAGAGCTGGTCCAGGAACGCGAATCTCAGGAACTTGAAGTTTTCTCCATCTTGAACGGTGGGACCGACAGGAACTTGTTTAAGCACTTAAGGTCCAGAATCGGGTGAAAAGTTTCCTCCTTCTTTGGGACCACAAAAAGGTTTGAGTAGTATCCCAGACCTCTTTCTGCTAGAGGTACAGGCATAATTACTCCCAAGGAGGAGAGATCCCTCATGCACCCTAGAAAGGTCTCTCGTTTTTCTGGCCTTGAAGACAGGTTTGACAAGAGGAATCTGCCTCTGGGTGGATGAGATCTGAAACCTATCCTGTACCCCTCCCTGAGCGATGACCTGCAGGACCAAAGGGTCCCCCAGCCAAGTCTCCAAAAAGAAAGATAGTCTGCCCCCTACACAATCCAGAGACGGATCGGGGGCCACCCCTTCAAGCCAACTTTGACTCGGTGGGCTTTTTGTTCTGCTTGGATTTATTCCAAGACTGAGTCGGTTTCCAAGTTCCCTTGGGCTATTCAGGCTTTGTGGAGGGCTGCTGACGTTGAGATTTATCCGTACGAAAGTGACGAAAATTAGGACCTTGTCCCTTAGGTTTGTTCTTCATATCCTGCGGTAAAAAGGCACCCTTGCCTCCAGTGACCGTGAATATGATTGAGTCCAGACCTGGACCAAAAAGAATCTTCCCCTTAAATGGCAGGGAAAGAAGTTTAGATTTTGAAGTCATGTCCGCAGACCAAGACTTCAGCCAGAGTGCCCTACGTGCTAGCACTGAAAAGCCTGACGCCTGCATATTTGCATCACAAATAAAAGAATTAGCGACCCTCAAAGCCTTAATTCTTTCCTGGATCGTGTCAAGGGTCCTTCCACCTCGATCAACTCAGATAAAGAGAAATAGAAAGTAGAAAGAGGGCGCCACAATAGCGTGATACTGTCTGGATATGTAGGTATAGATATAAGTAAGTATTATGCTTACCAGATGGTGTGACACTGTGCTGTGACCAGTGCAAGAAAGCAGGCTAGCACTTATCAGTGGCTAGTACACTGTGGAAGCCAAGCTCCAAAGGCACTTGTCCTAGTTGAAACTCTGAGTGTTTCTCCTGTTGGCTGGACTTCAGGTGCTGCAGAGGTGTAATATTTTGTGTGTTGTTCAGTTGGTATTGATAAACCACAACACAGACAACTTCAATAAAATGGCTTTTAATACTTATGAAGCGTTTCTCAACCTCAAACAGGTTGTTTCATCAGATAAAAAAGTGAATGCCATCATTAACAATTGTTAACAATTTATACACATTTGTGTGTCAAAAGAGGAAGTTGTCATCATATGTGTGATCCAATAGAAAAACATTTGTGTGCATTCAGCTGTGGAAACCACAACAGGCTCCCAGCTGTTACAATTTAAAAATTTAGACAGAGTAACAAGGTTAAAATAGGGTGTGTATAAATGTAAGAATCTAAACTTTTAACCTATTGGTTACATTGTAAAAATGAATGAACAAAATCAAACAATCTTATCACTTTGTTTACATTAAAAGTTATTACATATATAACCTCACTTAATCATTTATTGTAATAGACACAATCCTTTTGAAAAAAATATATATGTTTAATTTAAAATAGTTCATTAAGTAATCAGGATCTGAATGGAAGTCTAAACTTTTAACCTATTGTTTGCATGGTGAAAGTGATGATTTAAAGAAAATGTTATTATTAGGTTTTTGTAGAAGATAGATACTTGTATAGCCTCAATATAGTTTGTTATAATGGCTTGCAAAATGTTTCACCTCAATAATAGTTTGTTATAATAAACATAATCTATTTTAAAAGGGAATTATCACTTTGTTTTCATTAGAAGTTATTGCCTATGTAACCTCACTTGGTAGTTTATTGTGATAGACACAATTCTTTTGAATATGAAAAAATATGTTTAATTGTAAAAAAATGTGTGTATGTATAAAAGGGTGATTCATTAAATAATAAAGATCTGGATAGGAATCTTGACCTTTAACCTGTTGTTTGCATCATAAATATGAAGAATTAAAAAAGTGTTATTACTTGGTTTATGTTGAAGATAAATACTTATGTAGCCTCAATATAGTTTGTTATAGTGAATTAATGTATATATAACCTCAAGAAAACGAGTTTGTTATAATATACACAATCTTTTTTTGAATATAAAAAGGTGTGTTTGTACATAGGGATGTGTATGTATGAAATGAATTGTTCAATAAACAGAGGTATTATTGCATATGCATGCAAACATGTTTATAAACCACCCCTCTCCTTGTCAAATGTCTGCATCATGTGCCTGTACACCTACGCTTATAGTTGTGTTGTGTGTAATTGTTTGTTTGGGAAAATAATTGTTTTGTTAGAAAGATGAAGAAAAATAATATTTCTCTTTGAGCGTATGGTGTGTGTAAAGTGTGAATAATAATCAATAATCTATGTCTGAAATTTCATAATGAAATCTCAATTGTCTTTTGTGATTGGCTGACTGGATGTGTTCCTTTTGCTGCCAGTAGTGCAATGCTGCTCCTTCAGCAAAGGACAGCAAGAGACCGAAGCCAGTTTTGATAATGGACAGCTAGTTATAAAATGTGACCAAATGGACATGCAACGTAAGAAATTGGCAGCTGTAGCCAGGTTTGAACTCACAACCTTTGGATTGGGAGGCAGTTGACCTAGCCACTGGGCCACAGCAACCCCAGTGGTTGAGGTCTTGCAGAGCCCGTACCAATTGTTTGGCTGGTTTTACTCTAGCAATGCAAGAAACGTTATATAAGTAGCAAAGAGTCCAGCTGACTAAAAAAGAGATTTTGTAATATACACAATCTTTTTTTGAATATAAAAAGGTAAATAACACTTTAATTCTTCATATTTATGATGCAAACAACAGGTTAAAGGTCAAGATTCCTATCCAGATCTTTATTATTTAATGAATCACCCTTTTATACATACACACATTTTTTTACAATTAAACATATTTTTTCATATTCAAAAGAATTGTGTCTATCACAATAAACTACCAAGTGAGGTTACATAGGCAATAACTTCTAATGAAAACAAAGTGATAATTCCCTTTTAAAATAGATTATGTTTATTATAACAAACTATTATTGAGGTGAAACATTTTGCAAGCCATTATAACAAACTATATTGAGGCTATACAAGTATCTATCTTCTACAAAAACCTAATAATAACATTTTCTTTAAATCATCACTTTCACCATGCAAACAATAGGTTAAAAGTTTAGACTCCCATTCAGATCCTGATTACTTAATGAACTATGCATTTTCCATACATACACTTATTTTAAATTAAACATATATATTTTTTTCAAAAGGATTGTGTCTATTACAATAAATGATTAAGTGAGGTTATATATGTAATAACTTTTAATGTAAACAAAGTGATAAGATTGTTTGATTTTGTTCATTCATTTTTACAATGTAACCAATAGGTTAAAAGTTTAGATTCTTACATTTATACACACCCTATTTTAACCTTGTTACTCTGTCTAAATTTTTAAATTGTAACAGCTGGGAGCCTGTTGTGGTTTCCACAGCTGAATGCACACAAATGTTTTTCTATTGGATCACACATATGATGACAACTTCCTCTTTTGACACACAAATGTGTATAAATTGTTAACAATTGTTAATGATGGCATTCACTTTTTTATCTGATGAAACAACCTGTTTGAGGTTGAGAAACGCGTCATAAGTATTAAAAGCCATTTTATTGAAGTTGTCTGTGTTGTGGTTTATCAATACCAACTGAACAACACACAAAAGATTACACCTCTGCAGCACCTGAAGTCCAGCCAACAGGAGACACACTCAGAGTTTCAACTAGGACAAGTGCCTTTGGAGCTTGGCTTCCACAGTGTACTAGCCACTGATAAGTGCTAGCCTGCTTTCTTGCACTGGTCACAGCACAGTGTCACACCATCTGGTAAGCATAATACTTACTTATATCTATACCTACATATCCAGACGGTATCACGCTATTGTGGCGCCCTCTTTCTACTTTCTATTTTAACAGTTGTTCCACACTCTCTGGGATCAAGAGGAGCAGCCCTACCCACGTAACAGGAGGATACCTTTATCCCTTCAATTTACTACCAGTCTATGGACATTAAACAGGACTAATACGGTAGACTTGATCTACTATATTTTAAGTGTACTACCTGGTTTTATATTGATTATTGCTTTTTTATATTTTAAATATCAGCGCTCTTTTATATCCCTTTATTGGGATATGTTCATTTTTTCTAACTCAGATAAAGAGTCACACCAATAGGTAGCGGCTCCAGCCACCGCAGCACCTGCCGCTGCCGGTAGTTGAGAAAGATGTTTCAGCACACAGGATATTTATTTAAAAGTTTCTAGCTTCTTATCCATGGGCTCCTTAAACAAGGAACTATCCTCTAGCAGGATAGTAGTGCGTTTAGACAGCGTAGAGATAGCACCATCCACCTTAGGGATGGAACCCCACAACTCCAATTGAGAATCTAGAACCGGGAATAATTTCTTAAAAGGAAGAAGGGGAAAAACATAATTTATGTAAGAACTTACCTGATAAATTCATTTCTTTCATATTAGCAAGAGTCCATGAGCTAGTGACGTATGGGATATACATTCCTACCAGGAGGGGCAAAGTTTCCCAAACCTCAAAATGCCTACAAATACACCCCTCACCACACCCACAAATCAGTTTAACGAATAGCCAAGTGGGGTGATAAGAAAAAAAGTGCGTAAGCATAAAAAATAAGGAATTGGAATAATTGTGCTTTATACAAAAAAAAAAAAAAATCATAACCACCACAAAAAAGGGTGGGCCTCATGGACTCTTGCTAATATGAAAGAAATGAATTTATGAGGTAAGTTCTTACATAAATTATGTTTTCTTTCATGTAATTAGCAAGAGTCCATGAGCTAGTGACATATGGGATAATAAATACCCAAGATGTGGAACTTCCACGCAAGAGTCACTAGAGAGGGAGGGATAAAATAAAGACAGCCAATTCCGCTGAAAAAATAATCCACACCCCAAAATAAAGTTTAATCTTATAATGAAAAAAACTGAAATTATAAGCAGAAGAATCAAACTGAAACAGCTGCCTGAAGTACTTTTCTACCAAAAACTGCTTCAGAAGAAGAAAACACATCAAAATGGTAGAATTTAGTAAAAGTATGCAAAGAAGACCAAGTGGCTGCTTTGCAGATCTGATCAACCGAAGCTTCATTCCTAAACGCCCAGGAAGTAGAAACTGACCTAGTAGAATGAGCTGTAATCCTTTGAGGCGGAGTTTTACCCGACTCGACATAAGCATGAGGAATCAAAGATTTTAACCAAGATGCCAAAGAAATGGCAGAGGCCTTCTGACCTTTCCTGGAACCAGAAAAGATAACAAATAGACTAGAAGTCTTTCGGAAATCTTTAGTAGCTTCAACATAATATTTCAAAGCTCTAACTACATCCAAAGAATGCAACGATCTTTCCTTAGAATTCTTAGGATTAGGACACAATGAAGGAACCACAATTTCTCTACTAATGTTGTTAGAGTTCACAACTTTAGGTAAAAATTTAAATGAAGTCCGCAACACCGCCTTATCCTGATGAAAAATCAGAAAAGGAGATTCACAAGAAAGAGCAGATAACTCTGAAACTCTTCTAGCAGAAGAGATGGCCAAAATGAACAGAACTTTCCAAGAAAGTAATTTAATGTCCAGAGAATGCATAGGTTCAAACGGAGGAGCTTGTAAAGCCCCCAGAACCAAATTCAAACTCCAAGGAGGAGAGATTGACTTAATGACAGGTTTTATACGGACCAAAGCCTGTACAAAACAATGAATATCAGGAAGATTAGCAATCTTTCTGTGAAACAACACAGAAAGAGCAGAAATTTGTCCTTTCAAAGAACTTGCAGACAAACCTTTATCCAGACCATTCTGAAGAAATTGTAAAATTCTAGGAATTCTAAAAGAATGCCAGGAAAATTGATGAGAAGAGCACCAAGAAATGTAAGTCTTCCAGACTCGATAATATATCTTCCTAGACACAGATTTACGAGCCTGTAACATAGTATTAATTACGGAGTCAGAGAAACCTCTATGACTGAGAATCAAGCGTTCAATCTCCATACCTTCAAATTTAATGATTTGAGATCCTGATGGAAAAAAGGACCTTGAGATAGAAGGTCTGGTCTTAACGGAAGAGTCCAAGGTTGGCAAGTAGCCATCCGAACAAGATCCGCATACCAAAACCTGTGAGGCCATGCAGGAGCCACCAGCAGAACAAACGAACGCTCTTTTAGAATCTTGGAGATCACTCTTGGAAGAAGAACCAGAGGCGGAAAGATATAGGCAGGATGATACTTCCAAGGAAGTGACAATGCATCCACTGCCTCCGCCTGAGGATCCCTGGATCTGGACAGATACCTGGGAAGTTTCTTGTTTAGATGAGAAGCCATCAGATCTATTTCTGGAAGACCCCAGATTTGAACAATCTGAAGAAACACCTCTGGGTGAAGAGACCATTCGCCCGAATGTAACGTCTGGCGACTGAGATAATCCGCTTCCCAATTGTCTACACCTGGGATGTGAACCGCAGAAATTAGACAGGAGCTGGATTCCGCCCAAGCAAGTATCTGAGATACTTCTTTCATAGCCAGAGGACTGTGAGTCCCCCCTTGATGATTGACATATGCCACGGTTGTGACATTGTCCGTCTGAAAACAAATGAACGATTCTCTCTTCAGAAGAGGCCACGACTGAAGAGCTCTGAAAATCGCACGGAGTTCCAAAATGTTGATGGGTAATCTCGCCTCCTGAGATTCCCAAACCACCTGCGCTGTCAGAGACCCCCATACAGCTCCCCAACCTGTCAGACTCGCATCTGTTGAGATCACAGTCCAGGTTGGAAGAACAAAATAAGCCCCTTGAACTAAACGATGGTGATCTGTCCACCACGTCAGAGAGTGTCGTACAATCGGATTTAAAGATATTAACTGTGATATCTTTGTAAAATCCCTGCACCACTGGTTCAGCATACAAAGCTGAAGAGGTCGCATGTGAAAACGAGCAAAGGGGATCGCGTCCGATGCAGCAGTCATAAGACCTAGAATTTCCATGCATAAGGCTACCGAAGGGAATGATTGAGACTGAAGGTTTCGACAAGCTGAAACCAATTTCAGACGTCTCTTGTCCGTCAGAGACAAAGTCATGGACACTGAATCTATTTGGAAACCTAAAAAGGTTACCCTTGTCTGAGGAATCAATGAACTCTTTGGTAAATTGATCCTCCAACCATGTTCTTGAAGAAATGACACAAGTCGATTCGTATGAAATTCTGCTAAATGTGAAGACTGAGCAAGTACCAAGATATCGTTTAAATAAGGAAATACCACAATACCCTGTTCTCTGATTACAGATAGCAGGGCACAGAGAACCTTTGAAAAAATCCTTGGAGCTGTTGCTAGGCCGAACGGCAGAGCCACAAATTGGTAATGCTTGTCTAGAAAAGAGAATCTCAGAAACTGATAGTGATCTGGATGAATCGGAATATGCAGATATGCATCCTGTAAATCTATTGTGGACATATAATGCCCTTGCTGAACAAAAGGCAGAATAGTCCTTATAGTTACCATTTTGAATGTTGGTATCCTTACATAACGATTCAAAATTTTTAAATCCAGAACTGGTCTGAAGGAATTCTCCTTCTTTGGTACAATGAATAAATTGGAGTAAAACCCCAGACCCTGTTCCAGAACTGGAACTGGCACAATTACTCCAGCCAACTCTAGATCTGAAACACATTTCAGAAATGCTTGAGCCTACACTGGAATTATTGGAATGCGAGAAAGAAAAAATCTTCTTGCAGGAGGCCTTACCTTGAAACCTATTCTGTACCCTTGTGAAACAATGTTCTGAATCCAAAGACTGTGAATCGAATTGATCCAAATTTCTTTGAAAAAACGTAATCTGCCCCCTACCAGCTGTGCTGGAATGAGGGCCGCACCTTCATGTGGACTTGGGAGCTGGCTTTTGCTTTCTAAAAGGCTTGGATTTATTCCAGACTGGAGATGGTTTCCAAACAGAAACTGTTCCTTTAGGGGAAGGATCAGGCTTCTGTTCCTTATTCTGACGAAAGGAACGAAAAACGATTAGCAGCCCTATATTTACCTTTAGATTTTTTATCCTGAGGTAAAAAAGTTCCTTTCCCCCAGTAACAGTTGAAATAATAGAATCCAACTGGGAACCAAACAATTTATTACCTTGGAAAGAAAGGGAAAGCAAAATTGACTTAGAAGACATATCTGCATTCCAAGTTTTAAGCCATAAAGCTCTACTAGCTAAAATAGGTAAAGACATACAGGGAGTGCAGAATTATTAGGCAAGTTGTATTTTTGAGGGTTAATTTTATTATTGAACACCAACCATGTTCTCAATGAACCCAAAAAACTCATTAATATCAAAGCTGAATATTTTTGGAAGTAGTTTTTAGTTTGTTTTTAGTTTTAGCTATTTTAGGGGGATATCTGTGTGTGCAGGTGACTATTACTGTGCATAATTATTAGGCAACTTAACAAAAAACAAATATATACCCATTTCAATTATTTATTTTTACCAGTGAAACCAATATAACATCTCAACATTCACAAATATACATTTCTGACATTCAAAAACAAAACAAAAACAAATCAGTGACTAATATAGCCACCTTTTTTTTGCAAGGACACTCAAAAGCCTGCCATCCATGGATTCTGTCAGTGTTTTGATCTGTTCACCATCAACATTGCGTCCAGCAGCAACCACAGCCTCCCAGACATTGTTCAGAGAGGTGTACTGTTTTCCCTCCTTGTAAATCTCAAATTTGATGATGGACCACAGGTTCTCAATGGGGTTCAGATCAGGTGAACAAGGAGGCCATGTCATTAGATTTTCTTCTTTTATACCCTTTCTTGCCAGCCACGCTGTGGAGTACTTGGACGCGTGTGATGGAGCATTGTCCTGCATGAAAATCATGTTTTTCTTGAAGGATGCAGACTTCTTCCTGTACCACTGCTTGAAGAAGGTGTCTTCCAGAAACTGGCAGTAGGACTGGGAGTTGAGCTTGACTCCATCCTCAACCCGAAAAGGCCCCACAAGCTCATCTTTGATGATACCAGCCCAAACCAGTACTCCACCTCCACCTTGCTGGCGTCTGAGTCGGACTGGAGCTCTCTGCCCTTTACCAATCCAGCCACGGGCCCATCCATCTGGCCCATCAAGACTCACTCTCATTTCATCAGTCCATAAAACCTTAGAAAAATCAGTCTTGTGATATTTCTTGGCCCAGTCTTGACGTTTCAGCTTGTGTGTCTTGTTCAGTGGTGGTCGTCTTTCAGCCTTTCTTACCTTGGCCATGTCTCTGAGTATTGCACACCTTGTGCTTTTGGGCACTCCAGTGATGTTGCAGCTCTGAAATATGGCCAAACTGGTGGCAAGTGGCATCTTGGCAGCTGCACGCTTGACTTTTCTCAGTTCATGGGCAGTTATTTTGCGCCTTGGTTTTTCCACACGCTTCTTGCGACCCTGTTGACTATTTTGAATGAAACGCTTGATTGTTCGATGATCATGCTTCAGAAGCTTTGCAATTTTAAGAGTGCTGCATCCCTCTGCAAGATATCTCACTATTTTTGACTTTTCTGAGCCTGTCAAGTCCTTCTTTTGACCCATTTTGCCAAAGGAAAGGAAGTTGCCTAATAATTATGCACACCTGATATAGGGTGTTGATGTCATTAGACCACACCCCTTCTCATTACAGAGATGCACATCACCTAATATGCTTAATTGGTAGTAAGCTTTCGAGCCTATACAGCTTGGAGTAAGACAACATGCATAAAGAGGATGATGTGGTCAAAATACTCATTTGCCTAATAATTCTGCACTCCCTGTATACCTGACATCAACTCTAATGATATCAAAGATGGCATCACAAATAAAGTTATTAGCATGTTGAAGAAGTTTAACAATGCTATGAGTATTATGATCTGACACTTGTTGTGCCAAAGCCTCCAACCAAAAAGTGGAAGCTGCCGCAACATCAGCCAAAGAAATAGCAGGCCTAAGAAGATTACCTGAACATAAATAAGCTTTCCTTAGAAAGGAATCAATTTTCCTATCTAAAGGATCCTTAAAGGAAGTACTATCTGCCGTAGGAATAGTAGTACGTTTAGCGAGAGTAGAGATAGCCCCATCAACTTTAGGGATTTTGTCCCAAAACTCTAATCTGTCAGATGGCACAGGATACAATTTCTTAAACCTTTTAGAAGGAGTAAATGAATTACCCAGATTATTCCATTCCCTAGAAATTACTTCAGAAATAGCATCAGGGACAGGAAAAACTTCCGGAATAACTGTAGGAGGTTTAAAAACCGAATTTAAACGCTTAGTAGATTTAGTATCAAGAGGACTAGATTCCTCCATCTCTAATGCGATTAAAACATCTTTAAGTAAAGAACGAATAAATTCCATTTTAAATAAATATGAAGATTTATCAGTGTCAATATCTGAGACAGAATCCTCTGAACCAGAAAAATCATCATCAGAAACAGACAAATCAGAATGATGATGTTCATTTAAAAATTCATCTGAAAAATGTGAAGTTTTAAAAGACCTTTACGTTTACTGGAAGGAGGAATAACAGACATAGCTTTCCTAATAGATTTAGAAACAAAATCTCTTATATTAACAGGAACATCCTGAGTATTAGATGTTGATGGAACAGCAACAGGTAATGGTATATTACTAATGGAAATACTATCTGCATTAGCAAGCTTATCATGACATTCATCACAAACTACAGCCGGAGGGACAGTTACCACAAGTTTACAGCAGATACACTTAACTTTGGTGGAACCAGCATCAGGCAGCGTTTTTCCAGAAGTAGCTTCTGATCCAGGGTCAATCTGAGACATCTTGCAATATGTAAGAGAAAAAACAACATATAAAGCAAAATCTATCAAATTCCTTAAAGGGCAGTTTCAGGAATGGGAAAAAATGCCAATGAACAAGCCTCTAGCAACCAGAAGCAAATGAGAAATGAGACTTAAATAATGTGAGAAAAAAGGTGGAGACAAAAATGACGCCCACATTTTTTAGCGCAAAAAAGCCGCCCACATTATTGGCGCCCAAATGCTTTTGGCGCCAAGAATGACGCCACATCCGGTGACGCCGAAATTTTTGGCGCAAAACGTCAAAAAAATGACGCAAACACGAACAACTTCCGGCGACAAGTATGACGCCGGAAATGATAAAGAATTTTTTTGCGCCAAAAAAGTCTGCGCCAAGAATGACGCAATAAAATGAAGTATTTTCAGCCCCCGCGAGCCTAACAGCCCACAGGGAAAAAAGTCAATTTTTAAGGTAAGAAAAAATGTTTAAATTCATATGCATTATCCCAAATAATGAAACTGACTGTCTGAAATAAGGAATATTGATCATCCTGAATCAAGGCAAATAAATGTTTAAACACATATATTTAGAACTTTATATAAAAGTGCCCAACCATAGCTTAGAGTGTCACAAAAAATAAGGCTTACTTAGCCCAGGACACTCATCTACATGTAGTAGAAAGCCAAACCAGTACTGAAACGAGAATCAGTAGAGGTAATGGTATATAAGAGTATATCGTCGATATGAAAAGGGAGGTAAGAGATGAATCTCTACGACCGATAACAGAGAACCTATGAAATAGATCCCGTAGAAGGAGACCATTGAATTCAAATAGGCAATACTCTCTTCACATCCCTCTGACATTCACTGCACACTGAGAGGAAAACCGGGCTCCAGCCTGCTGCGAAGCGCATATCAACGTAGAATCTAGCACAAACTTACTTCACCACCTCCATGGGAGGCAAAGTTTGTAAAACTGATTTGTGGGTGTGGTGAGGGGTGTATTTGTAGGCATTTTGAGGTTTGGGAAACTTTGCCCCTCCTGGTAGGAATGTATATCCCATACGTCACTAGCTCATGGACTCTTGCTAATTACATGAAAGAAAAGAAGAACCAAGTCTTTTCCATTCATTCTTAATAATATTTGCCATCTTTACGGGAACTGTGAAAGTCTGTGGTAAAACCCTGTCCTTGTAGACCTTATCTAGTTTAGGAATACAAGGTTCCTCAGGTAACTTTGGTTCTGGAACCTCTAAAGTAGCCAAAACTTCCTTTAACAGAAAGCGTAAGTGTTCAATCCTAAATCTAATGTCTGGTTCCTCCGCAGCTGGAGGCTTAGAGGCAGCAGATTCCAACTCAGAAAGAGCATCCTCTGAAGTATCAGAGGCGTGTTCATCAGTGGATAATCTTGTATCAAATAAATCCAATAAGTTAGTAGATGACCCCTGGGAAGGATAGCAATATTTGACCTTTCGCTTGCGCTTAGCATGATGATGTAAAGCACTGAAGGCCGCAGACACTGCCATTTTTAGCTGTTCAGTAAAGTCTGGCGGTAAGAGGGCCCCTCCAGAAGGAGGACTAGCAGTACAATGGGAAGCTGCATGTGTAATAGGATATGACAGCAGGGAACGCACCTCACGGGACGAAGACTCCTCAGAGTTGGACGGCTCAGTGGTACTAAACATATTGGCTTTCTTAGATAAAATTACTTTATCAAGGCATGTGGAACATAATTGAGCAGGCGGATATACCATAGCCTCCTCACAATATAGACAGGTATTAGATTTAGGTAAAGAGGGAGTACCCTCCAACGTATCAGAGTCTTGAAGATGGACTGTAGAAAAGATAAATGGCACCTTTATACCCCCAATAGCTGGGGCACTCACCACCTCCTATGACCCAGACCCCACAGAGAAACCGCTTCATCTCCGGTAAACCCCATGATCAGGAAAAGAGGAAATCAGTGTGACCACAACCGGTCACATGGTGTGCCATATAGCACCGCCCCTGCTACAAAAAAAGCGTGCCAAACCTGACAGGCTGCGCAGCTAACCAAACAAAAGTAAAACCTGTACGTTACAACATCTGCCTGAGCCTCATCTCACACATATTGCAGCATAAAACATAATAAAGTAAATTATGCTGTTAATATGAGTCTGGATGGGTTCGCAGAAAAAGACTTTCCCTGCATCTCCAGACCCTAACATTACTTTAATGATCTCACTGAGCGGCAGACAAGACTACTTAAAACTCCAGTCCCATTCCGAAGGGTACTACCCTATATAAGGAACTACTCCGTATCTTCTGACATTTCTCTGCCAAACTCCTGTGACGAAAGGCAAAAAATGACTGGGATATGAGGGAAGTGGGGGAGGTATTTAAGCCTTTGGCTGGGGTGTCTTTGCCTCCTCCTGGTGGCCAGGTTCTGTATTCCCACAAGTAAGGAATTAATCCGTGAACTCTCCTCATATTAAGAAGGAAATCTGACTGATGGTTCTGAACACCCATAATTTAGATTCCTGAGCTTGAAGGGTTGATCTTGGCCTACTTCATGGTAAAGACAACCTTTTAGAGGATCTGCTTTCCTCCAACCATCAGTTGATAGATAACCACAACTAGTAACACGGATCCTCAGAATCAAATCAGTCTTCCACATTGGGCTTAAAAACATAATTTATGTAAGAACTTACCTGATAAATTAATTTCTTTCATATTGGCAAGAGTCCATGAGCTAGTGACGTATGGGATATACAATCCTACCAGGAGGGGCAAAGTTTCCCAAACCTCAAAATGCCTATAAATACACCCCTCACCACACCCACAATTCAGTTTAACTAATAGCCAAGAAGTGGGGTGATAAAGAAAGGAGTAGAAAGCATCAACAAAATAAATTTGGATATAATTGTGCTTTATACAAAAAATCATAACCACCATAAAAAAGTGTGGGCCTCATGGACTCTTTCCAATATGAAAGAAATGAATTTATCAGGTAAGTTCTTACATAAATTATGTTTTCTTTCATGTAATTGGCAAGAGTCCATGAGCTAGTGACGTATGGGATAGCAATACCCAAGATGTGGATCTCCACTCAAGAATCACTAGAGAGGGAGGGAATAAAATAAAAACAGCCATTTTCCGTTGAAAAAATTAATCCACAACCCAAAAAATAAGTTTATTTTCATAATTGAAAAAAAAATTAAATCAAAAGCAGAAGAATCAAACTGAACTGATCTAGTAGAATGATCTGTAATTCTCTGAGGCGGGGCCTGACCCGACTCCAAATAAGCTTGATGAATCAAAAGTTTCAACCAAGAAGCCAAGGAAATAGCAGAAGCCTTCTGACCTTTCCTAGGACCAGAAAATAAAACAAATAGACTGGAAGTCTTCCTGAAATCTTTAGTAGCTTCCACATAATATTTCAAAGCTCTTACCACATCCAAAGAATGTAAGGATCTTTCCAAATAATTCTTAGGATTAGGACATAAGGAAGGGACAACAATTTCTCTAATAATGTTGTTAGAATTCACAACCTTAGGTAAAAATTGAAAAGAAGTCCACAAAACTGCCTTATCCTGATGAAAAATCAGAAAAGGAGACTCACAAGAAAGAGCAGATAGCTCAGAAACTCTTGTAGCAGAAGAGATGGCTAAAAGGAACAACACTTTTCAAGAAAGTAGTTTAATGTCCAAAGAATGCATAGGTTCAAATGGAGGAGCCTGTAAAGCCTTCAGAACCAAATTAAGACTCCAAGGAGAAGAAATTGATTTAATGACAGGCTTAATACGAACTAAAGCCTGTACAAAACAGTGTGTATCAGGAAGTATAGCAATCTTTCTGTGAAATAAAACAGAAAGAGCGGAGATTTGTCCTTTCAAGGAACTTGCAGACAAACCCTTATCCAAACCATCCTGAAGAAACTGTAAAATTCTAGGAATTCTAAAAGAATGCCTGGAGAATTTATGAGAACACCATGAAATGTAAGTCTTCCAAACTC
Source organism: Bombina bombina (assembly GCF_027579735.1). NCBI lineage: Eukaryota > Metazoa > Chordata > Amphibia > Anura > Bombinatoridae > Bombina > Bombina bombina. The sequence goes on from NC_069504.1 coordinate 525,312,772, forward strand.
TATAATAAATCTTTCTAGAGACAGATTTACGAGCTTGTAACATAGTTGTGGCAAACCTAGCCACTTCTGAACTATAATGTAAGAAAGGTTGTCTATAGGCTGTATTGTGTGCTATGTATATGTGACAGACCCTTCGGTCACAACTAAAGAGTTAACTGTGTTCAGCTTTAAGAAGCTATTCTTGAACGACAAGGTTACTAGTCTCAGCTATTGTGTACTGTCATTAAAGTTAGTGATAAACAGTCCATTGTTTAATCACCCTCAGAGAGCAGACGCCTAGGTGATAAGAAAAGCCAAATGTGTCTTGTGTTTAAGTTGTTATCTGCCTAAGTAAAGTAATGTGATTCTATTGTGGCCTGTCCAAGGGTGTGGTCCCTCCATCTAATGTACAACATTCTTTCAACCCCCCATCTGGGGGGTCAGACCTGCATAAATACTGGGCATATGAGCCTTAATAAAGTACATTCTGTTTTAAACCTGAAAACTGGCTGGGTTGTGAATTGCTGATTCCCTATGCAGGACATTGTTCATCTGGTGTTAACCCTTGGTATCCTGTTGGTACCATTACAATTGGTGGCATGCGACGGGATGAACCCTATCGCCCAGAAGAGCAACTACCCAAGCCAGTAACCTCAGGAAGAGGGGGATTACTACAATACTGACTAAGATGGAAGGAGTACCAGGGAATGGCAAGCAGAATACAGCGAAAGAACCGACTACCGAAGTGAATGGAGACGGATTATTCTAAGCTAAAGAGACAAACGTTAAAGGAACTGCTAGAAGCCAGGGGAAAGATAGCCAGCAGCAAACCCAAGGCTATATTAATTGCCGAGCTGATGGAGGGAGACAGAGCTCGCCGCGCTACGCCTCCAGCAGCCATGGAGGAGACCCTATACCAGAGGGAAATGAGGACCAGGCTGGAATTTTTACACCAACCTGTACCACGGGATATGCTATTCGTGGTAATGGCAGATGTGCAGGAGTACGTGATGGCACACAGTCCGCGGAATGCATCCTCCCCAGCAGAATCCATTTCGGAAGCACTCAGCAACCCAATAAGACCCAAAATCCCATACCATGCCTTTAAAATGTTTTGTGAGCCACAGGAGATTGTGGACAGCTTTGCTCAATACTATGGCACCTTATATGAGGGAACCCATGTCGCCCACTCCCCCACAACGGAATCCATACTAACAAAAATACTAGATGACGCCCATTTACCCTCTATCACAGAAACAGACAGAGAGAGTTTAAACCAGGCGATAACTGCCAACGAGGTATTGGGGGCCATTAAAGATTTGAAACCGGGCAAAGCCAGGATAGTGGTGATACCCAAACCAGGCAGAGATCCACAAAGATGTCCCAACTACAGACCCATCTCCCTTATAAACCAGGACCTAAAGATCTTTACCAAAATTCTGGCCAATAGATTAAAACACATATTACCGACCATAGTACACCCGGACCAGGTGGGATTTATAACGGGTAGGGAAGCACCTGACAACGTAAGACGGATCATAGCAACAATAGCCCAACTCGACCGGACTAAAACGCCTTCTCTGGTCCTCTCATTGGACGCGGAGAAGGCGTTTGATAGAATTGACTGGACATACATGTTCACGGTCCTGGATAAAATGGGATTTACTGGTCCATTTGTAGACGCACTGCGAGGGATATACTCTAAACCTACGGCTACAGTTAGGGCCATGGGACATCACTCCACACCTATATACATTAAAAATGGAACGAGACAGGGTTGCCCGCTCTCCCCACTGCTGTTTGTCCTTTGTATGGAACCATTAGCGGCCAATATTAGACACTCAACTGAGGTGACTGGACTTAAAATCAAACACACAGACTATAAGATCTCCCTGTTTGCGGACGATGTCCTCTTAACTCTCACCAAACCCTTGAAATCCCTCACGGGGTTATACGAAATATTGCAGAGGTTCTCCCAGGTTTCAGGCTATAAGATCAACCTGGACAAAAGCGAAGCATTAGCCATAGCCCTACCGGCTCACACAAAAAAACTAATTGAGTTAAATTTTTCATTTTCTTGGGTTAAAACACATATTAAATACTTAGGTACAAAGATACCGACCCAATACTCAGATTTATATAAGGTAAATTATCTCCCCTTATTTAAAGAGCTAAGGTCAGATATTACTAAATGGAAACTATTGAACTTCTCCTGGTATGGTAGAATATCTGCCATAAAAATGAATCTACTACCGAGGATCCTATATCTATTTAGAACCTTGCCCGTCCCAGTCCCAAAGAATGATCTCAAAACCCTACAATCAGACATTAATTTCTTCATTAATGGTAAGAAACAAGCAAGAATTCCCCACTTAACTTTAACTAAACATAGACAGCTAGGGGGGGTAGGGGTCCCCAACTTGCTTAATTACTATGAAGCAGCTAGATTGGCACAGGATGCTCTTCTGGGCTCCTCATTGGGAAATTTGGTATGGAAGGAAATAGAAGCAGGGATAGCAGATCTAGAATCATCCGGAGATCTGATTTGGGATAGAACATTCCAACAACAAAATAAAACATACTCTCCTGTTACGACTTTATCACTTGACAATTGGAGGACAATGGCGCTTGGCAAGGGGAAGATGCCCAGATTCTCCCCCAAAATGCCAATTAAATACCTTATCCCAGGGGAATATCGCAAACAGCTAGATAAATGGGAAAATAAGGGTCTTTACAGGGTGGGAGACCTTCTAATGAACAATAAACCACTAACCTTCAACCAGATACAAGAGAAATTAACACCACTATCACTCAAATGGTATCTATACTTACAAATACTCTCTGCCCTACATAAGTTCATCCCAAATATATGCAAACAACCCTGCACCATACTAGAAAGACTGTGTAGCGCACAAGCGAGACCTAGACAATCCATCTCTCAATTATACTTGGCCTTACAAGCTCCAGAGGGTAGCACTAAAACACCTATAATGATTAGATGGGAAACAGACACTAAGTCTACACTAGAACTGCCAGAATGGCATGACCTTTTTTATTCTTCATGCAAGGGATTAATCAGCGCGGACCTCCGAGAAAACAGCTTAAAGACCATCTTTCGGTGGTATTTGACGCCTATTAAAACTTCACACTACACAGAAGGCAGAAGTAGAAACTGTTATAGGGGTTGTAATTCGGTTGGTACCTATATACATATGTGGTGGGAGTGCCCGAGAGTGGCTCACATCTGGTCCAAACTTTCATCCCATCTCAGCTTCCTCCTAGAGGAGCGGGTGGAGCTATCTATATATCAGGGACTGCTGAATGCCCCCATACCAAATCTTAACAAACATATCAACACTCTCATTAGAATACTCTGCACGATAACGATACTAAGTATTGCCAAATATTGGAAGGAAGGAGTACCAACATGGAATGAAATACTAGAGAGATTTAAACTAACATACTCCCTACATGAAGCGGCAGCAATGATATTAGGCACGACTGACACATTCCACAAGCTCTGGTTTTACTGGATACTACATTCAACATAAAAACCCCACCAAACATTATATATGCAGATAGGGATTCTGATCACAAGGGAAAAATAAAAGGACCTGTTTACAAGAGATTGCAGTAATGTACGATTGAAAGACCATATCGGACCAAATGTTTTGTTTGTTAATCCATATTGTTATTTTTAGGGTTTACCCTTTTTATTATTTTTTTTTTTTTTCTACTCTGTAACAAGAGTATAAGTTATGCATTGGCAGTCCTTGAGGAGTAGTACAACTGATATGATGTATAAATATCGACAACTCAAGATATATGGAAAAAGACCAGTGACAAGGTCTTGAATTGACTAACTATGCCTGTAGATAAGATTCTGTAATTGACTGCATAAGACGTGTATTCTGTTTGAAAATGTTATTTCAATAAAAACTATTTTAACATAAAATGTTTTGTGAGAAGGATGAGATCGATGGATATTTACAGGATATTGAGAGACTGCGCGAGTTACATGATTTGGAGCAGTCCGTATGGGTGCCGGTGCTAGCAGGCAAGCTAGCCGGTAGGGCAGCGGAAGCGTATCGCGCTGTACCCAGGGAGGACAGCAAGGATTACGCTAAAGTGAAGAGAGCGATCTTGGAAAGATATGCCATTACCCCAGAGGCATACCAGCGCAAGTTTAGAGGCCTGCGCAAGCCAGAAAGAGATTCACATGCAGAGTGGGCACACAAGCTGGATCAAGCATCTCAAGGGTGGATACAGGCCAGCCAAGCTACCACCATGGAAGAATTGCGACAACTGATGCTGTTGGAGCAATTCTTTAACGGCTTGTCCCCAGAAGCCCAAGAATGGGTGAGAGATCGAAAACCCCTCACCTTAACCGAAGTAGCCAGATTAGCAGACCAGCATTTTGATGCCAGGAGGCACCATGGACTACTGCCTAAGACGTACGCTCGACCCACGGGACAGCCCAGTCCTCTACAGCCTAACAACCCCACAGCGGCACCTTTTCGCCCAGCCCCAGGGAATCCACCACCCCCCTCACGATACAACAGACGGGCGAATATACAATGCCACACCTGCAAGCAGTGGGGACATATGGCACGTGAGTGCACCCAAAATCGGAGCAGACAAGCTTGGAACCAGGTCAGACAGAACCTGGCCCCAAGGGCGGCTGCTCACCATTACCAAACGGAGCCAGCCGCTCATGAGGTGTTGAGCACCCAAGCCGAGGAACCCCTGGGAATTCTGCATGAGGTGATGTCGGTCCGGGCCACCGATAACCGGCAACATCACCGCCAGCTGGTGACCGTAGAGGGGAAGGAGGTCCAGGGACTTCGGGATTCGGGAGCTACTTTAACCCTGATAGCTTCCCATTTGGTGCCGGATACAGCACACACTGGCGGATCCGTGGCAGTACGAGTGGCAGGGGGAGCAGTATACCGATTGCCCACTGCTAGAGTGGAGTACAGACCCCCAGTCACCCCAGCAGCTGCCAGTTACCAACCCCCGGCGCACCGCTATACCACACGGCCTCCGGCCACGAACTACCCTCAGAGAGCCAGGTTCAATTCGCGGGGCTACTCACAACCTATTCGGTGCTTTGGATGTAAGCAACTAGGGCACAAAAGACCAGAGTGTCCCCTAAACGCAGCGAACCAAGCACAGTCCTGGAGAAGGCCCGCCGGCGGAATCCCACATAATCCTCAGCCTGCGGCCCGCTACGTAGAGGCGCCAGAATGCTGGGGCAGCCTACATGAAGCAGACCCTGTGCAAGCTGCCGACCGGAATAACCGGCAACGGGTTAAAGTGAATGGGAAGGAGGTCAGTGGTCTACGGGATACTGGTGCTACCATGACCTTGCTTCAAGAGAACTTGGTGTCTGAGAAACAGCACACTGGAGACACTGTGGCTGTGAGGGTAGCAGGGGGCACTGTGTTCCACCTACCTGTTGCCAGGGTACATTTGGATTGGGGAGTGAGCGCTAGACCTGTGAATGTGGGGGTCAAGAAGGACTTACCTGCTGATGTTCTCCTTGGAAATGACTTGGCCCCCCTTGTTTCTGCCTATGCTCCCATGGGTCCCGCTGATGTTAACCCTTAACCGTGGTGGACTACACCACTAGGTACCCCGAGGCCATTGCTCTCTCCAACATCCATGCAGGGACGGTAGCTGAAGCCCTATTTGAGGAGCTACAACCTAGTTTGATTTACTTACAAGTTGCTGTTACCTTTTATATTTTAATCAGGGCCCTCAAAAAGTTGCAGCCGTACCTGTATGGACAACCTTTTTCCTTACTCACAGATCACAACCCGTTGGTGTGGCTGAACCGTGCGGCCGGGGACAATGCCAGGCTGCTGCGCTGGAGTTTGGCGCTGCAGTCCTTCGACTTTACCATCCATTACCGCCCAGGGAAACAAAACGGTAACGCCGACGGGTTGTCCAGACAAACTGAACTTGAAAAGTGATCTGTGAGTACTTCCCCGGACATCCCCAAGCCGATCCATTGGGATCAGACTGTGTATGCCGGCTTGGTTCTGGGGGAGTATTGTGGCAAACCTAGCCATTTCTGAACTATAATGTAAGAAAGGTTGTCTATAGGCTGTATTGTGTGTTATGTATATGTGACAGACCCTTCGGTCACAACTAAAGAGTTAACTGTGTTCAGCTTTAAGAAGCTATTCTTGAACGACAAGGTTACTAGCCTCAGCTATTGTGTACTGTCATTAAAGTTAGTGATAAACAGTCCATTGTTTAATCACCCTCAGAGAACAGACACCTAGGTGATAAGAAAAGCCAAATGTGTCTTGTGTTTAAGTTGTTATCTGCCTAAGTAAAGTAATGTGATTCTATTGTGGCCTGTCCAAGGGTGTGGTCCCTCCATCTAATGTACAACATTCTTTCAACCCCCATCTGGGGGGTCAGACCTGCATAAATACTGGGCATATGAGCCTTAATAAAGTACATTCTGTTTTAAACCTGAAAACTGGCTGGGTTGTGAATTGCTGATTCCCTATGCAGGACATTGTTCATCTGGTGTTAACCCTTGGTATCCTGTTGGTACCGTTACAATAGTATTAATCACTGAGTCAGAGAAACCTCTATGACTTAGTACTAAGTGTTCAATTTCCATACCTTCAAATTTAATGATTTGAGATCCTGATGGAAAAACGGACCTTGAGATAGTAGGTCTGGCCGTAACGGAAGTGGCCAAGGCGGGCAACTGGACATCCGAACCAGATCCGCATACCAAAACCTGTGTGGCCATGCTGGAGCCACCAGCAACACAAATGATTGTTCCATGATGATTTTGGAGATCACTCTTGGAAGGAGAACTAGAGGCGGGAAAATGTAAGCAGGATGATAACACCAAGGAAGTGTCAGCGCATCCACTGCTTCCACCTGAACATCCCTGGACCTGGACAGGTATCTGGGAAGTTTCTTGTTTAGATGAGAGACCATGAGATCTATCTCTGGAAAACCCCACATCTGAACAATCTGAGAAAATACATCTGGATGGAGAGACCACTCCCCTGGATGTAAAGTCTGGCGGCTGAGATAATCCGCCTCCCAATTGTCTACACCTGGGATATGCACTGCAGAGATTAGACAGGAGCTGGATTCTGCCCAAGCAAGTATCCGAGATACTTATTTCATAGCTTGGGGACTGTGAGTCCCACCCTGATGATTGACATATGCCACTGTTGTGATATTGTCTGTCTGAAAACAAATGAATGGTTCTCTCTTTAACAGAGGCCAAAACTGAAGAGCTCTGAGAATTGCACCGAGTTCTAAAATATTTATTGGTAATCTCGCCTCTTGAGATTTCCAAACCCCTTGTGCTGTCAGAGATCCCCAAACAGCTCCCCAACCTGAAAGACTAGCATCTGTTGTGATCACAGTCCAGGTTGGCCGAACAAAAGAAGCCCCTTGAACTAAACGATGGTGATCTATCCACCACGTCAGAGAGTGTCGTACATTGGGATTTAAGGATATTAATTGTGATATCTTTGTATAATCCATGCACCATTGGTTCAGCATACAAAGCTGTAGAGGTCTCATGTGAAAACGAGCAAAGGGGATCGCGTCCGATGCTGCAGTCATGAGACCTAAAACTTCCATGCACATAGCCACTGAAGGGAATGACTGAGACTGAAGGTGCAGGCATGCTGCAACCAATTTTAAACGTCTCTTGTCTGTTAGAGACAGAGTCATGGACACGGAATCTATCTGGAAGCATAAAAAGGTGACCCTTGTCTGAGGAATCAAGAAACTTTTTGGTAAATTGATCCTCCAACCATATTTCCGAAGAAACAACACTAGTTGATTTGTGTGAGATTCTGCAGTATGTAAAGACTGAGCTAGTACCAAGATATCGTCCAAATAAGGAAACACTGCAATAGCCCGTTCTCTGATTACAGAGAGTAGAGCACCCAGAACCTTTGAAAAGATTCTTGGAGCTGTTGCTAGGCCAAATGGAAGAGCAACAAATTGGTAATGCTTGTTTAGAAAAGAGAATCTCAGAAACTGATAATGTTCTGGATGAATCGGAATATGAAGGTATGCATCCTGCAAGTCTATTGTCGACATATAATGTCCTCGCTGAACAAAAGGCAGAATAGTCCTTATAGTCACCATCTTGAAAGTTGGTACTCTTACAGAACGATTCAAAATTTTCAGATCCAGAACTGGTCTGAATAAATTTTCCTTTTTTGGGACAATGAATAGATTTGAATGAAACCCCAAACCTTGTTCCTGAAAAGGAACTGGCATGATTACCCCTGAAGACTCCAGGTCTAAACACACTTCAGGAAAGCCTCAGCTTTTACTGGATTTGCTGAGATAAGTGAGAGAAAAAATCTTCTCACAGGAGATCTTACTCTGAATCCTATTCGATACCCTTGAGAGACAATGCTCTGAATCCATTGATTTTTGACAGATTTTATCCAAATATCCTTGAAAAACCTTAATCTGCCCCCTACAGCTGAGCTGGAATGAGGGCCGCACCTTCATGCGGACTTAGGGGCTGACTTTGGTTTCCTAAATGGCTTCCTAAATGGTTTCCTAAATGGCTTGGATTTATTCCAATTTGAGGAAGGCTTCCAATTGGAAGCAGATTCCTGAAAAGGAACTGGCATGATTACCCCTGAAGACTCCAGGTCTAAACACACTTCAGGAAAGCCTCAGCTTTTACTGGATTTGCTGAGATACGTGAGAGAAAAAATCTTCTCACAGGAGATCTTACTCTGAATCCTATTCGATACCCTTGAGAGACAATGCTCTGAATCCATTGATTTTTGACAGATTTTATCCAAATATCCTTGAAAAACCTTAATCTGCCCCCTACAGCTGAGCTGGAATGAGGGCCGCACCTTCATGCGGACTTAGGGGCTGACTTTGGTTTCCTAAATGGCTTGGATTTATTCCAATTTGAGGAAGGCTTCCAATTGGAAGCAGATTCCTTCGGGGGGAGGATTGAGTTTTGGTTCCTTATTCTGACGAAAGGAACGAAAACGGTTAGAAGCCTTAGATTTACCCTTAGGTTTTTTATCCTGAGGCAGAAAAACTCCCTTTCCCCCAGTGACAGTTGAAATAATAGAATCCAACTGAGAATCAAATCAATTATTACCTTGGAAAGAAAGAGATAGTAATCTAGATTTAGATGTCATATCAGCATTCCAAGATTTAAGACACAAAGCTCTTCTAGCTAATATAGCTAAAGACATGGATCTAACATCAATTTGGATATCAAAAATGGCATCACAAATAAAATGATTAGCATATTGCAGTAAGCGAATAATGCTAGATAAGTCAGAATCCAATTCCTGTTGCGCTAAATTCTCCAAACAGAAAGATGATGCAGCCGCAACATCAGCCAAAGAAATTGCAGGTCTGAGAAGATGACCTGAATATAAACAGGCCTTCCTTAGATAAGATTCAAGCTTCCTATCTAAATGATCCTTAAAGGAAGTACTATCTTCCATAGGAATAGTGGTACGTTTAGCAAGAGTAGAAATAGCCCCATCAACTTTGGGGATTTTTTCCCAAAACTCTATAGATTTTGCTGGTAAAGGATACAATTTTTTAAACCTTGAAGAAGGAATAAAAGAAGTACCTGGCTTATTCCATTCCTTAGAAATCATATCAGAAATAGCCTCAGGAATAGGAAAACCCCCCGGAGAAACCACAGGAGGTTTAAAAACAGCATTTAAATGTTTATTAGACTAAACGTCAAGAGGACTGGTTACCTCAATATCCAAAGTAATTAACACTTCTTTTAATAAAGAATGCATATACTCTATTTTAAATAAATAAGTAGATTTGTCAGTGTCAATGTCTGAGGAAGGATCTTCTGTATCAGATAGATCCTCATCAGAAGAGGATAAATTATTATGTTGTTGGTCATTTGAAATTTCATCAACTAAATGAGAAGTTTTAAAAGACCTTTTACGTTTATTAGAAGGTGGAAATGCAGACAAAGCCTTCAGGATAGAATCAGAAACAAATTCTTTAAAATTTACAGGTATATCATGCACATTAGAAGTTGAAGGAACTGCAACTGGCAATGTACTATTACTGATGGATACACTATCTGCATGTAAAAGTTTATCATGACAACTATTACAAATGACATTCGGCGAAATAATTTCTACAATTTCACAACAAATGCACTTAGCTTTGGTAGAACCGATGTCAGGCAGCAATGTTCCAGCAGAAACTTCTGAGGCAGGATCAGATTGAGACATCTTGCAAAATGTAAGAGAAAAAACAACATATAAAGAAAAATTATCTATTTCCTTATATGACAGTTTCAGAAATGGGAAAAAACTAAATGTATGCTTACCTGATAAATTTCTTTCTCTTGTGGTGTATCCAGTCCATGGATTCATCCATTACTTGTGGGATATTCTCCTTCCCAACAGGAAGCTGCAAGAGGATCACCCACAGCAGAGCTGTCTATATAGCTCCTCCCCTAACTGCCACCTCCAGTCATTCGACCGAAGACAAGCAAGAGAAAGGAGAAACTATAGGGTGCAGTGGTGACTGTAGTTTAAAAATAAAAAAACACCTGCCTTAAATGACAGGGCGGGCCGTGGACTGGATACACCACAAGAGAAAGAAATTTATCAGGTAAGCATAAATTTTGTTTTCTCTTGTAAGGTGTATCCAGTCCACGGATTCATCCATTACTTGTGGGATACCAATACCAAAGCTATAGGACATGGATGAAGGGAGGGAAAAGACAGGCGCTTAAACGGAAGGCACCACTGCCTGTAAGACCTTTCTCCCAAAAATAGCCTCCGAAGAAGCAAAAGTATCAAATTTGTAGAATTTAGAAAAAGTATGAAGCGAAGACCAAGTTGCCGCCTTACAAATCTGTTCAACAGAAGCCTCATTTTTAAAAGCCCATGTGGAAGCCACCGCTCTAGTGGAATGAGCTGTAATTCTTTCAGGAGACTGCTGCCCAGCAGTCTCATAAGCTAAGCGGATTATACTTCTTAACCAAAAAGAAAGAAGTTGCTGAAGCCTTTTGGCCTTTCCTCTGTCCAGAGTAGACAACAAACAATGCAGATGTTTGACGAAAATCTTTAGTAGCTTGTAAATAAAACTTTAAAGCACGAACCACGTCAAGATTGTGTAAAAGACGTTCTTTCTTTGAAGAAGGATTAGGACACAGTGACAGAACAACAATCTCCTGATTGATATTCTTATTAGATACCACCTTAGGAAGAAACCCAGGTTTGGTACACAAAACTACCTTATCTGCATGGAAGATCAGATAAGGGGAATCACACTGCAAGGCAGATAACTATGACACTCTTTGAGCCGAAGAGATAGCTACCAGAAACAGAACCTTCCAAGATAAAAGCTTGATATCTATGGAATGCAGAGGTTCAAACGGAACCCCTTGAAAAACTTTAAGAACTAAATTTAAACTCCATGGCAGAGCAACAGGTTTAAACACAGGCTTGATTCTAACTAAAGCCTGACAAAACGCCTGAACGTCTGGAACATCCACCAGACGCTTGTGCAAAAGAATAGACAGAGCAGAAATCTGTCCCTTTAAGGAACTAGCTGACAATCCCTGCTCCAATCCTTCTTGGAGAAAAGATAATATCCTGGGAATCCTGACTTTACTCCATGAGTAATCCTTGGATTCACACCAATGAAGATATTTACACCATATCTTATGATAGATTTTCCTGGTGACAGGCTTTCGAGCCTGAATTAAGGTATCAATGACCGACTCGGAGAAACCACGTTTTGATAAAATCAAGCGTTCAATCTCCAAGCAGTCAGACGCAGAGAAATTAGATTTGGATGGTTGAAAGGACCCTGAAGTAGAAGGTCCTGCCTCAGCGGTAGAGTCCATGGTGGAAGGGATGACATGTCCACCAGATCTGCATACCAAGTCCTGCGTGGCCACGCAGGTGCTATCAAAATCACTGAAGCTCTCTCCTGCTTGATCTTGGCAATCAGACGAGGGAGCAGAGGAAACGGTGGAAACACATAAGCCAGGTTGAAAGACCAAGGCGCTGCTAGAGCATCTATCAGCGCTGCCTTGGGATCCCTGGACCTGGATCCGTAACAAGAAAGCTTGGCGTTCTGACGAGACGCCATGAGATCCAGTTCTGGTTTGCCCCAAAGTTGAATCAACTGTGCAAACACCTCCGGATGGAGTTCCCACTCCCCCGGATGAAAAGTCTGTCGACTTAGAAAATCCGCCTCCCAGTTCTCTACTCCTGGGATATGGATAGCTGATAGATGGCAAGAGTGAACCTCTGCCCATAGAATTATTTTTTAAACCTCCAACATTGCTAGGGAACTCCTTGTTCCCCCTTGATGGTTGATGTAGGCTACAGTCGTGATATTGTCTGACTGAAATCTGATGAACCTGACCGCAGCTAACTGAGGCCAAGCCTGAAGAGCATTGAATATCGCTCTTAGTTCCAGAATGTTTATCGGAAGGAGTGTCTCCTCCTGAGTCCACAAGCCCTGAGCTTTCAGGGAGATCCAGACTGCACCCCAGCCCAGAAGGCTGGCATCTGTCGTTACTATTGTCCAATCTGGCTTGCGGAAGGTCATACCCTTGGACAGATGGACCCGAGATAGCCACCAGAGAAGAGAATCCCTGGTCTCTTGATCCAGATTTAGTAGAGGGGACAAATCTGTGTAATCCCCATTCCACTGACTGAGCATGCAGAGTTGCAGCGGTCTGAGATGTAGGCGGGCAAACGGCACTATGTCCATTGCCGCTACCATTAAGCCGATTAATTCCATACACTGAGCCACTGAAGGGCGAGAAGTAGAATAAAGAACACGGCAGGAATTTAGAAGTTTTGACAACCTGGCCTCTGTCAGGTAAAACATAATTTATGTAAGAACTTAAATGATAAATTCATTTCTTTCATATTAGCAAGAGTCCATGAGCTAGTGACGTATGGGATATACATTCCTACCAGGAGGGGCAAAGTTTCCCAATCCTCAAAATGCCTATAAATACACCCCTCACCACACCCACAAATCAGTTTAACGAATAGCCAAGAAGTGGGGTGATAAGAAAAAAGTGCGAAGCATAAATATAAGGAATTGGAATAATTGTGCTTTATACAAAAAAATCATAACCACCACAAAAAAGGGTGGGCCTCATGGACTCTTGCTAATATGAAAGAAATGAATTTATCAGGTAAGTTCTTACATAAATTATGTTTTCTTTCATGTAATTAGCAAGAGTCCATGAGCTAGTGACGTATGGGATAAGGACTACCCAAGATGTGGATCTTCCACGCAAGAGTCACTAGAGAGGGAGGGATAAAATAAAGACAGCCAATTCCGCTGAAAATAATCCACACCCAAACAAAGTTTAAAACTTATAATGAAAAAAACTGAAAATATAAGCAGAAGAATCAAACTGAAACAGCTGCCTGAAGTACTTTTCTACCAAAAACTGCTTCAGAAGAAGAAAACACATCAAAATGGTAGAATTTAGTAAAAGTATGCAAAGAAGACCAAGTTGCTGCTTTGCAAATCTGAACAACCGAAGCTTCATTCCTAAACGCCCAGGAAGTAGAAACTGACCTAGTAGAATGAGCTGTAATCCTTTGAGGCGGAGTTTTACCCGACTCGACATAAGCATGATGAATTAAAGATTTCAACCAAGATGCCAAAGAAATGGCAGAAGCCTTCTGACCTTTCCTAGAACCGGAAAAGATAACAAATAGACTAGAAGTCTTAGAAAATTCTTAGTAGCTTCAACATAATATTTCAAAGCTCTAACTACATCCAAAGAAAGCAATGATTTCTCCTTAGAATTCTTAGGATTAGGACATAATGAAGGAACCACAATTTCTCTACTAATGTTGTTAGAATTCACAACCTTAGGTAAAAATTTAAAAGAAGTTCGCAACACCGCCTTATCCTGATGAAAAATCAGAAAAGGAGACTCACAAGAAAGAGCAGATAATTCAGAAACTCTTCTGGCAGAAGAGATGGCCAAAAGGAACAAAACTTTTCAAGAAAGTAATTTAATGACCAAAGAATGCATAGGTTCAAACGGAGGAGCTTGAAGAGCCCCCAGAACCAAATTCAAACTCCAAGGAGGAGAAATTGACTTAATGACAGGTTTTATACGAACCAAAGCTTGTACAAAACAATGAATATCAGGAAGATTAACAATCTTTCTGTGAAAAAGAACAGAAAGAGCAGAGATTTGTCTTTTCAAGGAACTTGCAGACAAACCTTTATCCAAACCATCCTGAAGAAACTGTAAAATTCTCGGAATTCTAAAAGAATGCCAGGAAAAATGATGAGAAAGACACCAAGAAATATAAGTCTTCCAGACTCTAAAATATATCTCCCTAGATACGGATTTACGAGCCTGTAACATAGTATTAATCACAGAGTCAGAGAAACCTCTTTGACTGAGAATCAAGCGTTCAATCTCCATACCTTTAAATTTAAGGATTTGAGATCCTGATGGAAAAAAGGACCTTGTGACAGAAGGTCTGGTCTTAACGGAAGAGTCCACGGTTGGCAAGAGGCCATCCGGACAGGATCCACATACAAAAAACCTGTGAGGCCATGCTGGAGCCACCAGCAGAACAAATGATTATTCCTTCAGAATCTTGGAGATTACTCTTGGAAGAGGAACTAGAGGCGGAAAGATATAGGCAGGATGATACTTCAAGGAAGTGACAACGCATCCACTGCTTCCGCTTGAGGATCCCTGGATCTGGACAGATACCTGGGAAGTTTCTTGTTTAGATGAGAAGCCATCAGATCTATTTCTGGAAGACCCCATATTTGAACAATCTGAAGAAATACCTCTGGGAGAAGAGACCATTCGCCCGGATGAAACGTGTGGCGACTGAGATAATCCGCTTCCCAATTGTCTATACCTGGAATATGAACCGCAGAAACTAGACAGGAGCTGGATTCCGCCCATACCAGAATTCGAGATACTTCTTTCATAGCCAGAGGACTGCGAGTCCCTCCTTGATGATTGATGTATGCCACAGTTGTGACATTGTCTGTCTGAAAACAAATGAACGATTCTCTCTTTAGAAGAGGCCAAGACTGAAGAGCTCTGAAAATTGCACGGAGTTCCAAAATATTGATCGGTAATCTCACCTCCTGAGATTCCCAAACCCCTTGTGCTGTCAGAAACCCCCACACAGCTCCCTAACCTGTAGGACTTGCATCTGTTGAAATTACAGTCCAGGTCGGAAGAACAAAAGAAGCCCCCTGAACTAAACGATGGTGATCTGTCCACCACGTCAGAGAGTGTCGTACAATCGGTTTTAAAGATATTAATTGAGATATCTTTGTGTAATCCCTGCACCACTGGTTCAGCATACAGAGCTGAAGAGGCCGCATGTGAAAACGAGCAAAGGGGATCGCGTCCGATGCCGCAGTCATAAGACCTAGAATTTCCATGCATAAGGCTACCGAAGGGAAAGATTGTGACTGAAGGTTTCGACAAGCTGATATCAACTTTAGACGTCTCATGTCTAACAAAGATAGAGTTATGGATACTGAATCTATCTGAAAACCTAAAAAGGTTACCTAAGTCTGAGGAATCAATGAACTTTTTGGTAAATTGATCCTCCAACCATGATGTTGAAGAAACAACACAAGTCGATTCGAATGAGATTCTGCTAAATGTGAAGACTGAGCAAGTACCAAGATATCGTCCAAATAAGGAATACCACAATACCCTGTTCTCTGATTACAGACAGAAGGGCACCGAGAACCTTCGTAAAAATTCTTGGAGCTGTAGCTAGGCCAAACGGCAGAGCCACAAACTGGTAATGCTTGTCTAGGAAAGAGAATCTCAGAAACTGATAGTGATCTGGATGAATCGGAATATGCAGATATGCATCCTGTAAATCTATAGTAGACATATAATGCCCTTGTTGAACCAAAGGCAGGATAGTCCTTACAGTTACCATTTTGAATGTTGGTATCCTTACATAACGATTCAATATTTTTAGATCCAGAACTGGTCTGAAGGAATTTTCCTTCTTTGGTACAATGAAGAGATTTGAATAAAACCCCAGTCCCTGTTCCAGAACTGGAACTGGCAAAATTACTCCAGTCAACTCTAGATCTGAAACACATTTCAGAAATGCTTGAGCCTTCACTGGGTTTACTGGGACACGGGAAAGAAAAAATCTCTTAGCAGGAGGCCTTATCTTGAAGCCAATTCTGTACCCTTCTGAAACAATGTTCTGAATCCAAAGATTGTGAACGGAATTGATCCAAATTTCTTAGAAAAAACGTAATCTGCCCCCTACCAGCTGAGCTGGAATGAGGGCCGCACCTTCATGTGGACTTAGGAGCTGGCTTTGATTTTCTAAAAGGCTTGGATTTATTCCAGACTGGAGATGGTTTCCAAACTGATACCGCTCCTGAGGATGAAGGATCAGGTTTTTGTTCCTTGTTGTGACGAAAGGAACGAAAACGATTATTACCCTGGAAAGAAAGGGAAAGCAGAGTAGACTTAGAAGACATATCAGCATTCCAAGTTTTAAGCCATAAAGCTCTTCTAGCTAAAATAGCTAGAGACATATACCTGACATCAACTCTAATGATATCAAAGATGGCATTACAAATAAAATTATTAGCATGTTGAAGAATAAAAATGCTATGAGAATTATGATCTGTTACTTGTTGCGCTAAAGCTTCTAACCAAAAGATGAAACTGCAGCAACATCCGCTAAAGATATAGCAGGTCTAAGAAGATTACCTGAACACAAGTAAGCTTTTCTTAGAAAGGATTCAATTTTCTTAGAAAGGATTCAATTTTCCTATCTAAAGGATCCTTAAGGAAGTACCATCTGCTTAACAAGAGTAGAGACAGCCCCATCAACTTTAGGGATTTTGTCCCAAAACTCTAATCTGTCAGATGGCACAGGATATAATTGCTTAAAACGTTTAGAAGGAGTAAATGAATTACCCAAATTATTCCATTCCCTGGAAATTACTTCAGAAATAGCACTAGGGACAGGAAAAAACTTCTGGAATAACTACAGGAGATTTAAAAACCTTATTTAAACGTTTAGATTTAGTAACAAGAGGACCAGAATCCTCAATTTCTAATGCAATTAGGACTTCTTTAAGTAAAGAACGAATACATTTCATTTTAAATAAATATGAAGATTTATCAGCATCAACCTCTGAGACAGAATCCTCTGAACCATAAGAACCATTATCAGAATCAGAATGATGATGTTCATTTAAAAATTCATCTGAAAAATGAGAAGTTTTAAAAGACTTTTTACGTTTACTAGAAGGAGGAATAACAGACATAGCCTTCTTAATGGATTAGAAACAAAATCTCTTATGTTATCAGGAACACTCTGAGTATTAGATGTTGACAGAACAGCAACAGGTAATGAAACAGTACTAAAGGAAATATTATCTGCATTTAACAGTTTGTCATGACAAAACAGTACAAACAACAGCTGGAGGAACAGATACCATAAGTTTACAGTAGATACACTTAGCTTTGGTAGCTCCAACCCCAGGCAGCGATTTTCCAGAACTATCTTCTGACTCAGTTTCAACGTGGGACATCTTGCAATATGTAATAGAAAAAACAACATATAAAGCAAAATTGATCAAATTCCTTAAATGACAGTTTCAGGAATGGGAAAAAAATGCCAGTGAACAAGCTTCTAGCAAACAGAAGCAATAAAAAATGAGACTTAAATAATGTGGAGACAATAGTGACGCCCATATTTTTTTAGCGCCAAAAATGACGCCCACATTATTTTGCGCCTAAATGCTTTTGGCGCCAAAAATGACGCCACATCCGGAACGCCGACACTTTTGGCGCAAAAGAAAATGACGCAACTTCCGGCGACACGTATGACGCCGGAAACAGAATTTTTTTTTTTTTGCGCCAAAAAAGTCAGCGCCAAGAATGACGCAATAAAATTAAGCATTTTCAGCCCCCGCGAGCCTAACAGCCCACAGGGAAAAAGTCAAATTTATAAGGTAAGAAAATTTTTTATTTATTCATATGCATTATCCCAAATATGAAACTGACTGTCTGAAATAAGGAATGTTGAACCAAGGCAAATAAATGTTTGAATACATATATTTAGAACTTTATAAAAAAAGTGCCCAACCATAGCTTAGAGTGTCACAGAAAATAAGATTTACTTACCCCAGGACACTCATCTACATGTTGTAGAAAGCCAAACCAGTACTGAAACGAAAATCAGCAGAGGTAATGGTATATAAATAAGAGTATATCGTCGATCTGAAAAGGGAGGTAAGAGATGAATCTCTACGACCGATAACAGAGAACCTATGAAATAGACCCCATAGAAAGAGATCATTGAATTCAAATAGGCAATACTCTCCTCACATCCCTCTGACATTCACTGAACGCTGAGAGGAAAACCGGGCTCCAACCTGCTGCGGAGCGCATATCAACGTAGAATCTAGCACAAACTTACTTCACCACCTCCATAGGAGGCAAAGTTTGTAAAACTGATTTGTGGGTGTGGTGAGGGGTCTATTTATAGGCATTTTGAGGTTTGGGAAACTTTGCCCCTCCTGGTAGGAATGTATATCCCATACGTCACTAGCTCATGGACTCTTGCTAATTACATGAAAGAAATCTTCATTTCTACAGAATCTATCAGAGTTCCTAAGAAGGAAACTCTTGTGAGAGGGGATAGAGAACTCTTTTCTTCCTTCACTTTCCACCCTTGCGACCTCAGGAATGCCAGAATAATGTCTGTATGGGACCTGGCGATTTGAAAATTTGACGCCTGTATTAGAATGTCGTCTAGGTAAGGGGCTACTGCTATACCCCGCGGCCTTAGGACCGCTAGGAGTGACCCCAGAACCTTCGTAAAGATTCTTGGTGCCGTAGCTAACCCAAAGGGAAGAGCCACAAACTGGTAATGCCTGTCTAGGAAGGCGAACCTGAGAAACCGATGATGATCTCTGTGTATCGGAATGTGCAGATAAGCATCCTTTAAGTCCACGGTATTCATATATTGACCCTCCTGGATCATAGGTAGGATGGTTCGAATAGTCTCCATCTTGAAGGATGGGACCCTGAGAAATTTGTTTAGGATCTTGAGATCTAAGATTGGTCTGAAGGTTCCCTCTTTCTTGGGAACCACAAACAGATTTGAATAGAAGCCTTGCCCCTGTTCCTCCTTTGGAACTGGGTGGATCACTCCCATAACTAGGAGGTCTTGAACAGAATGTAAGAATGCCTCTCTCTTTATCTGGTTTGCAGATAATTGTGAGAGATGAAATCTTCCTTTTGGGGAAGAAGCTTTGAAGTCCAGAAGATATCCCTGGGACACGATTTCCAACGCCCAGGGATCCTGGACATCTCTTGCCCAAGCCTGGGCGAAGAGAGAAAGTCTGCCCCCTACTAGATCCGTTACCGGATCGGGGGCTGATCTTTCATGCTGTCTTAGAGGCAGCAGCAGGTTTTTCTTTCTTTCTTTGTTCCAAGCCTGGTTAGGTCTCCAGACCGGCTTGGACTGGGCAAAATTTCCCTCTTGTTTTGTATTAGAGGAAGTTGAAGCTGCGCCACTCTTGAAGTTTTGAAAGGCACGAAAATTAGGCTGTTTGGTCCTTAATTTGTTGGACCTATCCTGAGGAAGGGCGTGACCTTTTCCTCCAGTAATATCAGAAATGATCTCCTTCAGTCCAGGCCCGAATAGGGTCTGCCCCTTGAAGGGAATGTTGAGAAGCTTAGACTTTGAAGTAACGTCAGCTGACCAGGATTTAAGCCATAGTGCCCTACGCGCCTGAATAGCAAAACCTGAGTTCTTAGCCGTTAGTTTGGTTAAATGAACAACGGCGTCAGAAACAAATGAATTGGCTAGCTTAAGAGCTTTAAGCTTGTCAAGGATATCATCCAATGGGGTTTCTACCTGTAGAGCCTCTTCTAGAGACTCAAACCAGAAGGCAGCAGCAGCAGTGACAGGGGCAATGCATGCAAGGGGCTGGATAATAAAACCTTGTTGAATAAAATTTTTCTTAAGGTAACCCTCTAATTTTTTGTCCATTGGATCTAGAAAAGCACAACTGTCCTCGACAGGGATAGTTGTACGCTTCGCTAAAGACCTTAGGGACCGTTTGCCACAAGTCCCGTGTAGCAGCATCTATGGGAAACATCTTTTTAAAAACAGGAGGGGGAGAGAACGGTACACCTGGTCTATCCCATTCCTTAGTAATAATTTCTAAAAACCTCTTAGGTATTGGAAAAACATCAGTGTAAACAGGCACTGCGTAGTATTTATCCAATTTACACAATTTCTCTGGGACTATAATGGCGTCACAGTCATCCAGAGTTGCTAAAACCTCCCTGAGCAACATGCGGAGGTGTTCAAGCTTAAATTTAAATGTAGACATATCAGAATCAGGTTGAAGTGTCTTCCCTGAGTCAGAAAAATCACCCAAAGATAGAAGCTCTCCTTCTTCGGCTTCTGCACATTGTGAAGGTATATCGGACATAGCTACTAAAGCGTCAGAGAGCTCTGTATTTGTTCTAGCCCCAGAGCTGTCTCGCTTTCCTTGTAACCCTGGCAGTTTGGACAATACTTCTGTAAGAGTATGATTCATAACTGCCGCCATGTCTTGTAAAGTATACGCAATGTGCGCGCTAGATGTACTTGGCGCCCCTTGAGCAGGAGTTATAGGCTCTGACACGTTGAGAGAGTTCGTCGGCATAACTTCCCCCTTGTCAATTTTCTCTGGTGATAAATCTTTTAAATCCATAATATGGTCTTTATAACTTATAGTAAGATCAGTGCATTTGGTACACATTCTAAGAGGGGGTTCCACAATGGCTTCTAAACATAATGAACAAGGAGTTTCCTCTATGTCAGACATGTTTAACAGACTAGTAATGAGACCAGCAAGCTTTGAAAACACTTTAATTAATGTTAAAAAGCAGAATATAAAAAACGGTACTGTGCTTTTAAGGGAAAAATAACAAACACAAAAACTGCAGAACAGTGAAAAAAGCAGTTAACTCTATGAAATTTTTACAGTGTATATAATAGACTAAAATAGCATTGCACCCACTTGCAAATGGATGATTAACCCCTCAGGTTCAAAAACGAAGCAAAAAAACGGTAAAAACCGTTAAAACAGTCACAAGCAAACTGCCACAGCTCTACTGTGGCTCCTACCTTCCCATAAAACGACTTTTGTAGGTACAAAAACCCTTTACAGAGGCCCAATATGTCAGGGGAATCCTTCAGGGAAGCTGGATGTCTCAGAATGTAAAAACAACTGCGCAAATAGAGAGCGAAAATAGGCCCCTCCCACCATGCACTCAAAGTCAGAGGGCCTTAAAAAACTATTCCTAGGAGTAAAATAACAGCCATGTGGAAAACTAGGCCCCAAACAAAGATTTATCACCTCAGTAAAAAACGTTCTTTATATATATGCAAACGTTTTACATACTAAGCCATAATAGAAAGTAATATGAAAATTACTTTTTACTGCAAGCATGATGCCAATCAGGCTTACCTTAACTATATCAGGCACTGTCAGCATTTTCTAGTTCTTATCATCCTCTAGAAAATAATATACTGAACATACCTCAGGGCAGTTAATTCTGCAGGCCGTTCTCCCAGCTGAAGTTTCCTCATACTCTTCAGTTATGTGTGAGAACAGCAGTGGACCTTAGTTACAACCTGCCGGCGTTGTACTGTTTTTTACCTCAGGCAGAAATTAGAAGAATTTGCCTGAGGTAAAAAACAGTACAACGCCGGCACCGTTTAAAAATAACAAACTTTTGATTGAAGATAAACTACACTAATTCACCACATCTCTCTAGCTACTTCCCTTGTCGAGAGCTGCAAGAGAATGACTGGGGGTGGCAGTTAGGGGAGGAGCTATATAGACAGCTCTGCTGTGGGTGATCCTCTTGCAGCTTCCTGTTGGGAAGGAGAATATCCCACAAGTAATGGATGAAAACCGTTAAAACAGTCACAAGCAAACTGCCACAGCTCTATTGTGGCTCCTACCTTCCCATAAAACGACTTTTGTAGGCACAAAAACCCTTTACAGAGGCCCAATATGTCAGGGGAATCCTTCAGGGAAGCTGGATGTCTCAGAATGTAAAAACAACTGCGCAATTAGAGCGCGAAAATAGGCCCCTCCCACCATGCACTCAAAGTCAGAGGGCCTTAAAAAACTATTCCTAGGAGTAAAATAACAGCCATGTGGAAAACTAGGCCCCAAACGAAGATTTATCACCTCAGTAAAAAACGTTCTTTATATATATGCAAACGTTTTACATACTAAGCCATAATAGAAAGTAATATGAAAATTACTTTTTACTGCAAGCATGATGCCAGTCGTTTATTAAATCACTGCAATCAGGCTTACCTTAACTATATCAGGCACTGTCAGCATTTTCTAGTTCTTATCATCCTCTAGAAAATAATATACTGAACATACCTCAGGCCGTTCTCCCAGCTGAAGTTTCCTCATACTCTTCAGTTATGTGTGAGAACAGCAGTGGACCTTAGTTACAACCTGCTAAGATCATCAAAAACCTCAGGCAAATTCTTCTAATTTCTGCCTGAGGTAAAAAACAGTACAACGCCGGCACCGTTTAAAAATAACAAACTTTTGATTGAAGATAAACTACACTAATTCACCACATCTCTCTAGCTACTTCCCTTGTCGAGAGCTGCAAGAGAATGACTGAGGGTGGCAGTTAGGGGAGGAGCTATATAGACAGCTCTGCTGTGGGTGATCCTCTTGCAGCTTCCTGTTGGGAAGGAGAATATCCCACAAGTAATGGATGAATGCGTGGACTGGATACACCTTACAAGAGAAAATGCAAATAGCATAGCCCTCTAATAGAGAAAAAGGCAAGAGGCAAACATCAATGGGGTATTGAAATAATGAAAAAGTTTGGCGCCAAGTATGACGCACAACGTAACAAACTTTTTTGGCGCCACAAATAACCAGAAATGACACACTCACTAATGACGCAACCATGGCACGAAAAAATACGTCTATGATGCAACTTCGTCATTTCCGGCGTCATACTTGATGCCGGAAATGACGAAGTTGCGTCATAGACGTATTTTTTCGTGCCAAAAATATTTTTGCGCCAAGAATGACGCAATAAAGTTTAGCATTTGACGCACCCGCGGGCCTAATACCGCCCGCAATTTGCAAGAAGTAGTCAATTGAAAAAAAGACTAAACCCCAGGTAAGAAATACATTTCTTAAAAAATGTTTATATTCCCCAAATATGAAACTGACAGTCTGCAGAAGGAAATACATGAACCTTACTCATGGCAAATATAAGTACAATACATATATTTAGAACTTTATATAAATACATAAAGTGCCAAACCATAGCTGAGGTGTTTTAAGTAATAAAAAACATACTTACCAAAAGACACCCATCCACATATAGCAGATAGCCAAACCAGTACTAAAACAGTTATCAGTAGAGGTAATGGTAAATTGAGAGTATATTGTCGATCTGAAAAGGGAGGTAGGAGATGAATCTCTACGACCGATAACAGAGAACCTATGAAATAGACCCTCATTAGGGAAATCATTGTATTCAATAAGTGATACTCCCTTCACATCCCTCTGACATTCGCTGTACTCTGAGAGGAATCGGGCTTCAACAATGCTGAGAAGCGCATATCAACGTAGAAATCTTAGCACAAACTTACATCACCACCTCCATTGGAAGCAAAGTTTGTAAAACTGAATTGTGGATGTGGTGAGGGGTGTATTTATAGGCATTTTGAGGTTTGGGAAACTTTGCCCCTCCTGGTAGGATTGTATATCCCATACGTCACTAGCTCATGGACTCTTGCCAATTACATGAAAGAAAAATAAACTGTAATGGTCATTTGTAAAATCAGGCAAGAGTAATCACTACAAAAGTGGAAGCCAGTAAAAGCTGGAAAACCCACAAAACTAATGAACAAGGGTGAAGTATGTATTTGAGCTTCATGGTTGCCTGAAATGTCTTGAAAAAACACCCTCTACACAGTGTGTCTAAGAAAATTTCCAGACAACAAATAGAGTTTGATTGAACTATGCAGCTTTTTGTCTGACTAATCAAACAACATGCCAGGCTTCCTTAACTGATAAAGTCACTAACAGGATATTGTCAAGATAAGTGGTTGTTGAGGGATAAGTCACAAAAATATTTCACGTCAAACCTGAAGTCATCTACATTAAAGAGGATTATGAAGGTAGATATTCTTCAGCTCTGTAGTTTTGGCTTTACATTAATCAAGAAGTAAGAATGACTGAATGGATTTTAATTTGATTAGTGATTATGGTCAACAATTCTCAATATTTTGTGCAGCAATAACTATAAATTATACCAACAGTATTGTGTATTTAACAGTGTTTACCAATTTTAAACATAGCTTGTCATATTTTTTTTTATTGTGATGAAGTGTAATAATGCAACAAGATCACAAAATAGAGACATAGGCACATCACAAGACTGTAACTTCCTTATGTTGTGTATTTAACAGTGTTTACCAATTTTTAACATAGCTTGTCATTTTTTTTTATTGTGATGAAGTGTAATAATGCAACAAGATCACAAAATAGAGACATAGGCACATCACAAGACTGTAACTTCCTTATGTTGAAGATCTTTAATAATTGCATTAAACATTATGACATATGATCTAGCAACAACATAACCTTTTACTCCAGTTTTTTTTTTTTTTTTTTTTTATAAAATCAGCTTGATTATGGAGATTTTAAGTAAAATAATGGCACATCTCTGAAGTTCCTGAGGGATATAAAGTTTTTATATTTTCTTTTATATTTTTGGTCTGGTCATACTCCTGAAGAAGAATTATTTCAAAGGAGGTAATTTAAACATATGCAGGCACCACACTGACAAGATCTGAAAAGCAGGGAGAATGTGCAGTGTTAAATCT
Source organism: Bombina bombina (assembly GCF_027579735.1). Lineage (NCBI taxonomy): Eukaryota > Metazoa > Chordata > Amphibia > Anura > Bombinatoridae > Bombina > Bombina bombina. The sequence continues at coordinate 525,337,698 of NC_069504.1, forward strand.
ACACTCGGTTTTCCAGGCATTAGCTGTATTACCCTGTGATAAATAGCAATTCATTGTTATTATATTTGTTAGAACAAAAAGCATAAAAGTCATCTGTAATCAAAAACCCATAGCATTTACAAATAAACAGATTTTATATTGTGATTATTTTGTGTCATCACATTATTTTCATGAATCCAAAGAAAACAAAGAAGCTATGAAGTTAATGATTGTATATTGAGTAAAAAAGCATGATTTCCATGTATATTTACATTTCTGTATAACAGTTAATATCACTCATCATTTTAGACTCCTTTATAACCTGAAATCTGTGGATTTGTGGAGTGAAAGGTATGGATAGAACAGGTATGCGAGAAGCAAAACTGAATTCAAAATGTAAATAAAAAAACATAAGTCTAAATGACCAATTGTTTTTTGAAAAAATACAAACAATAGGAGTAGAAATTTAATTTACTCTGATTTCAATGTAAATATTTAAAAAACTATGAGAGAGTGAACTATGCAAACACATATTATGATTGAGAAACTTTAAACTACTGATGTGCCGTATATAATTTTTTTCTCTGCCTAGAGATTCAAGCTTGATATGTGCAGTAAGATATACAAAAACATGCAGCATATGTACAAAAAAAAACAACTTATTAAAAAATATTAGCTTCATATACATGTAACCTACCTGGATGTTTTGAAAGTTAACAGATATAAAAAAATTTGCTCATTAGAAAAGAAAAATTCAAAGAATAGGAGAAACAAAATGAAAAGCTGTACAAAAGATTTCCACTAGGAAATGGTAACCTCAAAGGCATCGTTGATCTGTTTAAAGAGAGCATTGCAGAACTAAGTATCTTTTTAAGACAATTTGCCAAATAAGTATTTAGTGGAAAGTGGTGCATTCTACAAATTGTTTTCATATTTAGTAGAAACAGTTTGGAAAAACACGACTACGTTGTTTCTGCAACTTTCTCAAATTCAGTATCAACTTATTTTATAACTGTAAAAAAAAAAGACTATATACAGTATTTAAATACTTTTCACAAAAAGTGAGCTTTGTAACACCGGCACTTGTATACTATGTTACAAGTATTTAACATTTCTTGCAAGATATCTTGCTTGACAATAATTGCTGTTGAGACTCATGTCTGTAACCATACAGTGCACAGTTATGGTTTATATCTCCTTGTTGAATGAAAATATAAAAAATTATACGTCCTCTTCAGTTAGTCACTTAAATGACTTCTTTATTAGTGTGCAGCCTTGTCATAGCTTCTAGCTTCTGTCGGTATGCCTCAGCCTCTTGCTCTTTTTTTAGAAGCTGCTGACGATATTTGTGGGCTTCACGGTTGGCTTCGTCAAGTTGTTTCTGAAGGCATTCTCTTTCCTGTGAGGAAAAGGCAATTTTTTTTTTTTAAAGAAGATACTAAATTAGTAAAACTTTAGAACTGCTTTAAGGCAATAATACTAAACTAAGATGTTAGGGTACACTTGGTAATGTCTGTCTCTGGACTTGTCTATCACAAAGAATTATGGTACAGTGAATAGAAAAACCTTGTACGGTGGAAAATCTGTTTAAGGGAGATAAAAGAATAGTTTTTAATTTATGATAACTTAAAGGGACATAATACTCATCTGCTAAATCACTTGAAACTGATGCAGCATAACTGTAAAAAGATGACAGGAAAATATCACCTGAGCATCTCTGTGTAAAAAAGGAAGATATTTTACCTCATAATCTCCATAGCCCAGCAGAGTAAGTTCTGTGTAAAAAGTTATACTTTAGCTGCTGCCCAGTTGCAGGTAAAAAAAATAATAATGAAGAAATGCACAGCAGCCAATCAGCATCAACAGTGCTGAGGTCATGAACTCTTTTACTGTGATCTCATGAGTTTTGACTTAACGCTCATGAGATTTCATAGTAAACTTCCTTAAACTGAATAAGGAAATAAAATGAGAGTGCACGAGGCTCAACCCCTTAGCTGTCCCGAGACAGACATACTGATTTGCTGCTTAGAAGTCCTTTAC